>NC_087200.1:33548669-33636169 GCF_015104395.2 Macrobrachium nipponense
CCTGTCCCTCTTTGTTTATGTTTGTTTGTACAAGCGACGGACACTACGTTTCCACCCGCACCCATCTATTCAACCCAGTTCATCTGTAATAACTTATCGGTACCCAGCTACCTGTCTTACTCTCTGGTCCTCACACTACTTTTGTTTACACTCTTTTACACAGAATTTTTACATTTTTAGTGTCTGCTGTGGAGATAGGATCAACTTATAATAATTTTTTCCTTAATTGTTGTTTTTTTAAAGTTTACACTCTTATCATTTAACCAGTGGTAGTAGAACATTACTCATAGTGTCTGCAGTCCATTCTATTTCAATTGATTTGTTTCTCTTGTATTAAATATGTAAAAGCCTGCACATCAGTTCATAACTTATTCATAACAAGTTGCATTTCCTACTCTTGCTTTTTCTTCCTATAGATCTGTGCTTACTCCCAATGATTTGTGGTCCTTGATAGCTTACACATTTCATCTCATGTAGTATTCCCCATGCAATGTGCATTGAATGGTATTGTTCATCTTTGCCATAGACACTGAAGCTTTTTACTGGGTACCCAGTGCTTGCCCTCTCTATATCAAATGTGTTGAACAGTTGATACTCTCATGCTTCATCCATTTAGACTTAAATTTTGCAGCTTTCTTGAAGCTATTGTCATCAAACCTCTGGGTCACAGGTTCTTAAAAAAAAATAAATAAAATTGGCAATATTTTCTATACAGTGCTATCTACTGTGCTGGGATTCTAATTTAATTTTTCCTAAATTTTCCTTGTCCTTCGCTTTTCCCTATATAAATCGGTATCCTTCGCCAGAGCTTAAAGGCACTCTTCTCTTCAATTGTTTTTTTGTATATGTATCTTCATTCCACCACCATATCTCACTATAGCACATTCAAATCTACCTTTAGTGTGTCTACTTTCAGTGATTTCCATTTATTACAGCAGTGCGAAATGCAATCTTTGCTGACACTTTGTTATATACCTATTACCTCTTTCTATATCATTTCTGGGCTCAGCCTGTGTCGCTCCGTGAAATAGGTTACTTTAGCACTATTTCTAAGGTAAAATATTGCTATAATATCAGAGAAAAGCTAAATTGGAAATGCCAGATTATTCTGGCTCGCTCACCTTTATTATAAGGTGTCGGTATGGTTTCTGGGGCGAGTGAAACCACTACCACAGGTCCTTTTCCATTTAGCCTCTTCCTACATCAAAAAACCTCAACTAGAGAGGAGCCGACCTAAGGCTCCCTACTCGCTACCGTTACAGCTAGCGCCTCTAACATCATTCCTTTGATAGCACGACCACGCAGCACACACGTTTTTCTTTGCTGTGTTGTGTTCTCGCTTTGGAACCCTTATTTTTCAACATGGAACGTTAAGCTGTTTCTGCATCCAAGTTAAGTACTGCTATTATGGTTGACACTATTTAGGGGCTGCCCTTGGCACGTTTAACCGAATTATTTAGGTTTTTATGAGTCGGCGGCCCATGTGGCACCAGCCCTGCGCCACCACAGCGGCTCGCTCCTTTGTGTTTCCTCGTTTCGTGTCTTACGCGGTCTCCCATACCGGGTGAGCTCGATTATTTCTTAGCAGTATCGTTATTTTATTATCTATGATGCATTTATTGACGTTTTAGTTCCCACATGGGGGATTTTATCGAGCACGTGTTCTCGCTTCTTAGCCTATCGGAGCCCTACCGACCCAGTTTTCATGCATGTATGTTCCTTGTTGGTTAGGTTACCATGTTAGGCTCTTTTATATGGACCCTAGTCCTACTTTCAGTCCTAGCCTACCCTGGCCGTCTGTCCCGCGTTTGTTCGTCACGACACTAGGCCAGCTGCTCGGAGTTACCAGGTCTTGACCACCCTTCCCGGTTGGTTCAGCCTAGTTCCTCCAGGACATCTCGCTTTCTCTCTACCTCATTTTATTTCTATTTCCCCCCGTGTAAATTAAACCTTTTATTTTATTCCATATCTGTGAGTCGGCTCCATTTGGCCTATAGGCCTTCCTTTCGCCTGGTCTTCTTCACCACGAGTGTGTTCACACCTGGCCGTGAGAAGTCCAGACGATCACGTAGTAGCCACCCTGCTACCGCACTCCTCTCCCTCCCTCCACATCTCCCACCTAGGTGGGGTGATGTCTCGCTCACGTTGTCGCTGACAGCCGATCAGAGTACCCCCTCGGGGGATGGAGGGAGGTCCCCACGGGGACTCTCGGTGTGCGGGTGGCTCTACCCTGCCGCTCTCACCCCAGAGTAGGGGGGGAGAAGCTTTGTTCGCCCTAGCCTCGGCCGGCCACCAGGCTCGGGGGAGCTCGGCTCTCCTCGGCTCTCTGGGTCCATACCCCTGCCTTTAGTCACCCCCTCCTACCCGCTCCGGCGGACCCAGGATTCTGGCATAGCCGGACCACTTGAGGATGTTGACTGCCTGGAGGCTCCAGCCTCATACGGGGTTATGTTATTGCATGTATTCTACTTGTATAATTGCTGCTTGTATAATTTCTCTTAGTTTAAGTTTACGGAGCCACCATGCTCCTCCGGGAGCTACTCCCTCCTTTTAGATTAAGTTTTTACGGCAGAGTTACCAAGCTCCGCCAACTTACCCGATCTCTTCCATCTCGACACCCGGTACCTGCTTGGACTACTCCTTCTCCGGTGTATGGCAATAGTAGCTACCCCGAATTCAGTAGTTTTCTGTTCTCCGGTGTCACCGGAAACACTGTTAACTACTTACTACTAGCTCTACCGGATTCTTCGGCATGGTACATGGCAAAGAGAAGGCCGAGACGGGGATAATTCTACAACACCGGAACACTCCGGTGTTATGGCATATCAACCACGGACATAGTCCGGAAGGTTAACAATGGTACTCATGTATCATTCCATTTACAGGCCACTCATTGTATGCAGACCGGCTGCAACGCCGTCCTCCAGGATCCCTGTGGGCACGATGTCTGCCGGACCCACGCCACCTGTGCAGTCCACCTAGACGGATCAGTAGTGTGGCACCACGAGAACGGTGTCACCTGCTACGATCTTGTGGAACGAGTCTCCTCTGAGGTAGGTGACTCTCCGGTGTGTACATGATAATACAAGGTGGACCAATGTAATATATGTCATTGATATGCCTCCTAAGTTAGGTTACAATGTAATATGAGTTTAGTTTAAGTTTAACACTAACCCTTCTCTTACAGGGAGCTCAGTCGGTCTGGGACGCTGCTCTTTCCACCCTCAAGGTATGGGTGGGCAGCTTTGGACGGAACGTAGCCAAGGCAAAACCTTATATCCTTTCCCAAGAGATGGCTACTCTGATCTTACCCGGGGGGGAGGAGCACTGGCTACATGGACCCCGAAGTGGCAGCTCCCCTGATCACTTCGATTCAGGAAGCCGTTTCCCAGCCCCCAGAGGAGACATCTATGCAGGAAGTCACAGAAGAGGTCGCGGCACTGGATCTCGACGTCGAGCCCATGACGGTGGATGGCATGGGCAACGGTAAGGATGTTAGTGAGGCAAGTTTTGTAGGTGCTCAAGGCCTCCCCTTGAGCACATCTAGACCCTCTTCTCCTTCCTCTTCTACCTCCTTCCAAGGGTTCTCCGGGGGATTTCTATCAGCTGGATCGAAATCCGTCTCGGCGATCCCTAAAGTCAAGGGCAAGTGTGACTCTAAATCGCTGCCAAAGCCCCTGCCTAGAAAGCCAGGTACCAGCAAAGTCCATAAAGCTCCGGCTCACCATCCTAGAGCGGACAGGGTCAAACATGAGTCTCTCTCCAAAGGGTCGAAGACTAAGTCTTCTAAGGAAAGAGCTCACTCTTCCTCCGCTGACCCTGTGGCATCCACCTCCAAAGGTGCGAGACCAAAAGTATTCAAGGAGAAGGCAGAGCCCCCTCCTTTGACCAGGAGGCATTCACCTCCAACATGATGCAACAGATGGGCAACATGGTCGGAAACTTGATAAACACCAAGTTTCAGGAAATACTCGAGAGGCTGGTCACACAGGAGAACATAGTTGCAGGTCTCCAGCAAGGCGTAGTGTCGGGGCTTCAGCAAGCCGGTCAAGCAGCCCAAGGCCCGCTGATGCCGGACTCCTCCACTCTCCCTCCCTTCCACCCAAGTAACCCATGGAGAGTGGCTTCATACGCACCTTTTCATGAACGGAATGCTTACGATTGAGGGCTGCGGGACTCGAAGGATTGAGGACTTCGAGTTCCACCCGCCAAGGTTGCAAGCCCCTTTCATAGGCTATGTCCGCCTCACGGAATCTGCCTTGATAAGGGAGGATAAGGTCCCAAAAGAGACGGTTATCCTCTCTCGGGAATAAGCACAACAAGCTTGGATCCGTAACCTAGAGGAATGGCAGTGTATAAAGGTTACGGCTTTCCAAAGTCCCTTCACAATTTTCACTGTGGACGAGTAGACTCCCATCCCGTTCACATCTGAGTGGCAGAACTCACTCTGCAAGCTGCAATGAGAGATGAGCCTATGCCACAGCTCCGGGAGACAGAACCGACCTCTCTCCTACTCCCTGGAACAGATGACCTTTGGGTAGACCTCCCAGCCACCTTCTCGGTTGGAAAGCTAAAACCTAACTGTGCCATCTCTCTGTTTAGTGAGAGATTACCCAGGATGTCTGATGGGCTCATCCAGACAGAATTCGATGCTAGAACCCGGCTTGCGAAATCCCTCAACGTACTAGTCATGACAGAAGCAGCGGCTCTTATCTATGCACAGGAGCCGTTGTTCAAGATCATAGCTAAGGCACAATTGTCAAGTATGCAATGTGACTTAAATGATTTTGTTGTGGCTAGGAGGAATTGCAGGAAGCATGTTCTAGCAGAATCCACAATCCAGCATGAGCCCAACAAACTCCTGGCCTCTTCATTATGGGGACCGGACCTTTTTCCAGCCTCAGCAGTGAACGAGGTAGAACATGAGGCTGCTAGATTTAACCAAAGTCTAAGAGTTCGGTGGGGATTGGTCTCCAAAAGGAAATCGGAGTCTTCCACATCGAGTCCCAAAGCCAAGAAGAAGCCTAGGAAGTTCCAGCCCTTCCAGGCTCCTCAACAACAATAAACTTTGGTCCAGAAAGTGCCGGTTCCCCAACCTTCAACCTCTAAAAACCAGCCACAACAGCAGTTCATGCTGTTGACACAGCCCCAACAGCCGCAGGCGTCAACCTCTTTTGCTGTCTCCCCGGCCTTCAACCCGACGTTTGAAAGCCAAGCATTTCAGGCTTTCAATAGGTTCGGCAGGGGTAGCAGAGCTAGAGGCACCTTTCGTCAGCAAGGTGGCAGAAGGGCTACCAGCAGAGGCAGAGGTTCACGCGGAGGGCGAGGAGGTCGCCCCTCAGCAACCCAATGAGAACTTCCAGGTACGAGGAATGCTGTACCTCTTTTGTCAACGTTGGAGGTTCAGCAATTGGGCCCAAAGTATTGTGTCCAAAGGTCTGGGTTGGAGTTGGATCCAAGGTCCACCCCAACACAACACCTTCTATCAGGAACCAACAGCGGAATTGATAGAGTATTCCCGCGATCTCCTTCAAAAAGGAGTAGTGTCAAGAGTCAAACATTTAAAATTTCAAGGTTGCTTGTTCAGCGTGCCAAAGAAAGACTCAGACAAACGAAGAATAATCTTAGACTTGTCCCGTCTAAACTTATTCATTCATTGCGACAAGTTCAGAATGCTGACCATTTCGCAGGTGCGGACCTTACTTCCCCGTGGGGCCGTCACCACCTCTATAGATCTTACAGATCCCTACTATCATGTCCCAATAGCAAGACACTTCCGCCCGTTCCTAGGCTTCAAGTTAGGGAACCAAGCCTACTCCTTCAAAGTAATGCCATTCGGGCTCAACATAGCCCCCAGGATATTTACAAAGTTGGCGGAAACTGTAGTCCAGGAACTAAGATCTCAGGGAATCATGGTAGTAGCCTATCTGGACGATTGGCTCGTGTGGGCCACAAGCATCGAAGCTTGCCGCAAAGCAACCGCTTTCTGGAATACCTAGGATTCCAGATAAACAGGACAAAGTCCCGGCTAACCCCGGCGTCCCGTTTCCAGTGGCTGGGAATTCAATGGGATTTGGATTTGCATACTCTATCAATCCCGCCGTTGAAAAGGAGAGAAATAGCCAGGGCAACCAGACAATTTCTCAAGTGCAAACAGACGTCCCGGAGAAACCAAGAAAGGATCGTAAGTTCTCTCCAATTCGCTTCAGTGACGGACGTCCTGTTGAAAGCCAAACTAAAAGATATAAATCGAGTTTGGCATTCGAAAGTGAACAAAAGATCCCTGGACAGACTAGCTCCGATTCCGGCGATCTTATGGAAGCGTCTCCGTCCCTGGACGGAAGTCAAGAACTTGCCAAAGACAATTCCACTACAGTTCCCTCCGCTGGCCTTAGTGATCCACACAGATGCATCACTAACAGGTTGCAGCGGGTACTCACAGTACAAAAAAGTACAAGGAACATGGTCCCTTCCATTCCGCCAGCTTCATATCAATGTGCTAGAAGCTATGGCAGTGTTCCTCACCCTGAAGAAACTTCATCCAGCCAAGAAATCTCATATCAAGCTGGTGCTCGACAGGTGGTAGTACACTGCATCAACAGGGGAGGTTCTAAGTCAAGCCACATGAACCATGTCATGATAGCCATCTTTTCACTAGCAGGCAAGAACAAGTGGCACCTATCGGCCACTCACCTTGCCGGAGTAAGGAACGTGGTGGCGGATGCGCTATCACGTTCGGTCCCACTGGAGTCCGAATGGTCCCTGGACAAGAAGTCATTCAGTTGGGTCTGTCAGCTAGTACCGGGGCTTCAGGTGGATCTCTTCGCCACGGAGTCGAACCACAAACTCCCTTTTTATGTGGCCCCCAACCTGGACCCTCTGGCTTATGCCAAGGACGTGTTGGCTATAGATTGGAATCAATGGAAGAAGATTTACCTTTTTCCTTCGGTGAATCTTCTCCTGAAAGTTCTGAACAAGCTCAGGACATTCAAGGGTCACATCGCTCTGATAGCTCCCAATTGGCCCAAGAGCAATTGGTTCCCTCTTCTTCTGGAGTTGGGACTCCGCCCTCAACGGATTCCCAACCCCAGACTATCACAACTAGTGCAAACGCGGACTGTGTTCGCTTCCTCAGGAATTCAGAAAGACCTAACTTTATGGACTTCATGAAGTTTGCAGCACAGAGGGATGCTGATATCGATCCTCAGAACATCATGTTCTTAGAATCTGATAAACGTGAATCAACCCTTCGTCAATATGATTCAGCAGTTAAAAAACTGGCTGCATTTCTGAGGGACTCTAATGCACAAACCATGACCACAAATCTTGCAATATCCTTTTTCAGATCATTACTTGAAAAAAGGTTTGGCAGCTAGTACCATTACTACTACCAAATCGGCTCTTAAAAAGATTTTCCAATTCGGATTCAAGATAGATTTAACAGATTCATACTTTACATCTATCTCCAGACTCAGACCTACTGAGAGGCCCAAGTCGGTGTCAATGTTCTTAAATGATGTTCTTAAGTTAGCCTCGGATACTAATAGTACCTCGTGTGACTATCTAGCCCTATTGAGGAAAACACTATTCCCCATAAGTTTGGCCTCAGGAGCCAGAATATCAGAACTGTCGGCTTTATCTAGAGACCCAGGTCATATAGAGTTTCTCCCTTCAGGAGAAGTGTTACTTTTTCCAGATCGCCAATTTCTTGCAAAAAATGAGGATCCATTAGATAGGTGGGCCCCCTGGAAGATTGTTCCACTTCCACAGGACCCATCCTTATGTCCAGTCACTTCATTGAAAGCATACTTAGACAGGACCACCCTGATATCTTCTGGCCCTCTGTTCATTAGAGAAAAAGGTGGCACTATTTCCCTAAAAGGAATTAGGCAACAAATTTTATATTTTATCAAACAAGCCAACCAGCAGTCTTCCCACTGGTACATGATATTAGAGCTATAGCTACCTCAATAAACTTTTTCCAACATATGAAATTTGAAGATCTGAAGAAGTACACTGGCTGGAAGTCTCCGACAGTATTCAAACGCCATTATCTTAAGTCCTTAGAAGCCCTTAAATTTCCAGCAGTAGCGGCGGGAAACACAGTTTCACCCGATACTGCTGGAGATAGTAGTAAGTAGTCCAGCTTATGTCTCTCCTTTGCCTTCTCCTTCCTACCGGCCTCATTAGTATTCTTGCCTTAGCCCAGCTACGTCACAGTCGTACTGGTCCTTGGATGTAATATATTGTATATATTGATTATTTCATAAGTGCCTTTCATCTTAATGTATAATTACTGTAATGACCTGAAATTTGTCTAGTTTTAAGGTTGTATTGCCATTATGTTACCTGTTTGTAACTTAATCTAGATTATAAGCAACTAACCTTAAATGTTTTTGATTATCCCTTTATAGATATTTATGTACTTCCTCTTCCCAAGCTTGGCGTATTCTCTGGTACTATTTCACGGAGCGACACAGGCTGAGCCCAGAAAAGGGATTTTTTATAGGCCAAGCTTGGGTGCTATCTGCAGGAATGACGTCAGAGGCGCTAGCCGTAACGGTAGCAAGTAGTGAGCCTTAGGTCGGCTCCTCTCTGGTTGAGGTTTTTTGATGTAGGAAGAGGCTAAATGGAAAAGGACCTGTGGTAGTGGTTTCACTCGCCCCAGAAACCATACCGACACCTTATAATAAAGGTGAGCGAGCCAGAATAATCTGGCATTTCCAATTTAGCTTTTCTCTGGTATTATAGCAATATTTTACCTTAGAAATAGTGCTAAAGGAACCTATTTCACTGGGCGACACAGGTCCTTTGCCCAGAAATAGATTTTTCCTATGTCAAAATCCCTTTATTTTCTGGAGTTAGTTTCAGTGGATTTTTATTCTTTATATCCCTAAATATCAAATTACATTAGCTGTGTGAGTGTTCAACACTGTCACGTGATGTCATCCTATTCCCAAACCTTGAGATTCTGATGACATCAAAATAATGTCATTCACCAAAAATATTCAGGAAACATCAATTTGTCATTGACTTTCTCCTGGTTTTCCACTTTGGAAAATTTTAAAATAAAGTACTATACAGGTTATTAGCTTCAAAGTAATGCCATAAGTGGCTTTATAATATGAAAAATAAAATACTAGAGATCAAGAAAATAACAACATTGCTCTGTTCATTATTGGTCAGATGAATTTTGGGACACTTCCCTACCTAAATCTCTTATCTCAAAGGGTTAGGGAAACCTTATATGGTGACAATGTAATTTTTTTCATTGATGCAGTTTGTATTTTTAAACAAAATCAATGTGTATCATTTTCTCTGGGATTCTTACAAAAGTATTCTAAAACTTTAATCCTATGCTTTGGCAAAATTCCAGTACTGCTTCTCCCCATAATTTCTTTCTTCTAAGCTATGCATATCTACCATTAACATACTCAAAACCATTCCTGTGTGGCCAATTAGGTCTTCAAATCAGCATACCTTCTTTCTGTAGCACTTTGTCAATGCACCTAACAGCTATTCCAAAAATTCTTGCTTATCTTTCTTTCTTTTTTTGCTTGTATCTAATGTGAGTAAATCAATAGAAATGGTGATCCTTTCTTTATAAGGATCCTTGTAATCTTTGTTAATCTGAAACCACTTCTATAACGTCTTCAAAAATTTAATGACACAATAGATAATTCCTGTGCCAGCTCTTTTATACCTCACCTGATCACAACAAATGTCAACATTTCTTCTTGTTGCCTTTACCAACTTCCCACTTTTTGCCATTATTGTTCTACTATATTACACATTTTTAATGAGCTTGCCTTATCTTTATCATCTTGGAGATTCTTTACACACCCTGTCTGCTCAAAGGGAGCCAAGTGCTGTGGGAATTTTGGGAACACAGCTTTAATTTTTAGTTATCTTTTTTAGCAGAGTGATAATTTTTAGTTATCTTTTTTAGCAGAGTGATAATTTTTAGTTATCTTTTTTAGCAGAGTGAAACAATTATAATTACTGTTAAACAGTCAGTAATAAGTAAAATCACTCACTGTAGATAAAAATGGGGTTAAACTGTACATAAGTGAAAAATAAAGGGATTTTGACAGAGGAAAAATCTATTTCTGGGGGAAGACCTGTGTCGCCCGGTGAAATGGTCCTGTAGCACATATTTCTAGGTATAAATAGATTCTAAATATACCAGAGAAAAAAGCTAAAACGGAATGCTGAAGTTACTACCCTCAGCTCGATCACCAAAGGGCGTCGGTATAAGCACTGGGGCAAGTGAAGGCCACTATCACAGGACTTCTGCCAATTAGAAGATTCCTTTCAAAGTCCCTCACAAGGCAAGAGCCGTTACAAGGACTACTACGTCTACCTTCCGCTCGCTACTACTACCACCCACGCACGGCATCTTCATTCCTGGAATACGCACCCAAGCTTGGACTGGCTACAGGGTGGGGATCAGGAAAAGAAAGAGGGACGGGTTCACCGGGCGACACAGGTCTTCCCCAATAAATAGATTTTTCCTTCGTCACAATCCCTTTTCTGGGTTCGACCTGTGTTGGCCAGTGAAACAGTATCAGAAAATTGCCGTACAAGCTTGAAAGATACAAAACAAAAATATATAAGGAATAATGAAACTTAAAGTTCACCAAAGAATAAATTTAATAAGCAGTGAAAAGAAACAAGCAAATTTAGCTGAATTCTTAAAATTAAGACTTAATAACTAGTATTAAAGTAATAAAATACAATGGTATGGCATATAGAAGCAATATGACTATATACATACAAGTATGTACAACAACAGGAAGGAATACAAAAGGTGGGTCCCAATTGCTATATACAAGTCCGGCAACGGAATGGCAAGCAAACCAGCCCGGCACTGGGGAGGGGGGGGGGGGAGATTGGTAGGGAATACGAGCGAGGCAGGTAGGAAGGAGTGAGTATCAAGGGAAAAAAGGCTAAGCAGAACGAGCAATAGAAAATAGTTTTAGGACTCGGTCATCTCAGGGGAGACTATGCTCCCTGGAGCCACTGCTGAGAATTTAAGGGCCTCTAGATTCTTGAGATAGTGGCGTTTAAATACTGCCGGAGATTTCCAACCCATATATTTCTTCAGGTCCTCAAAGTTCATATTGTGAAAATAGTTAATCGAGGTAGCCACTGCTCGGATATCATGGACGTGTGGGACTGAATCCGGATTAGCTTGTTTAATAAAATAAAGGATTTGTTGTCTAATACCTTTTAAGGAAATTGTTCTGCCTTTCTCTCTAAAGAAAAGGGGACCTGAAGACTTTTCGGAAGTCCTGGCCAGATAGGATTTAAGAGTGACGACAGGACACAATGATGCATCCTGTGTAAGGGGAACAATTTTCCACGGAGCCCACCTGTTTTGTGGGTCTTCATTCTTGGCCAAAAATTTCCAATCCGGGGATAGTAGTACTTCACCCGACGGAAGGAATTCGACATGGTTTGGGTCTCTAGAGAGAGCCGACAGTTCGGATATTCTGGCACCAGCTCATTAAGAATAATGTTTTCCTGAGAAGGGTTATATATGAGCATGAATCGTTATCAGTGTCTGAGGCTAAATTAAGTACGTCATTTAAAAACCAGGAGACTGTATGAGGGCGGTCTACTGGTCTCAGATGGGCACATGCTCGAGGGATTGAAGAGAAGTACGAATCAGTCAAATCAATACTAAAGCCAAGCTGAAAAATCTTCCTTAAGGCAGATTTGGTTGTAGTAATGGTACTAGCAGCTAGACCTTTCTTGAATAGGGTTCTAAAGAATGAAATTGCCAGATTCGTAGTCATCTTTTGGACATCTGATTCTTTTAGAAAGATGGCCAATTTCTTTACTGCAGAATCATACTGTCTGAGTGTTGACTCTCTTTTATCTGATTCTATGAACAAGATGTTTAGTGGATCGATACTAGCATATTTTGGGGATGCAAACTTCATGAAGTCCATAAAGTTAGGGCACTCAGAATTCTTGAGGAAGCTGACACAATCCGAGTTTGTACTACATGAGTCAGTTCCGGACAGGGGATCCGTCTGGGACGGAGATTCAATTCTAGTAGAAGAGGGAACCAGTTGCTCTTCGGCCAGTTGGGTGCGACCAATGCTACTTGTCCCATGAAAGATCTGAGTTTGTGCAGGACTTTCATCAGAAGATTTACTGGTGGAAATAGGTAAATTTTCTGCCAACTGTTTCAGTCTATGGACATCGCATCTGTGGCGTGAGCTAGAGGGTCCAGGTTGGGAGCCACGTAACACGGGAGTTTGTGATTGGACTCCATGGCGAACAGGTCTACTTGAAGGTCCGGGATTTGATTTCAAATCCAGTGGAATGACTGCATGTCCAGGGACCACTCCGACTCCAGCGGAGTCATCCTGGATAGTGAGTCCTCAATGACATTTCTTACTCCTGCCAGGTGAGTACCTGACAGGTGCCAACGATTTTTCGTCGCTAACGAGAAAATCGCAATCATTACATGGTTTACTTTGCTCGACCTGGAGCCTCCTCTGTTTATGCAATGAACTATCACTGCGCTATCCGAGACTAACCTTACATGAATGTTTTTGGCTGGAGCCAGACGTTTCAAAGTCAGAAAAATGGTCATTGCTTCTAAGACATTGATGCGGAACATCTTTGACCACGTTCCTTGAACTTTCTTGTATTGTGAGTAACCCCCCAAACCACTCAGAGGCGTCCGTGTGGACTATCAGAGACAGCGGAGGAAATTGCAGTGGCACCGACTTGGAAAGGCTCCGGCATTCCATCCACGGACAGAGCCTTTTCATTAGTATCGGCGGAATTAGAGAGATCGTGTCTATGAATTTGTCGTTGGCTCTTTCGCCAGACTCATTTGATATCCTTCAGCCTGGCTTTCAACAGGACGCCCGTTATTGAGGCAAACTGCAGCGAACCTAGAAATCTCTCTTGGGTACGATGAGAAGCCTTTTTGTTCTTGAGGAACTGTCTCATAGCCTTCACTATCTCTCTGGCCTTCTTGGACGGGAGAGATAGTTTGTGCGAGTTTAGGTCCCATTGGATCCCCAACCATTGAAAGTGAGACGCCGGAATGAGCCGAGATTTTTCCTTGTTTATCTGGAAACCCAGATACTCTAGGAATTCTATTACTTTGGCTGTTGCTTTGCGACACTCATCGTCGTTGGTTGCCCAAATGAGCCAGTCGTCTAGGTAAGCTACTAACATTATCCCCTGAGCTCTTAGTTCTTGAACTACCGTCTCTCCTCGTTTGGTGAATATTCTGAGCGCTATGTTGAGCCCGAATGGCATGACTCTGAATGAGTAAGCTTGTTTTCCTAGTTTGAAGCCTAGGTACGGAGAGAAGTTTCTTGCTATCGGAACATGATAGTAAGCGTCTGTAAGATCTATAGAGGTGGTGATGGCCCCACGGGGAAGTGAGGTCTGCACCTGCGAGACGGTCAGTGTGCGGAACTTGTCGCATTGAATGTATGAGTTGAGACGGGACAAGTCCAGAATCACTCTTCGTTTGTCCGAGTCCTTCTTTGGTACACTGAACAGACGTCCTTGAAACTTCAGGCGTTTGACCTTTATTGCTTTCTTTTGGAGGAGATCTTTGGCATGGTCTAATAGGTCCGTCGTTGGAATCTGGTGAAAACTGACTGGTGGAAGAGGCCCTTTCTCCCATTTCCACCCTAGACCTTTCGAAACAATGCCGTGGGCCCATGGACTGAAGGTCCAATGGTCCTGAAAGAGATATGGTCTCCCGCCCACCTGTGGGGTCTCACTGGTTGGTTGCAGTCTTGCTTCCTCTGCCTCCCAAGCCCCTGCCTCTAGAGCCACCTCTCTGCCGGAAGGCACCTCTGGCTCTGCTACTCCCAGCATGTCTACTGTAGCCTCGAAATGCTGCTCGCGACTTGTAGGAGGCGTTGAAGGCTGGGGAGGCTACCAAGGTTGTTGAGGTTGAGGGTTGCTGAGCCGGAGGACTCTGAACCAAGACAAACTGCTGCTGTGGCTGAGCCTTGGATGTTGAAGGCTTGCCGACCTGGGAGACAGGGACTGCCTGGACAACCATCTGAGGATGAGAGGGCTGGCTGGTAAGGATGGAATTTCCTTTTGAAAGGAAGTCCCCAACGGACACGAAGGTTCTGGTTAGCTCTAGCCACCTCACTGAGGAAGTTGTTAACAGCATCCTCACGGAAGAGGTTGGCGCCCCAAATTGAAGCCTTTATAAGTTTGTTTGGCTCGTGCCTTATGGAAGCATTCGCAAAGACATGCATCCTGCAGGCTCGCCTAGCCACAATAAAGTCATACAGGTCCGGCTGGAAGGCCTGTAATAGAGACTTCGTGTGGACTCGAAAAAGAGCCTCATCGGCGAACGTCGTAGAGATCAACTCAGCCGAGGTGACTGAGTTAATCAACCTACTCAGTCTGCATCTCGCTTCGAATTCCGCTTTGACGAAGGGGTCCAGATTCTAGGTAGCTTCTCGGTGACAGGGCAGAGGCACACTCTGGGTCAAGTTTACCCACCGTGAACATAGCCGGAGCGTCAGTCCAAAACTCAACATCTCCGGGGAAGAGTAAGGAGGTAGCCTCTGTCTCTTTTAATAGAGGTAAGGGTTTGTCCTCTACCGCTGCTTGTAGAGTCAACTCCACCACTTTTGAAGTGCAAGGAGATGGAACTCCTCGCGGGGTCACAAACATTGTGAAGCAACCTTTATGGGGTGTCAACTTTGTGTTGACGCATTCCCATTCCGTAAGGGTGCGGACCCATGCAGCCTGGGCCTGGTCCCTAGGGTAGATGACGGTCTCTTTCATGACCTTGTCTACCCTGACTAGCGCATCTTCTGCTAGTCTAGCGTAACCTGGGAATGGAAACTGAAGGCCCTCCGGGAAGAACTCAAAGTCTTCTACCGGCCGGGTTCCGCAACCTTCAATTGTCAGTTTCCCATCCGAATACGGAGCATGCAAAGCTAACCGCCACGGGTTACTGTTGTCAAATGGCCGCAGCTTTGATGTGTCCGGTACTGTCACGGTCTGTCCCGTGGTCCCGGACTGGAGGATTCCAGACACTAATTCCTCCTGGGCTCTGATCCTCTGGGTCAGGGATAGTATTGACTGACCCGAGGTCTCCAGGCCTGATGAGAGTCGAGTGGACACCGACTCAAGTTTGGTGTCTACTACCTCGCTCATCTTCATCATTAGAAGATTGGCAAATGCCTCCTGGTCAAAGCCAGACTCTGTCGGCTTAACTCTGGAGGTCTTGGCTCTCGACCCCTTGGGAGGGGGAAAAGCCTTGGAAGAGGAAGGCTCTGGAGCAGAGGTCGACGGCTTGAGGGCTGAGGACGACTTTGCAGAACCTGCCGGAGCAGGTTTGGACCCCTTTGGAAGGGATCTCGTCTTCCAAGCCTTAACCTTAGGAACGACCGAGGCCGATCTATCCCAAGAGGGGGCGGACTTGGAAGAGAAGCCCTGGAAGGAAGGGGAAGAAGGAGTGGGGCTAAAGGGGAGACTACCTGCCTCACTTACCTCCCTACCTACCTTCTGATCCTCGGTGGCCATCGGTTCGTGGTGGAGGCTGATGGCCGCAACCTCCTCTGCTACCAGGTCACAAAGGCCTTCTTGGTCCTCCGGGAAGGGTGGTGTATCCAGACGGATGCCCTCAATGATAGGATCCGCCACTGACGCAGGAACAGCCGTTGAAGCCGTGACTCCCAGGTACAGAAGGGAGCACAGACTCTCGGACAGCACGTAAGGCTGTCCAGCCCTGGCGTTCCTGCCGAATCCTCCCACCCAGGACTTCAGGGACGCTTTGGTCTCCGCCTGGAGCGCCAAACTAGCCTGTAAAAAATAATCGAATTAGTATCCCATCCGGGGGATTGCGTGTCAAAGAAATTTCATAAAGTTGACGTATAGCAGAAATTTCACGGAAACAACGAGGTGAGAACGTTACTTACAGACTCGTCTGAGATGATACCAACCATCTCATAATACACAGTGCAGGGGTCCGGGTGCCAGACCAGGTAGTCATCCAGTGGGATGGCGCAGTTAGTGTGGGACCTGCAGACTACATGCCCGTATGGCTTGATTAGGGTGGCGGAGCAACCCTCTACCTGGCAGCGGACCATCTGTAAGTTGAAAAGTCAAATGAGTATTATACGTAGAAGCGCCGGAGTTAACTCCGGCAGGAGCATGCACTTTAACCAGATATTTGAATCTTTAAAGGAAATATCGGTTAATGACTTTAACTCACTGAATGATTTCAACTCACTGAATGAATAAAAGAAAAAGCTCTGGGTGTCTCTGCCTGCTCTGGAGTCCATCTTTGGGAAGGTACAGCTATAACCAGTGTATGGGGCTTGGTACGAGCAGAACAGGGGGAGAAGGTAAGACCTAAGCCTGAATCTGACCGTACCGAATCAGAAAAAACAACAAATTAACGTAGTCACATATCTGAACCCCTTACCGTCCCCACCGAAATGGGGAACAGTAATACCAAAGAAGACGGAAAACTGAGCGACGGAAACCACGGTATAATAAACTCCGGTATCTTTTACCTGGCGAGTGTGATGGTAAACCACACTACGTCGGAACCCTACGGGTCCAGAGATACACCTACAGAGTCTAACGAAATATACATATGAATAACACCTAAAAAATCTGGTGTAATCCCTTAAACGCTTGGCCTACCCCAGAGTCTCATAATCCTGTTATCATAAAAGTAACACCAGCGGAGACAGGCTGATACGAACGGAACAGGGAAAAAGGTAAGACCTAGGCCTGAACCTGAACGCATCGGGGGAGAGAGAAGCGATTCTAAGGTGACTAGTAACGCAACTCTGAGCCCAAATCCGTCCCCACGAGAGTGGGGAGGCGGAGACAACAGGGAGAAAAGACAACTGAGCGGCAGATCAGTAAAAACGTACAATCCGGTGCATAGCCTACTGGCTGGTGTGATGGTAGACCCCACCTGACCAGCGGACTTACGGGCCCAAAGACATAAATAAGGAGATTACACCAACTACAAGTAACCACTCCCCTCCAACCAATCCCCCCCCCCCCCCCCCCCCATCGGACAGATAGATACTTTAGTGGCCGTTCATCGGTAGGATTACTTGCACCACGTGCTAGTTAGGCAGCACCGGACAGGACCGGTGCGGGGGGTGGGGGGGTTGGTCTTAGGAGAGTGGACAAGTCGTGAACGCCTGGCCACAGCAACCGATCAGTGGTCACCACCTTACGGGACCCGCACTAGCCTACTACTAAAGGGAGCAGAAGACAGTAGGCCAACTGGCACCCTAAAGGAGGCAAGGCCAAGGCAATACACAACAAAACAAACATAATGAACATACTAAAATGATGAGGAATCACTGGAAGAATTGCGAAGAGGAACAATAAGGGGAAAAGGATATACCCAGCAGGGACCTAGCCTAACCCTCCGAGATCGGTACGGATCCGGTCAGGTAGGCTAGTTAGGCCTCCAAGGACATCATGACGTGGACGGAAGGAACCCAACAAAACCCTCCAAAATCGAAATTTTCAATCTGGTCTGGTAGGGAGGGTTTAGGCCCAACAAACATGACGAGAGGGACTCTCTATCCTGGACCGTCCTCCCACCAAGCAACGTAGTGCAGGCAGGGGGCGATAATGGAGGGGCTAAGGGGTAGAGGGGTAGGGTCACCTGACCTACCTTCCAAAACCTATCCTAGGTCTGGTCGGGTAAGCTAGGGAGGGAGAGCAAAACTTCCAACCTCACAGTGATATGAATATCATAAATGTGCATAAAATCGAGTGCATAGCTGGCTAACATCGAAAAAACAATAAAGCATACATGCATTAAATTCGCGAGAGAGAGAGAGGAATCGCCCTCTCTACAATGCTAGCGTACAATAGGCTAACTGGAAGCCCAATTACACTACACACATAAGACATAATAAAGAATACGTACGAAGGGGAGCGAACACGCTCCTGAAGGACTGAGGACAAAGCCAAAGGCTAGAAAAGGCGAAATAAACAATAAACTAGAGACCCCAGAGGACGTCAGGAGCGAGTTAGAGCCTTCGTCGCATAGATAAATAACGAAAATCAGAACTCCAGATACGACAGGAGCTATGAAAATGCACGGGAATACGAAAAAATGGTAAAAACAGTTAAAACTAAACCGTGAAGTAAATGTAACCATAATCAAACAAAGGGAAAGAACGCACGCGTCTGATGATGCACCCAAGATGGTGGATGAAAATAGCGTCACCCCGGTTCGCGAGAACTAAGGGGCCAAAAAGGGCTAAAAGGGAATGCATCGTGACCACACAAAATACCAAAACGTAATATGGAATACTCAACTTGGATGAAGAAGCTGGGAGCTCTACAGCAGACATGGCTTCGACAAAATACACACAAAGGGAAGCAGTGAGAGACACGTGCGGAAAGCAATCCGCTAATTACAGGAATGAAGATGCCGGGCATGGGTGGTAGTAGTAACAAGTGGAAGGTAGATGTAGTAGTCCTTGTAACGGCTCTTGCCTTGTGAGGGACTTTGAAAGGAGTCTTCTAATTGGCAGTAGTCCTGTGATAGTGGCTCCACTCGCCCTAGTGCTTATACCGACACCCTTTGGTGATCAAGCTGAGGGTAGTAACTTCAGCATTCCATTTTAGCTTTTTCTCTGGTATATTTAGAATCTATTTATACCTAGAAATGCGTGCTACAGGTTCATTTCACCGGCCGACACAGGTCAAACCCAGAAATATAATAATGAGTAAGTGGTGAATGAAAACAAATTGATAAAAATCACATATTCCAAACTGATGAAGCAAAACAGGCAATGATACTACCAACCAGTGGTTCAGAGGTGTAAAAACACTACATATAAAGTAGCAATTCTCATTGACTGATTTTTCATCTTCTGAATTTCAAAAAATGCATGTCTGGGGATTTTGGATTTGGGCTCTAGTAGTATATGATTGATGGTCTAATATGAACAAACATTTATAAAGTAATTTACAAGAAAATATCTTGCAGCCATTCTGCCTGCACAGTAAAATCAGAAATATAAAACAAATGAGTATGTTACTCATGTTATAAATATGAAAATATAAGTTTCAGCATAATCTGAGAGCATAAAACATTAAAACAATATACAACTTAATCAGACAGCAGTATCAAGCAGAAATGAACTTGTTTGAGCTACGTTACAAAGAGAATGTGAAAATATAAGTTTCAGCATAATCTGAGAGCATAAAACATTAAAACAATATACAACTTAATCAGACAGCAGTATCAAGCAGAAATGAACTTGTTCGAGCTACGTTACAAAGAGAATGTGCTGTGGAAGTACAAATAAAACATTTGGCATGAATTCATATAAAATTGAAAAATGCAAATCCTGTCAAGTCTTAGGAAATAATGTGAATGGAGAAAATATTAAATAATTTGAACGGAGAAAGTATTTAAGGGGGAAAATGAACCAACAACAATAAGTGAGAATGTGAATTTGCTACTGGAAACTTTATAAAAAATAACTAGCACTTCACTCGTCACTTGAAATTATTGTATTGGTATAATACTGCACTGCACTAAATGAAGAGTTATACAGTCCCTAACTTGAAAACATGCCAACTGGCAAACAGCTCTTGCTAATTGAAAGCAGCATTGACCTGTTACTAAACAGAATTAAAGAAATTGAAGAGACTGAAAAGCTCAGCACTGGTGAATGAAAGCAGTAATTACAAGAAAAGAGCTTACAGGAATTTTCTGAGGCTACCTCCAGCCTAGTGAACAAAACTGCCTGTGCTGTTCACAAACTAATAGTGGAATTTCAGTGAACATTTTATAAGTATTGCTTAATTTACCATCCAGCACAAGGAAAAATGATATATGAAATGCAAAAAAACTGTAACAAACATACAGTAATCAAGCAGTTCAACAGGTTTGGGGATACTGTAGGAAGTGTTAGCCATTTGGCTGGAACACATATACAAAGCAATTTGCTTAATTTGGTTAAATATCGAGGATCAAATGGGATACATCTACATACAATGACCTACCTGAGACACATATGTCTCATTCTCTTACAGTGGAATGACAAGTTTGGAAATCATGCCCAAAGTACGAATAGGTTACAGTAAAGTTTGTGGTGAAACAAACCAATATATAAGTTGCCTTAAAAAAGAATTACATATGAAATTCAATAATATCTAAAGACAAACAAGTGATAACATGCTGGCAAGGAAAGTTACTTTTGTTTGTTGAAGCAAATATTTAATATAATCACTTAGTTAACCTTAGAATCTCTTTTTTGTTAGTGTGCTTCACCTAAGATTTTACCCAATACGAATTGTTGGCTTGTCTATTTCTCATTCAAGGTTTTCATTTACTATGTTGAATTGGCTTTTTTATTTCTCTCTCTCATGGTACCTTTTTCCCAGTAATGAAGCATTTAACCCTTAAGAGCTGGGGTAAAAAATCAATATGCAGCACCCCACGCCAGGTAAACTTTGAGTTAGGCTAATTTAAGAGAAAAACACATCAAAGGAAAGAGGAAGATATAAGAAGTTGAAAATGACTATGTATTTACAACCCCTTGTGGGGCCTCTTTTACCATGCAATCATAAATTCTATCTAATAAATAAATTTATTTTCTTTGGCAAAATTATAATTACAGCTAACACAAAACCAAAACAGATAAGAACTGAAATCAGTAACAAATTCTTGAGTATATTTGTTGTAAAATATTTACGTTAATTTACCGAGATCTAAGATGTAGTAACTTTTTGGGATTATACATGTCTTTTCTAGTATATTTCTTTGCACTTTTCTTTACCAAATTACAATTATAACCAACATACTAAAACCAACTGCAACTCCTGGGTATATTTTGAGCACAATATACACTAATAAGATGCCATATGAAGAGACAGGTGGTACTTGCTCACTTGAAGTCAAGATCACAATTAGCTTATGAGCCGCCCACCTCTTGATTCTAGCCAGTTTGAAAGTTGACATTAGTGTATTTATGGGCTATAGAAGTACCAACTCTTTCCCGATATTGATGCTCATCATGAGTAGATGTATCCACCACCCAATACCTGTTATATGAGGGGATCTGTCCATTAAGGGTTAATTGGAGGGTTTCATGTATTTGCTTTCAACCACAAAAAATGCATAAATAAAAGGTTAGGGAATGCTTGATCATGATTTCAGACTTTTCATCTATGATCTGAAAGATAAATTAAGCTGGTCATTGTCTACGTACAGAATAACTGAAAATTTGGTGGTTCTCAAATATTGTTTTCATTTTCCTGTTTGATCATAAAGTTTTGCCAACACTTTACTAATTTTTTATATTTTATCCCAAAAGGAATATTAATTAATACACATATATAATGAACTTCAAGTCCTCCCAGTATCATTTTCATAAGAAAACATGGATGCAGTACAGTAAAGATTTTCTGGTATTAGTTTAACATGACTCTTTCTTGCAAATCCCCCTTTCGGAATCAAAATCCTCTTTAACACTCCTCTATTAAAATGAATGAATGAATGTATGAATTATGATACATATCTGAGTTGTAGAACTTTCCTTTCTTTAACAAATGAATTTATTATGAATTCTAAGTTGTGGAATTTTCCATTTTTTGTACATCTGTATCTGTTCCAGCCAGTTTTCGAGAGATTATTATGTTACTCTCTCTTCTATAGTATGTGTATACCCGGTATATCCATTTTCAATGAAAAACTTGCAATAAAGGCTCCAGCTCCTTTACCCATTACAGCAATTAGTTTTGAGCTACTGGTACTGTAGCAATTTCAGCTTCCCTGTCAATTGCCCGTTTCTAAGTCATGTGCACTTTGTTTACAAGAATTAGGCAGTAGTATAGGTGTGTCTTGCAGAAGGTAACAGCATTTGAGACTCCTCACTTGGCCTTTCCCCCACAGCATATCAGCTGTAAGATTTTCTACACAAGATGCAAAACAGAGGCTAGAAAGTGGAGCCCTCTTATGATATTGGGCTGATGCCCCAATGCTTGCCAATTTGCCAACCTACCAGTGACCATACAAATATTCACACTTGCATGATAACGTAGCAGATGGCCTCACAATGACCCTGGAATCCATATGCCAACTCATAATGCTTTTTATTTCCAGCCTTTATACAGTTATCATTCACGATAATTAAATAATGGTTGGCAACTCTAAATATGATTTATATCCTCTGGATTTTCTGAGCACATATCTTTCTAGCTACATTTTACATATAGTAATCACTTTGATATAATTTAAAACTTATTTAGGATGCTAGTTAGCTTTCAACTGGGTTGACCTGAGTGCTTGAAACAACCTGCTACCCACCTTGGCTCTCTTGTACCTTTACTATGAATAACTCTACTTGTGTGTATAATCCAATTCTGATATGAACTTACTACAGTTCATTTTTCCCAAATTTTTATACAAGCCTGTCTTTAAAGTAAAAATATTTAGTTAAACAAGTAACAGTCCAAAGAATATTTAACTTTGAGTTTAAAGAAAACTTATTCGTCTCTGGATCAATGTGTGGGTAACCACTGAGTTGTCAAGCACTAGTTACTATTGCAAGAGTTGCAACAGAAATTCCAATGCTGGGTAACTGGACTGGCAAAGTCCCATAAAAACTTATTTTGATAATTTTGATGAGCAAATGCATTTTCACCATAATTTTCACTAAATTTCTTTTCAGAAACTAACATAGTTTACAGAAAAAGGGGGGCTGACAGCTTCTTTTCATTTCTTCGACAATCTGGTAAATAAGTATACATCAGTATGTAACTACATACAGCACTGGTAAATGATATAATGTAATTTACCAGTAAATAATATTAATCAGTATGATCTACCATTATTTGGTAGTTTAACCACTAAGCAAAAACACTTAATTCTCTCAGGACAAACCAATATCAAGAACTAATTAAAGTAAATTTTGGTTCAGTTCCAGGTAAGTCATCTCCATAAAATAAAACATTTCCTTCCCACTTCTAATATAGGCATGCAGAATGAAAGCATCCGGGTCTGAGCTTCACAACAGTGTGTAGCATTCTTAGGGTCAGGACTCTCATTTTTGACTCTGCTATAACTGTTGTTTTTTATGAGAAGGGTACACTAGTGGTTCAACCTATATTTACGTACATATAGCTTCACTTGTATGAACAAATAATTACTGTATGTATGAATTAACTGGTCTAGTTTCATGACAAGTTTTTTTCTACACGATTCACATCACACAATTATACATTTTTTTAATAATCTTTTTCGAATAAATAGCCATTAGAGTCAATATGGTCATTTTAAGATAAAACAACTTCCTGGAGTTTTCTTATTAAAGAAACTACTATACACACTGTACATCTGATGTACTAATAAAATAAAACTTGGTTGTAAAATGCAATTCTTTAATTTGTATAATTTCTACATTACAGATATATCTCATTTACTCACTCATTCACTTCATAGCTTCTTCTTTTAAAATTTCTTCTATTAATCGACGGCGTTCTTCTTGTCTACGAATGTTCATGTCTGCAATTGATTCATAATCATAATTGCCACCTTGCTTTTGTTCCTCTTGAGGCACCTCCTTACGCCCAGGTACTTTTGGAGCTTCTGCTTTAACATGGACCACCTCCAAAGGCTTTCCAATTTGCCCTTTTTCAAACTGAACTGCCATGTCCTAAAATTAAAAGATACTATCACTAGAAACTCCTAAGATGCAGTGCTGCCAAAATCACAAGTTTTCTTTCTATCTACAACCACTCTGCTGTTTTCAAATTTATTTTACAGGAAAAAGTAACACATAAGTATTTCATTATCTCTACTGAATTTAGGAAGAACCTGCATGTTTAAACAAAGATGAAGAACTGAATCTGCATCCAGACCTAGATTTACCTTGAAACTTGCCTAATTCTTCCATGACCAAAAAGCATCACCAGAAAATTTAACTGATATCCATCAATAACACTGAGACAGCCTAATGCAAAACAACAGGGAAATGCATAACCTCCATTAAAATTCACTGGCTTTGGTAAATATGTAGTGTGAATTTGCTAGTCCAGGCCACTGTCATAGTATTTCCAGTGTCATCATCCTGGGTCTAAGGATTCTTTCTTAAACAAGTCTGATGGTGGTGGGGACACTGGAAGAGGATGGACTGCTAAGAGAAGAGTGCAAAATTAAATAACAAAAAACACAACAGCTGGAGGCTGAAGGACACTATGGACACTTTACAACCACTGACAGCATGCTGTGTAAGCCATGTTATTTATTACCCCCACTGCAAGGGCTACACGTAAAGCAATGAAATGCAGATCCAGTGCCACCTAAACTTAAAAAATCCTTTAGGGGTCAGGCTTTCTGATAAATAACAAAGTGTTAAGTAACAGAGTCTAATATTGCCTGCACTGGAGTATTTTCTAGATATCTTACAGCTAGCAATAATTCCACCTACAGTAGTCCCTAACCCAAGTTAACCTGTACTTCACACTTTAAATTTAATTTAAGAGGTTTATCTAAAAATGTATTGCCTCTCAAGTTGTAGCATAGCAAAAAATAATTGTGATAATGCAGTTGATAATTACAGAAGTCTGTTGGGAGCAGCAATCTCTATTATCTGAATTAAGAGAGCCACAGCCCTGTTAGATAAGGTCTAGAAAAACCTCTTCAGGAGTAAAACAGCACCTCTGTACAGTACGCACCCTACCTTGTCCATATCGCATAAGCGTAAACACTTAACATGCCTATAAACAACAACCACCCCACATTAAACTGAAAACTTGATGTAAAAGGCAATTAACTAGCCCCTTATTTGTAATTTTAACATAATATGGTATGTACTGTACACTGTATAAATACATTTTAAAAAAGCAAACCCTTTTTATTTCTCATGTACACAGGATGCACTACAGTAAGTTACTCTACCAGGCAAAATGAGTACTATCACTTTCTTTTTCAGTCTGCCTAATCCTATTACACCAGTCTTTAAATAAATTGTACCTTCGACAAGAAAAGTGAAGATACAGTTTTCTTAAATCTTCGGACACATACTATTGCTCAATAATGCCACACCTGGCAACTCTAGAAAGGGGGCAGAGCTTCAAAATCATTGTGTTTGTTGCTTTTTAGATTTCCATTAACTTTACACCATAAAGATTCAGTAGAAGTCCTATAATCATTTATACTTGAATGTAGTAACAGGCTCTATATTATTCATTTATGTTGGTTTGGTAACATCAGTTCAGATTGGAATATCAATCATCCTTTTTTTAAAACCTAATGTGGAACCTTACTTATATGTAATGTTTTACTCTAAACTGATGTAAAATTCATACGTTTTTGAAGACGGATCTTAAAAAATGAGAGAAAATGTTTTAAAATTTTGGCAGTACTTGAGGGAGAGAGAGAGAGAGAGAGAGAGAGAGAGAGAGAGAGAGAGAGAGAGAGAGATGAGAGAGACGAGAGAGAGAGAGAGAGAGAGAGAGATGAGAGAGAGAGAGAGAGAGATAGAGAGGAGAGAGAGAGAGAGACAAGCATAGGCCTGTTGATAGAGATACTCAATTTATTATAAGGCAGCCCACGGTTAACGGCACAATCGCTGAACGGAAAATCGGTTTTACAGCTGTCGTCAAAATATTCATTAAAAAAATTAGGTGTTTTAAGCTATTTTTATGGCGCAATTTTTGGTTAACAGAGCCGCTAGTGCTGTTATGTCTAACAAGTGCATACATTTGTAGAAATAGTACCATTCAGACTATAAAGGTTATGCAAATAGTATTCAAAAATTTTATTGAGTTATTACACGGGTAATATGGTAGACTATTTGCCCCTGACGCTATTCTACACTGAAAAAATCAAGTTAAATAAGTGCAAATTTAGCTATGGATGTGTCACTTTATAAATGTTCATGTCTTTATGTTTAAAATGTGTATGAAAATGTATTAACTATAGGGTATTTATATTTCTGCACATAAATATGATACAAAGGCAGCTTTTGAAACTGCCCTCCAGTTATCAAAGAGGACGTTTTTTCATGTTCGTTCTTGTGAGCTGCAGCCTGTCGCTCTTCCGAAAATATAGTAATAAAAGTGCAAATTTAGCGATTGATGTGTCGATTTTATAAATGTTCATGCTTTTATGTTTAAAATGTGTATGAAAATATATTGCGTATAGGGTATTTTTTTTTTGTACATAAATATGATACAAATTAAGGCAGCTTTTGTAACTGCCCTCCGCATTATCAGAGGATGTTTTTTCATGTTCGTTCTTGTCCGCCGCAGTTCCAAAAAATGCATTAACAAAGAATTCACATGGTTATATTTTATTAATTTGGGAGCTAATTATAACTCATCTTCTTAATGAAACTTCAGCTTTTTGTTGTTTTCATGCTTTAAGGTTTAAAATGTGTATGAAAAATGTATTACAGGGTATTTTTTTTAATTTTTATACATAAATATGATACAGCAGCAGTACACACGTCCATTTGAAGCCTTTGTAACAGCCCTTCACAGGATGAAGACTATAGCAATAGGTTGTTCAGTCGCACATGAATAATATTTTAATTTATATATTGAATCATGTTTTTATAACAAATTATAGTATATACAATTATTGCATAAATTAATTTTAAAAGACAAATCTCTCATATACATTCAATTTTGCAACACTGCAATTTGTTTGTTTTTCCATGGGATAGAAGTACAAAATATAACTGTGCAACTCTGTTGATTTTTTGCTTTGTTACGTGAGCAAAAAATTGAGGTACGACCGTACGAGCTCGAGATGCCGCTGCTACGTAGATGGCACAGTGACATAAATTAAGATAAGCACAGAACTAAAGTTAATATGCATCTTTTCCAAAACTCTTTTAAAAGTTATACATTACTTCACTGTATCCAATAATATTGTATGTATTTTCATATCATTGTATTATAAAATACTACGGTAAATCTACGGTACATCTAAGCCAGTATTCTGCAGAGCGGCCAATGTTTTGGTTTAGAAATCAGCTGATGGCAAATATGAGTTTGTTTCGCCATATTTAATGCAATTCTGAGCAAATTTTCTTGCTTCTGGTTAGCATAAAAGAATATATGTAGATACTTGACATATGAGAAAAGGTTATTTTTCCTTATATGACGTGTTTTTATGTGGAAATATGACTTGAATATGTCTCGTTGTGATTGTGAACTATTTTTTTTCATTAGCAGATTATGTTGGCGGCATGTTTATTGAGTAAAACAATACGTGATTCCGTTCGCAATTTTCCTTTATATCATCGTAATACGAACTTTACGTTATTTATCTTTTATTGGCGTGAAACCAACAGTAAAATGTGTTCTTTCAAGCACAGTAGTTTTGATTAAAATGATTTTATCTCTATTTTATCTACGGTTGTGTTTGATAGCATACGTTTACTAAAGCTTTATCCTTGTAGCCGATGCACGATAATGGTCATTAGCAGCTTGAACAGTTTTCTCAGCTTCAGCTATAGCTAAGTTTAAATTTAATAGTATATTTACCTATTGATCTTTGATCTATAGCAAATAAAGTTATTATGATATCTCAGTCCTATTCAACATACATGACGTCATTTATAACAACTACGGTAATAGTGTACTACAGTACGATGATTGAAATACAAGCCAAAATGGATGATGTTATCCAATTCGGTTGTACTCAGAAAAAAAGTTGTTTCTCGTTCGGTTGTTCATAGCTGTACACGTTTACGCGAGTATAACGTTAAAACCATACTTTCATCATTCTCTTTTGCTGTTTTTGAACTTACGTAACTAGAAGTTAGGATAAAGTTAGGCTATTTTAATTTGTTCTTTCATAAAATCGGATTATCGTAAGACGAATTATCTTAACTTGAACACTACAGCTACCTGTACACTGTCTAAACCTTATTATATCTTTACATACTCTAGACACCCAAAGAATTAAAGCTAGGCTTTTTTCACTTTACAGTATTTATAATACTATAAATTGATTTTGACGTAGGAAAAATCTATTTCTGGGCGATTGGTTCGTGTCGCCCAGCGAAATCCCACCTCTTCCCAACCCTTCGCTCAAGATTGATTGCTAACTTCAGGATGGCCACCAGAGGCGCGGCAGTCACCTTGGCGTGGGTTGTAGTAGTAGTAGTTGCTGCCCCGTTCTGTGGGTCGGCTCTCTCCTTGAGGGATTTTGTTGTGGGAAATTTCTAAATGACAAGAAGTTCGTGGTAGTGGTCTCACTCGCCCTAGTGTTCATACCGACGCCCTTCTTTTATTTGGGTGAGCGAGTCAGTTATACTGACCTCTTCTTTATTTTGTTTATTCTCTGGTATTTGTTAGATCATTTACCTAAGAAATAATGAACTAAAGGATTATTTCGCTGGGCGACACGAACCAATCGCCCAGAAATAGATTTTTCCTACGTCAAAATCCCTTTTCTAGACTCAGTTCGTGTCGCTGTGCGAAATAATACCAGAGAATTAGCACAAGATTGAAAATAAAGAGGGTCTCAATAAAACTAAAAATTTAACTACATATTATAATTGTAACAAAATATTCATACAAATTGTTCAGACAATTCTGAATAAAGAACAATAACTAAATGTAACTTATAACTATAATTATTTACAAAGTATATACATAAGTTACAGGTATGAATATGAAAATTAACATGTGTGTGAAAAATCTTAACATAAAAAACACACTGAATAAGTTTTATAGATACCAATACAAAAGACAACAAACCATTGATAATGGGAGTGTGGAACCCTAGCATAAAAATAAGGGGACCACACTCTTAATGCTAATATATACAGCCAATTGTGGGTGACCCTAGCATGAAAATAAGGGACACCCACTAGACAATCATAAGAGCAGCTAAGACTCAAGAGCAAGTGTAGAGTAACATGGTAGGTTAGACAAACTGTTGGCTGAGGTACGTAGAAAGGAGATCTGGATCTTCAACTATACTACTGGGCAGAGTCAGGGGAAACTATGTTACCCGTTGAAAATTTCAGAGATTCCAAAGACTTCAAGTAGTGACGTTTAAATACTGTCGGCGATTTCCATCCAGTATATTTTTTCAAATCATCAAAGTTCATATGTTGAACATAATTGATTGAGGTGGCCACTGCCCTGACATCGTGTGCCTTAGGGAAAGATTCAGGGTTAGCTTGTTTAATAAAGTATAGGATCTGTTGCCTAATACCTTTAATTGATAAGGTACCACCTTTTTCTCTCCTAAAGAGGGGACCCGAAGAGGAGGAGGATGTCCTAGACAGAAAGGCTCGTAAGGTCATCACTGGACAAAGAGAAAGGTCTTGGGGAAGGGGAATGACTTTCCATGGTTCCCAACTCAACAAAGGATCCTCATTTTTTGCTAAAAAGCTGCGATCCGGAGAAAGCAGAACTTCTCCTGAAGGGAGAAATTCTACGTGACCAGAATCTCTGGATAGCGCCGACAGTTCTGAAATTCTAGCTCCTGAAGCCAAGCTTAATAAAAATAATGTTTTTCTTAAGAGCATTATGAATGAACATGTCGTAATATCTGTATCTGAAGCCAGTTTTAGAACATCATTTAGAAACCATGACACTGAAGTAGGCCTTACGGAAGGTCTAAGTCTAGCACAAGCCTTGGGAATAGACGAAAAGTAAGAGTCTGTTAAGTCTATTTTAAACCCAACTGAAAGATCTTCTTCAAGGCTGACTTGTTTGTCGTAATAGTGCTAGCTGCGAACCCTTTTTCAAATAAGGACCTGAAAAAGGATATGGCTGAGTTGATTGTCATGATTTTAATGTCCGATTCTCTCAGGAAAGATGCCAACTTTTTAACTGCAGCGTCATACTGCCTCAAAGTTGAATCCCTTTTATCTGATTCTAAGAAGACGATATTTTGTGGATCTACATTTGCATCCCTCTTGGCTGCAAACTTCATGAAGTCCATAAAGTTAGGGCTTTGAGAATTCCTGAGGAAGCGAACACAGTCTTCATTTGTACCGACTGGGAGAGTCTGGGATTGGGAATCCGAAGGGGATGAAGACCCAATTCCAGCAGCAGGGGGTACCAGTTGCTCTTCGGCCAGTCCGGAGCTACTAGAGCTATCTGACCCTTGAAAGTCCTGAGTTTGTTCAGAACTTTCAGGAGAAGATTCACCGGGGGAAAGACATAAATCTTTTCCCAGTTGTTCCAGTCTATGGATAGAGTGTCTGTGGCATAGGCTAGAGGGTCCAGGTTGGGAGCCACATAACAAGGAAGTTTGTGGTTCGCTTGAGATGCAAACAGATCTACTTGCAGGCCTAGTACACTCCGGAGTATCCATTGGAACGAACTGTTGTCCAGCGACCATTCCGACTCCAGTGGAACTGAACGGGATAGAGCATCTGCTACCATGACATGATTCAGGTGTCTTGACTTGGAGCCTCCCCTGTTTATGCAGTGAACTATCACTGCGCTGTCCAGAACTAACTTTACATGAGAGTTCTTTGGTGGAAGTAACCTCTTCAGAGTCAGGAACACTGCCATTGCTTCCAATACATTTATGTGAAGCTGGCGGAATTGGAGTGACTACGTTCCTTGAACTTTCTTGAACTGAGAATATCCTCCCCAGCCGCTTAATGAAGCGTCTGTGTGGATAGTAATTCCCGGAGGAGGGAACTGAAGAGGTACTGACATGGACAGGTTCTTCAACTTTGTCCAAGGACGCAGACGATTCCGGAGAATCTGTGGTATTGCTGATAACTTGTCCCTGGATCTGACATTTGCTTGTGAGCGCCAGATCCTGGTTAAGTCTTTCAGTTTGGCTTTCATCAAGATGTTTGTCACTGAGGCAAACTGAAGGGAACCTAGGATTCTTTCCTGGTTTCTCCTTGAAGCATATTTGTACCTTAGAAATTGCTTCACTGACTTCACTATTTCTTTCCTCTTGGCTAGTGGAATCGACAGTGTGAGAAGATAGATTCCATTGAATGCCCAGCCATTGAAAGCTGGACTCCGGAGTGAGTCTTGACTTTGTCCTGTTTATCTGGAACCCTAGATATTCCAGGAACTGAATGACCTTCTCTGTGGCTTTGCGGCATTCCTTGACTGTTGGTGCCCAAATCAACCAGTCGTCGAGGTACGCTACTACCATTATCCCTTGAGACCTTAGTTGTTGAACAACTACTTCCGCCAATTTCGTGAATACTCTGGGTGCTACATTCAGACTGAAGGGAACTATTTTGAAGGAGAATGCTTGGTCTCCCAGCTTGAAGCCCAGGTAAGGGCGAAAGTGTCTTGCAATAGGGATATGATAGTATGCGTCTGTAAGATCGATAGAGGTGGTGACGGCCCCACGGGGAAGTAAGGTCCGCACCTACGAGATAGTCAGCATTTTGAACTTGTCGCAGCGAATGGCCAAGTTTAACCGGGACAAGTCTAAGATTACCCTTCTTTTTAATGAGCCTTTCTTTGGCACGCTGAATAAGCGACCTTGAAACTTTAATCGCTTGACTCTCGCTATTGCTCCTTTCTGAAGGAGCTCCTCTGCATACTCCGTCAATTCCTTCGATGGAAGTTGAAGGAACGGTCTGGGTGGAGGGGGGCCTCCGATCCAACTCCAACCCAGGCCTTTCGACACAATACTTTGTGCCCATTTGCTGAATCCCCACCGGTGCCGGAAGAGAAACAGCCTCCCTCCTACCTTGGAGATCTCACTGCTGCTGAGCCGAGTGACCTCCGCGGCCTCCACGGAAGTGCTTTCCCCTGTTAAGCGACCTTCCTGATCCTCTCTGACGAAAGGATCCCCTAGCCCTACCTCCCCTGGCAAACCGGTCAAAGTGTTGGAAGGCTTGGCCCTCAAACACCTGGTTAAAGGCATAGGAAGTGGAATGCTGAGCCTGAGGGGAAATCAGGTAGATTGGTTGAGCCTGGGTCTTCGACGTAGAAGGCTGGCCTGGCTGAACGACTGGCACCGCTGACACAGCCTGGCTGAAGTGTTGAGGTTTCTTCTGGTAAGGCTGAAACCGTTTGGTCTTTTTCAGTTTCTTGCCTGCAGAAGACGGGTCTTGGCGCCTCTTAGCAGAGAGGCCCCAACGGTCCTTGAGGCTCTGGTTGAGCCTCGTCGCCTCGCTTGGACCTCCCTAACCATTGCTTCAGGGAAGAGGTCTGCCCCCCAGATGTTGGAAGAAAGCAGCTTATTCGGCTCATGCCGAATAGTTGCTTCCTGGAGGACATGTTTGCGACAGTTGACCCTCGCCGTCACAAACTCGTACAAGTCCGATTGGACCGTACAAGTCTGTGATTTGGTCAACAATTTGAAGAGCGGCTCTGAAGCGTAAGATATAGCCGCTACCTCTGTCATTGCCATTGTATTGATAGACCTGGCCAGCCTAGTTTTAGCCTCAAATTTGGCTTGAATGAGGCTATCAGGAAGTCTTGGGAGCTTCTCGCCGAACTGGTCCATCACGCAGTCCGGCTTGAGCTTGCCTACCGAAAAAGTATTCGGCAGGTCATCCCACAAATCTCCAAGCGAAGGGAGCAAAGGTGATGTGGGGTCTGCTTCCCTTAACTGAGGCAAGGGCTCTCCCTTTAAGCCAGCTGGGATGGTAACGCTGGCGATCTTAGTTAGAAAAGGGAGAGGAGTCTCTTCCTCCATCGTAAAGATGGTGAAAGGACTCTTAAATGCCTGGATTCTGGTGTTGGAGTAGTCCATCTCATCCAGACACCGGAGCCACTCTCTTTGAGCCTGGTCCCTGGAGTACAGCACTGTCTCCCTAGGGACCTTATCCTCCCTGTTCATAGCTGCCTCCGTCAGCCTGGCGTAGCCAATGAACAGAGGCTGAAGATTCTCTGGGTAAAACTCGAAGTCTTCAATCCTTCGAGTACCACACTCCGGGATGGAAATGAACCCGTCCTGGAAAGGGGCGTAGGAAGCCACTCTCCAGGGGTTGTTCATTGAGAAAGGAGGAAGAGAATCATGGGGAGGAAGTTGGAGCAGGCCTACGCCAGGTGCCGGGGAGGCAGCTTGAGGGGCCTGATTGAAGCCGGACATTAGGTTTTCCTGAGTGGCAATCCTGTCCGATAGTTGCGAGAACATCTGCTCCATACTTGTCCTCAGAGAGCCTACCAAATCTCCCATCTGCTGCATCATCCCGACGGAGAAAGCGTTGGGATCGAAGCTAGGAGCAGATGTAGAAGTGGATGGGTAACTCGCTAGAGGTACCGAAGGGGAAGGAGAGACCACTGACTCCGCCGGAGTACGGGGCCTCTCCTTGGAGGACTTGCTCTTAGAAACTCTAGAGCCTGAAGCAGATGATTTACCCTTCTCTGCTCCGGGGTTAGAAGCCGAAGACTTACGAGATGACGACGCCGAAGAAGTCTTTTTAGACGACGACGTCTTTGTCAGGGTTTTCTGCGTCCTGTGACCCTTCACTTTAGGGACCACAGAAGCGCTAGGCGTAGTATACAAGAGCTCAGCTCCCGTAAAGCCTTGGAAGGAAGCAGGAGAAGCACCAGGGGAAGAAGATCCAGTGGCGCCCAAGGGAAGCCCTTGAGTGTCCAACGTACCTACCTCGACCAACAGGTCGTCTACACCTACCATCGGTTCTACATTTAAATCCAGTATGGCGACTTCCGCTGAGATGTCCTGGCCTGGTTCCTTCATACATGCGGCGACCTGCCGCTGGATCGTCGTCATCGTCGGGGCTGCCTCCGCCGGGTCGATGTACCCCGTCGACTTGCCGCCGGGGAACAGCAGGACAGCCATCCTCTTCTCCAGGATGTAGGGCTGTCCCTTGGCGGCGTTCTTGCTGAAGCCGCCGACCCAAGCCCTCAAGGTTGCAAGGGCGGTCTCTCTAACCGCGGCAGCCTGGAAGAGAGGGTGTCTGTTAGATTTTAGTTTAAAGTTGAGGGTCAACCTTAGACTAAAATAGCCTTAAGACTAGACAGTACCAGCCTATATTTCAAAATAATATGGGGGACTTAAGCTTAAAAAATATTTCAAAACTTAAGCTTAAGATATAATTCAGAATTTATATCGTATGTATATACTGATGGAAATACTTACCCCGTCCAAAAACTGACTCACAAGATCATAGCAGATCGTACACGTTTCGTGGAACCAGACCTGCAGATTCCCGTAAGGAGTCGCACACGGAGCATGAGACCTGCAGACCTCATGCCCACAGGGGTCCTGGAGTACGGCGTTGCACCCCGGGTGCTCACAGTTGGTAGTCTGTAAGTGGAAGGATACATGAGTATCGATATAACACTCACAGGGCTACTCTAGTACTCCGTTGCATGCCGGAGAATGAAAAATTTTTGGGCATAACCCCTCCCCTACTGCCTTAATAGGCATAAATGAGAGCTCCGGTGTATGCCGGAGAAGGAAAACAGAAGGCAAGGGAGGGACCCAGCTTAAGATAACTTATAAATAACTTATAATTAACTTAAGCATAAAATAGTAACATAAAATCCGGAGGACGACTCCGAATCGCGGTGCTGTCCGACTCCGCCGGCTACGCCGGGGAGGCGGAACGGTGAAAAGCAAAAGTGACCAACTGGAACGCATACACTCCGCCGGTAGGCGGGGCTACCGTACCTCCCTCCCCCGTAATCGATGGAACTCCAGGAAAGAGAACAGAGATCCGACACCACGGGGAAGAAGGCGAGGAGGGGTGAAAACAGTACTCAAGCATACAGCGGAGCGCCAGAGCAACAAAGGCGGGGGGAGGCCAACCCCCCGACTTCGCCACAGTGAAGCACCGTGAAGCAGGGAGACAAGGTCACTCCCAGCCAAGTGTCTGTCCAGACTCCCCTACTCCCTCCGCGTAGGGAGAGAGGGAGTCGGGCCCGGATGGAGCGAGCAAGGACAGACCTCCCTCCCCCCTACTCTATGGGAGAGCGGGGGGAGGGCAAGGCGACTGGGACGGGCGTCTGGCTGTACCGCGATCACAGGGTGACCATGGTACGATAACACAATATAAACAACGAAATCGATAGCCTAGGCTAATGCAACCAAACTGATCAGAAAGATGCAACAAAACTGATAATAAGGAAGCAACAAAACTGATGGGGACCATGGGACCATGAAACCTAGGCTAAGAGAACAGACCAGATGCAGTAGGCTAATCAAAATATAACAAATAAATAAAAGTAGAGGAAATAAAATATAGAAAGAGAAAAAATCCAGGAGTGTACGACTAACCCGAAAGAAAGTCTACCACTCAAAGCTAGCCTGGGCCGATACGAAGAGCGATGGCAAGGCTCTGGATAGAAAAAAGATAATGCCTACGTAAGGTAGAGAGACATGCATGCATGACCTAAAACCAAGGCAGGCTAAATCCCCTAACAATATCATAATAAATAGAGCTAGAGACGCACGGTAAAAATAAGGGAAAAGTTCCAGGTATGGGAGACCGAGAACCATCCCGCCATGAGGCCGAACAATGCCGCCATGCTTCCAACCGGGAACCTGTATTTATACCTAAAAAACGGCAAACACAGGCTCGAGGAAGGAACGAACTAAATAGCAACCTTTCGGAATACTTAACTTAGCCGCTGCGATGGCAGAACGTTCCATGGTGGCGAAAAAATCCGTGAAGAAGCACAAAAACCCAAGAGCAAGAGAAACGCGTGCGTCTTGTAGCCTGCTAACGTAAAGGATGGCCACCAGAGGCGCGGCAGTCACCTTGGCGTGGGTTGTAGTAGTAGTAGTTGCTGCCCTGTTCTGTGGGTCGGCTCTCTCCTTGAGGGATTTTGTTGTGGGAAATTTTTAAATGACAAGAAGTTCGTGGTAGTGGTCTCACTCGCCCTAGTGTTCATACCAACGCCCTTCTTTTATTTGGGTGAGCGAGTCAGTTATACTGACCTCTTCTTTATTTTGTTTATTCTCTGGTATTTGTTAGATCATTTACCTAAGAAATAATGAACTAAAGGATTATTTCGCGCAGCGACACGAACTGAGCCCAGAAATGCACTGTATAATACTACTGTACAGTAAATTCTTTAGTACTATACTGCATAAATATAATTTTACTTATTGCGTCATTGCAGGATTACGGCACCGTTTGACTGGTCTAGGGCGATGTTAACTGGTCTAGTATTCTGAAAGAAGGTGTGCGGTGGCTGTAGACTTTAAAATCACTTAGAGTCGAAAATCGCTCAGCGTCGGCAGCCAGGAACGGAACCCCTGCCGCTAACTGAGGGCCACCTTATTTACTTTGAGAAATTGAGTGATAATAGTTTTTTCAAATGTTTCAAAAGTGTAGAGAGAGAGGAGAGAGAGAGAGAGAGAGAGAGAGAGAGAGAGAGAGAGAGAGAGAGAGAGAATGTGGTGATGGGAAAGAAACTTGAAAGAGAGACAGAGAGAGCGCAAGCATAGGCCTATCTATAGAGATACTTAATTTATTAAATTTATTTTGAAAGATTGAGTATTAATATTTTTTCAAATGTGTTTTAAAAGTGGAGAGAGAGAGAGAGAGAGAGAGAGAGAGAGAGAGAGAGAGAGAGAGAGAGAGAGAGAGAGAGAGAGAGAGAGAGAGAGAGCAAAATCTGCTTACATGAAAGCGTAGGCCCATTTGTAACTACTTAAGGGATTTTGACGAAGGAAAAATCTATTTCTGGGTGATTGGCTCGTGTCGCCCTATGAAAGGATCCTTAATATCATTCTTTCTAGGTAAAATTAATCTAAAATTACCAGAGAAAAACAAAATTAAGAAAATGTCAGTAAAACTGACTCGCTCACTCTTAAAAAGAAGTGTCGGTATGGTAATAGGGGCGAGTGGGAACACTACCACGAGACATTCACCAATTAGACCTTCCAATCAGAATCCCCACAAGAGAGAGCTGATACCAACGGGCGATGCAGCCGCTACTACTACTACTAGAGGACGCCACGGACAGCAGCGCCCCTAGCGGTCATCCTTAATCTAAAAACATCTTGTCCTGCAGGGGGGGCAAACAATACAGGGTGGGTTTCATAGGGCGACACGAGCCAATCACCCAGAAATAGATTTTTCCTTCGTCAAAATCCCTTTTCTGGGCTCAGCTCGTGTCGGCCTATGAAAGAGTACCAGAGAAACAGACAAGATGGGAAAAAAGGGATAAATGAAAAGCAGTTGTAAAATGAGGGATATAATATAAGTAAATCAATTACAGCATATAAACTAAGTACTTAAGTCTAACTTATTTTAAACAGTAACATAAAAGAAAGTTAGTAATGTAAAGTACTTAAAATTACAGTAAACACAGTAAATATAATAAAGCAGTGTAATTTTTACAAATTAGATTTACTTAGAAAATTATTTACATAATATACACACACATTGTGTCCTACCCTAGCATAAAAATAAGGGTAGGTACACTGAAGTACAATAACAGTACAAGTGTGGATGTCCCTAGCAAAAAAATAAGGGACAATCCACTGGTATGATTCAGCGGCTAAGGCTAGAATATCCGAGTAGCATGGCGATAGGGTGAGGCATGTTGGCTGAGGTAGGTAGAAAGGAGACCTGGATCTATACTACGACTACTATACAGTATCAGGAGAAACAATGTTTCCCGCTGCTACTGCTGAAAATTTTAAAGATTCCAAGGACTTTAGGTAATGACGTTTAAAGACTGTCGGGGATTTCCATCCAGTATACTTTTTAAGATCCTCAAAGTTCATATGTTGAAAGTAATTAATTGAGGTGGCTACTCCCCTGATGTCATGTGCTTTTGGGAATGAATCAGGATTGGCTTGTTTAATAAAGTAAAGGATTTGTTGTCTAATACCTTTTACTGACAAAGTACCACCTTTTCTCTCATGAAGAGAGGACCTGAGGATCTTGAGGATGTACGAGATAGAAAGGCTCTTAAAGTTGATACTGGGCAGAGAGAAGGATCTTGGGGAAGTGGGATGACTTTCCAAGGAGCCCACCTTGCCAGAGGATCCTCATTTTTAGCTAAAAAGCTACGATCCGGAGCAAGCAGAACTTCTCCTGAGGGGAGGAATTCCACATGACCCGCATCTCTGGATAGAGCCGACAGTTCTGAAATTCTAGCTCCTGAAGCTAGGCTTAATAAGAATAATGTCTTCCTAAGAAGCATTATGAATGTACAAGACGAGTTGTCAGTATCTGAAGCTAGTTTGAGGACATCATTTAAGAACCATGAAACTGCAGTAGGCCTTTGAGAAGGTCTAAGTCTAGCACAGGCTTTAGGAATAGACGTGAAATAAGATTCAGTCAGATCTATCTGAAAACCTAACTGAAAGATCTTCTTCAAAGCCGATTTATGAGTAGTAATAGTGCTAGCTGCTAAACCTTTTTCAAACAAGGACCTGAAAAAGGATATAGCTAGATTAACTGTCATGGTTGTAGTGTTTGATTCTTTCAGGAAAGATGCTAATTTTTTAACAGCTGAGTCATATTGTCTAATGGTTGACTCTCTCTTATCTGATTCTAGGAAGAGAATATTTTGTGGATCAATATTAGCATCTTTATTAGCCGCAAACTTCATGAAGTCCATAAAGTTAGGGTCTGAAGAATTCCTGAGGAAGCGAACACAGTCCTCATTTGTACTGATTGTGACAGCTTGGGATTGGGAATCCGTTGAGGTCGGAGACCCAATTCCAGAAGAAGAGGATACCAGTTGCTCTTGGGCCGTCCGGTGCAATCAGAGCTACTATTCCTTTGAAAGTCCTCAGCTTGCTTAAGACTTTCAAGAGAAGATTCACTGGAGGAAAAACATAAATTTTTCTCCACTGATCCCAATCTAACGACAGGGCGTCCGTGGCATAAGCCAGAGGGTCCAGGTTGGGGGCCACATAGCAAGGGAGCTTGTGGTTCGCTTGTGAGGCGAAGAGATCTACTTGGAGACCTGGGACTCTCTGGCTTATCCACTGGAATGACCCGTCGTCTAGGGACCATTCTGATTCCAGAGGCACTGACCGGGACAAAGCGTCTGCTATCACATTTCTTACCCCCGCCAGGTGAGTGGCGGACAGATGCCATTTGTGTTTGTTTGCTAGGGCAAAAATGGCTATCATGACATGGTTCACATGCTTGGATTTGGACCCTCCCCTGTTGATGCAATGAACTACCACTGCACTGTCCAAAACTAGCCTTAGATGAGACTTTTTCGGGGGAAGCAGTCTCTTCAAGGTAAGAAATACTGCCATTGCTTCCAGAACGTTTATGTGGAGCTGGCGAAATTGAACTGACCAAGTCCCCTGAACCTGTTTGAACTGAGAATATCCCCCCCACCCGGACAGGGAGGCATCCGTGTGAATGGTTAACACTGGAAGGGGATATTGAAGGGGTACCTGCTTGGCTAAGTTCTTTACTTTCGACCATGGACGGAGTTGATTGCGAAGGATCTGTGGAATTGCTGACAACTTGTCTCGAGATTTGGTGTTTGCTCTCGACCGCCAAACTCGATTTATATCTTTTAGCCTTGCTTTCAGGAGGATATCTGTTACCGAAGCAAACTGAAGGGACCCTAGGATTCTTTCCTGGTTTCTCCTTGATGTTTGCTTGCATTTGAGAAATTGCCTGACCGATTTTGCTATTTCCTTCCGTTTGGCCACTGGAATTGACAGATTGTGGGAAGACAAATCCCATTGGATTCCCAGCCATTGAAAACGAGACTCCGGGGTAAGTCTGGATTTCGTTTTGTTTATCTGGAACCCCAGATGTTCCAGAAAGTGAACTACCTTTTTGGTGGCATTGAGACATTCCTCGACGGTTGGTGCCCAGATCAACCAATCGTCGAGGTAAGCTGCTACCATGATTCCCTGAGTTCTCAATTGTTGTACCACCACTTCTGCTATTTTCGTGAATACCCTGGGGGCTACATTCAGACCGAAGGGCATCACTTTGAATGAGAATGTCTGATTTCCTAGCCTGAACCCTAGGATGGGCGGAAGTGTCTGGCTATAGGGATATGATAGTATGCGTCTGTAAGATCGATGGAGCATGTGACGGCTCCACGCGGAAGTAAGGTCCTTACTTGCGAGAGGGTAAGCATCTTGAACTTGTCGCAACGAATGAAAGAGTTTAGCTTTGACAAGTCTAAGATTACCCTTCTTTTTGTTGAGCCTTTCTTTGGCACGCTGAATAAGCGACCTTGAAATTTTAGATGCTTGACTCTCGCAATAGCTCCTTTCTGAAGGAGTTCCTCCGCGTAATCTGTCAATTCCTCTGATGGTATTTGGTGGTAATGATTTGATTATAGGAGGATCTTTTGATCCAACTCCCCCCAACCCAAACCTTTGGACACTATGCTCTGTGCCCAATTGCTGAACCCCCACCTGTGACGGAAGAGGAACAGCCTCCCTCCTACCTGGGGAGCCTCATTGTTGATGGGCAGGTTGACCACCACGCCCTCCTCTGAACTGCCTGCTCCTTGTCGCCCGTCCTGCGCCACGCTGGCGAAAGTAGCCTCTCGCCCTACCTCTCGGCTGCTTGTTAAAGGGAGTGTAGCCCTGACCTTTATACGTAGGGTTGAAGGCCGGCGAGAGTGCGTAGGAGGTCGACGGTTGTGATTGAGGAGACAGCAGGAGGATGGGCTGGTTCTGTTTCGAACTACCAGGTTGTCCCTGTTGGGTAACCGGGACGGCCTGGACAAACTGCTGCTGTTGCTGGTGTTTCTGGTAAGGCTGGAACCTTTTACCAGACTTCTTTGGTTTCTTACCAGCAGTGGGGGCGGATTCTTGCTTCCTCTTAGATGAAATTCCCCACCTAGCTCTAAGGCTCTGGTTGAGCCTAGCAGCCTCGTGGTGCACTTCATTTACAGCGGATTCTGGGAAGAGATCCGCTCCCCACATGCTAGAAGCCAGGAGTCTATTAGGCTCGTGCCTAATAGTGCACTCCTGCAGAACGTGCTTTCGGCAATTCCTCCTGGCTTGGAAGAAGTCGAAAGCATCTGTCTGAACCGTCTGAAGCTGGGATTTGGCCAAGATCTTAAACAGCGGTTCTGTAGCATATGAAAGAGCAGCCATTTCCGTTATTATTAGGGAATTGAGGGACCTGCCAAACCTATTTCGCGCGTCAAACTCCGCCTGAATCAAGGAATCAGGCAGTCTTGGAAGTTTCTCGCCGAACTGGTCCATGGCGCAGTCCGGTTTGAGCTTGCCAAGCGTGAATGTGGCTGGCAAGTTCTCCCACAATTCTCCAAAAGCTGGGAAGAGCGGAGAAGTAGACTCCGCCTCCCTTAGCTGTGGCATGGGCTCATCCTTGAGGACTGCCTGAAGAGTCCTCTCAACTATTTTCGTGGCGAACGGAAGAGAAGCCTCTTCTTCCGTCGCAAAAATAGTGAAAAGGACTCTTATAGGCCTGGAGCTTAGTGTTTGTGCACTCCCAGTCCTCAAGGCAGTGAACCCATTCCCGTTGGGCATGATCCCTACTGTAGAGAACATCTTCCCTAGAGATCTTGTCTTCCCTAGTAAGAGCCGCTACAGTCAGCCTAGCATAGCCGATGAAAGGCTGCGCCAGACCCGGAGGATAAAACTCGAAGTCCTCAATCCTTCGAGTTCCACACTCCGGGATAGAGATCATCCCATCCTTAAATGGAGCGTAGGCGGCTACTCTCCAAGGGTTCTCCATAGAGAAAGCTGGCAGAGAGTCGTATGGCGGGAGCTGGAAAATACCAGCGCTTGGCCCTGGGGAGACTGGAAGAGGGACCTGAGAGAGCCCAGCTACTCGGTCCTCATTCTCTCTAACCCTGTTAGAGAGATCCTGGATGGATTGGCCTGATTGAGACAGGGTGCTTGACAGTTGTGCAAACATCTGCTCAAATTTCGTCCCCAGGGCGGAGATTGCGAACCAACCATCTCACCCACCTGTTGCATCACCACTGCTGAGAAAGCAGTGGGATCAAAGGTGCTGGATCCCGCTCCTCCCACCGGCGTTGCCGGAGTGGATGTGGTGGAGGCAGGAGAAGGCACTGGCTCGGCGGGAGCGCGAGCCTTCTCCTTAGAAGCCTTGCTTCTAGAGCTCTTCGAGTAAGAAGAGCTCGGCTTGGCCTTCACCGCGTCAGCGTAAGAAGTCGAAGACTTCCTAGCCGAAGAAGACGAAGACGACTTCTTAGAAGTCGTCTTAGATAGAGTCTTCGGTTCTCTCTGTCCCTTCACCTTAGGAGGTACAGAGAGAGCGGGAGAGCGGGTAGGGATCTCAGATCCCACAAAGCCTTGAAAAGAGGCGCTCGAAGAAGGGACAGGAGAAGATCCGGGAACACCCAAGGAAAGACCTTGGGCGCCCGACACACCTACCTCAACCAACAAATCCTCTACTCCAACCGCCATCGGCTCGATGTTTAGGTCCAGGGCAGCGACGTCCGGGACCGACTCCTGAGAAGCTACGACCCCGAAAGATTGCTGGAGATCTTGCTGGATGGAGGCTATGAGAGGGGCTGCGGACAAGGGGTCAACGTACCCTGTTGACTTGCCCGCCGGGAAGATCTGGACGGCCAGCTTCTTATCAAGGATGTACGGCTGGCCTTTGGCGGCGTTCTTCCCGAAGCCGCCCACCCACGCTTTCAGGGTAGCAAGGGCGACCTCCCTCACACTAGTAGCCTGGAAGAAAGGGCGAGATGAGCTTCTAATGGCGGAACGGGGTTAACAAACTTATGTCTAAGAGTTGTTAGTAAGTGATAAAGAAGCCTATAATCGACTTACCCCCTCCACCAGCTGACCGACTAGGTCGTAGCAGATGGCGCAGGCTTCCGGGTGCCAGACGATCATATCGTTGAATGACGTGGCACAAGGAGCGTGAGATCTGCACTCATCATGGCCGCAGGGGTCGTACAACGTCGCGTTGCACGCCGGGACCTGACAGTTGGTAGCCTGTAAGTGGAAAAATACATGAGTATCAGGAGAACACTTACAGTCTAACAGTTGCTCCGCTGGTGCCGGAGCGAGAAAGTTAGATTAAACCAGAGCCCCGCCATAATACGTGTGGTAACAAGGTTGGTTGGTTGTCCTAGGCTATGCTCCGCCGACGGCGGGAACAAAAGATAGAATCCAACCAGGAGTGGTGGTAAAGGGAAACCACGACGAAAAATGGCGGGGATGGTAAGCATATGAATAATAAAATTAAACAACTCATCGTAAAATTAGGGTATATCCTTAAAATACAATAATATCAAACCTTCCTCCACCCGTCTACTAGAAGAGTGCCCGGGTAAGAAGCAAGCTCCCTTCCGGTAGCGGGGGAGAGATATAAGGATATAGTAGGCAAGCAACCGACCACTAGTAGTGACCACCCCGCCCGCTGGCGGAGCCAGTAATCTATAACCAAAGGTGCCCCGGCTGCGACGGAAGGCTCCGTTCGTTATAGAAAGGGAAGGTGGCTGAGCAACTGGGGAAGGGGGGGGGAGGGTCTCGGCGTAACACGGCGGGAGAGAGAGTGGCCTACTCCTCCACGTCTCAACAATTACCCGCTCGGAGACACGGTACCCTATGAGTGGTCGCCCTATACCCCCCGCTGGGAGGAACCCCTGGCCACCTCAGAGAGGGAGGGAGGAGGGCAACTGAGGTTGTCATGACAACCAAGGGGTCCCCCAGCACCTCCCTATACCTGGTAGGGAGGGAAGGGGAAGGGTAAGGTGCGATGGAACACGTGACCGCAAGTGGCCTAAGCCACGAGCAACACAACCGTGGGAGGGCCACGTGAACCAGGCTGTACCAAATCATGGAACATGCACCTAGGCTAGCCTAACACCCTAAATAGAATAAATTACATCGTAAAGATGGAAAAGACACTTTTAGTAGAAGAAAAAGAAGCCCAGGAGGAGGCAAACTGTTCCGAGGAACAGAAGCCTACTCGGAGCCAGCGAAAGCCGATGAAGAGCAAGAGCCGGGATGCTGGGCTGGAACAATAATAATAGCCCTAAATACCAAACTAAGAGAAATGGTAAGGGGGCTAAACTAGCTAAAACTCGATGTAAAAACGATGAACGTAAAAGGTAAGCCCATAAGTATAAGAAGTCCCAGTATGGAGGACCGGGAATTCTTAACGAGGCAGCATGGCGCCGCCACGAGACAACCGGGAAACCGTATATGACCTATTAGAAGGAAAATACTGGTTCCCGGAAGACAAAAATATAGTAAAACATTACTTATGAGGCACTTAACTTAGCCGTTGCGATTGCAGAACGTTCCATCTTGAAGAAGATAATAAATCCTCGTAAAATGCACAGCACAGAGAAAAATGCGTCTGGACGCTAGCGCTAAATATTAAGGATGACCGCTAGGGGCGCTGCTGTCCGTGGCGTCCTCTAGTAGTAGTAGTAGCGGCTGCATCGCCCGTTGGTATCAGCTCTCTCTTGTGGGGATTCTGATTGGAAGGTCTAATTGGTGAATGTCTCGTGGTAGTGTTCCCACTCGCCCCTATTACCATACCGACACTTCTTTTAAGAGTGAGCGAGTCAGTTTTACTGACATTTTCTTAATTTTGTTTTTCTCTGGTAATTTTAGATTAATTTTACCTAGAAAGAATGATATTAAGGATCCTTTCATAGGCCGACACGAGCTGAGCCCAGAAAATTTCATTATATTTTCTTTGGGAGATTGAGTGGTGATACGTATATATTTTTGAAGTATGTTTTAGAAGTAGAGAGAGAGAGAGAGAGAGGAGAGAGAGAGAGAGAGAGAAGAGAGAGAGGAGAGAGAGAGATAGAGAGAGTAGAGAGAGAAGAGTGAGAGAGAGAGAGAGAGAGAGAGAGAGAGAGACAGAGGAGAGAGAAGAGAATTATAGTATTGATGACGGACTTGTGATGGGGAAAGACAGAACAAAGAGCAGTGAGTTGGTGCACAGATACCTGGGAAACAGGGTCATATGGCTGCCAAGATCGAGCTGCATTATGCTAGATAAAATTTGAAGGACCATACTATTCAAGTTAATTTGCTAAGAAATTCATACCCTAATCTTGATTTCATTCGACAGCTGCTGTAACATTCAAAGATTGTAAAAAGACGTGGAAAATTTCAAACACAGGCTCTAGTCATTCTTGCTCTTTTGATAGTCTGTACTTTAGAAAATTTTCATCCACAAATCATTCACGAAAAAGGCTGTGTTAAGTAAAAATATTTATTAACACAAATATCTCAATTTGTATTGCACTGACAATTAAAGTTTTATATCGTGCAAAATTTCTGATGTGTTGGGAGATCTTTCTGCCTCGTGGCAAAGTAATGCAGTCATGTAGGCTAACTATAAACTACTTTGCAATGGGAGCATAGCCAGAAAATCTTTGAGCTGACATGCTATTTTAACCTTGATAAAGATTTATTTTTAAAGCAGTAGCTTTGTAAACAGCAGCTATCATTCGATCCATGTCAACGTCAAAGTAATCAAAGTGTGAAATCCACTATGAAAGCCAGTATCCAGTGACTTGCGCTTTCCCGCTCGAAGTTCTAGGGCTCCTCCTCACATCATAGAAAACACTCCTGCGGATGCAACTAAATTTGCTCAACCTACCTTAGCCGTGGCAACATTGACTGCCATTGACGTCAGCTAACTTTAAACGCTTTGGAATAAAAACATAAATTTGTAGAAACTAAAATAATTACATTCACCACTTACGATGATACAATAATATTCCCGTTCATGAAGGAAACTAGTGAATATTGTCGTTGTGTTACATAGTACGTACATGCTACAATCAGAAATTCACATTCTATCTACCAGATCTCTATGAACAAATCCATCTGAGAAATTCCAATTACTTCGGACATATACAGGCGGTCCCTAGGTTACGACGGGGGTTCCGTTCTTGAGACGCATCGTAAGCCGAAAATCGTCGTAAGCCGGAACATCGTCAAAAATCCTAAGAAAACCTTACTTTTAATGCTTTGGGTGCATTGAAAACTATATAAACTTCATTCTTATGGCATTTTTCATAAAAAAAACTTCAAATATTGATTATTTTGCATTTTTGGTGTCATATTTCATCTCCCACATGAGCGTTGTAGGCATCGTAACCCTGGAAATAACGTCTATTGACAAGCGTCGTAACCTTGGAATGTCGTAAGCCGACACCATCGTAACCCGGGGACTGCCTGTATTGTGTTTTAAGTATCTGAACGGTTTTGTTTTGCAGTTTGAACTTCTATGATATAATTTGCAATGAATTTTCTTATTCTAGAGTACATTTAACAAGATTATCTCTTTTCAGTAAAAACAAATAGAAAATTTGATCAATGAAAGCTAATGAAAACTGTATCTTCACTTTTTTTGTCGATAGTACACATAAAAAAAAGCAAGTCAAACTCTTTTTTTCATTTTGCCCAAACCCAATACAGCACAGACTTTAAAACACATTGTTCACAAAAGAGCAAACTTTTCTTTTAATTTTTCACCAAACCCATTACTGCGGGAAAGCTTACAAAAAACGTGAATGCTTGCCTACCCACGCACCTTCTATCATATGCTACTGAACTGCTGACGTGTCCATACCAGCCAAATAAAAGCACTAAACAAAAAGACATATGATAACATGTTAGTGATGCCATGGTTTTAAGCCAATAATAATCACATAAGATCTCTGTGTGTCTCTGTTTCCCTCTTTTGTTTTGTCATTTTTATTGGTATTTCCAAAAAAACTTTTTTTTGGGGGGGGCATTATTCATCAGTTTATGCAGTGTTTATAAAGAAAGAAAAAAATGAGAAATGATAAGGACAACTGGCTGCAAAGAGTAGCCCAACAAAGTTCCAGCCTCAGAAAAAGTCTGACAGATATAAGGTACGGCTTGTTCCTATTAAGAAACATGACAAATTTTCTAAGGCAATTTGTATTTTTCATAGCTACAAACCTGAGGTCTTAACAATAGGATAATTTCTAGCGCCTAGCTGGATCTGGTTAAATCGCAGATGAAAGCAATACATTGATATCTAACCACCCAGACACTAAGCGACGTACAATGATACGTATATGGGAGAACCATTGCATAGGGAAATAAACAGAACCTTTGACTGTCCAATAACAAACCAACACACCAGGGTTTGTTACCACTCCCTACTCCCTCTTGCCAAGGAGCAGAGCATATGCTACTGAATAAAGGGTTGGTTATTTGCATACCAAGCAACCAAACTATCAGTATGACTACCTTACCCACTTGTATCAGACCAGTCCAGAGAATGACGTGTCTATTCCTCAACCCACCTGAAGGAAGAGAGAAAGAAAGAGACCAGCCAACTCACTCAATCCCTCATCCACACAATCATCTTAGGTAAGATATAAATGTGACCTGTTAAGGGCAATGATGAGTTACTCAATCTGTTGGGCAGCCACCACAGGACCCAGGGAAAACGTGTTCATAGATCTGTGGGCAACACACTTAAGATAGAAAGAGGTGAATGTAGACTGGCGTAATCGAGTACTACCAGCTCTCAGCACTCTATGTACAGACAAATTACTTTTGAAAGCCAGAGAGGGGCCAATACCCCCAACGTCATGCGCTCTAACCTGCACAGATGCGGCAGAGGAATCATCAAGAGTCAAATATGCCTGTCTGATGGCTTCCTGTATTCAAAAAGAGATAGTATGGTTAGACACCTCTTTCTTTGTATATCCTGTGCTAACAAAAAGTCTGGCAGCCTGGTCTAAGGTGCCGTGTCCTTTTAAGATAGCAATGCAGAGCCCTGACAGGACACACAACAAAAGTCCTTGAGAATCACCACCCACAAAGTCATCCAGTGATGGAATGGAAAAGGAGGCGAACTTATCATCATGCACTGAGGGATTATGTGTCTTAGCCACGAATTCCGAGACAAATTTGAAGGACACTGATCCCCAACTCCTGGTGTGCTTCATTCATAGCTCAGACCGTTCAGCTCCCCCCACTCTCTTTGAAGATGCCAAGACCAGGAGGGAAACTGTCTTGAGCATAAAGTTCCTGCCAGATGAGCAACACAAAGGCTCATATGGACCCTTAGTGAAGCTTCTCAGAACATAGGAAACATCCCATGTCGGAGAGTTGAGCTCCCTAGGAGAACTCGATTGCTCAAACCCCTTAACTAGCACGGAAAGTTCCCAGGATGAGATGTCGATACCTCTACGGCGTAACACTAAAATCAGGGCCACCCTGTAGCCTCTAATGGCAGAAACGGACAAACATTTATCATTTCTGAGGAGGGTTAAAAAGTCTGCTGTGTGGTGAATAGAGGTTCCAAGTGGAAAAAAAACCCATTTATGACACCAGTCACAGTAAATCGCCCATTTGCCTTGGTAAACTACAGAGGTTGACCTTCTGAGACTGCTGGACATATGCCCTGCTGTTTTCTGAGAAAAGCCTCTCGCTTGGAGGCGATGCTTGATAGCCTCCAACTGTGAAGAGACGGATTCTATTGACTGGTGGAACCTTTCTGCATGCGACTGACACAGGAGATACCGCCAAGGGGGAATTTCCCTCGGAACCTCCAACAACAACAGCAGATCTGGAAACCATTCTGCCTGTGGCCACAGAGGGGCTACCAAAGTCATCCTGAGACCCTGTGAACTCATCAGCCGGTTCAGGTACTTACGGATCAAACAAAACAGAGGGAAGGCATACACCTCCAGGTTGTCCCAGGGATGTTGGAATGCGTCCTCTGCTAACACTAGATCTGGAACCACTAAACAGAATACCTCCAGTTTCTTGTTGAACCAGGTCGCAAAAAGGTCCAGCATGGGTTTCCCTCAAACCTGGAAGAGCCTGTCTGCTACTACCTGATGAAGGGACCACTCTGTGCCTAGGATCTGATCCCGACAACTGAGTTTGTCTGTGACCACATTCCTTTTGCCTGGGATATACCTGGCTGAGAACTCTACTGGTAAACCTCGATGGTCAAGGAATGAAGTTGACGTGAAACCAGGCCTCCCTGCTCCACATAAGCGACCACCATGGTGTTGTCCGACATGAGAACGACAGAATGACCCTCTACTTTCTCCCGAAACTCCTTCAGACCCAGAAAGGCTGCCTTCAACTCCAACACATTGATATGCTGCTGTTTGTCCTCCAAACTCCAAACGCCCGCAGCAATGCCACCTAAATGAGTCACCCAAACTGCGAGGGAGGCATCTGAAAACAGAAGAAAGTCCAGTGGGAGAGAACGCAGAGGAACACCATCCAAAAGATTTTGGTCGTCCAACCACCAATGAAGGTCTTCTTTCACTTCCAGAGACAGAAGAATCTTTAACAGGGGCAAGTCCCCCACCAAAGACCAGAATTCCTCCAGTCTCCAGTTTAGAGACCGAAGATGAAGACGCCCATGAGGGACCAGCTTCTCCAGGGAAGACAAAACTCCCAGAACCTGCCACTGGTGAGCTGCCTAATGTGGTTCCGACAGGAAGTTGTGCACCACCACTCACAACTTTTCCAACCTCTGATCTGACGGTAAAACTCTTGCAACCTCCGTATCGATGACCATGCCCAGGTAGAGAATCCTTTGACTGGGTAAGAGGTTTGACTTCTCTTAGTTGACTACCATGCCCACTTCCAGACAAAACTGAAGCAGACGATCTCTGTCCTGTAGCAGCTTCTCCCTGGAACCTGCGAGGTACCTCAGCAAACGGATCCTTTGAGCATGGGCCCAACTTGAGACTAGAAAGACCCTTGTGAACACTTGAGGGGCTGTGGTCAGCCCGCCGAAGCACAGGACTTTGAACTCAAAGACCTTGTCTCCAAGAGAGAGGCGAAAGAACTTCCTAGATGTTGGATGAATAGGGATCTGGAAGTATACGTCCCTTAAGTCTATCGACAGCATGAAGTTGCCTTCTCTCACCGCTGCCAACACTGAATGCAGGGTCTCCATCTTGAACCTTGTCTTCCTGATAAAGTGATTCAAGGTGGATAAGTCGATCACAGGTCTCCAACCTCCTGACGCCTTGGGCACCAAGAAAATGTGACTAAAACCCCGGAGACGGATGCACCACTTCCTCTATCGCATCCTTGTCCAGCATTTTCTGCACTTCCTCCCGGAGAGCCTAGATTTCAGAGAATCTGGAGGATACACCTTCCTGAGCAGCGGCTTGTCTGAGTGGGGGAGAGGACTCGAATGGCAGTAGGTACCCCACCCAAAGGACATCTACTACCCACTTATCCACCCCATAACTCTGCCACTTGGCCCAATGGCCTGCCAGGCACCCCCTACCCATGGCACAGGAGAGGGAGAGGCACCTAACCCACCAACGACCCCCTTTACCTCTGCCCCTGGGGCCCCTTCTCGGCTTAAAGGAACGGGAGTGAAAGGAATGTTGGTCCTCTGACCAAGGCTGAGACGAACGAGGAGGCCCTGCCGGAACCGAACTCCTTGATGGCCTACCAGGCGACAACCTTCGTGACTGCTGTTGGGCAGGGAGAGGGGGAGGAGCCGGGTGTCTCCGAGGACAAGACTCTAACCTAGACACAACCTGGTGCACCAATCTGTCCTTGGTGTCAGCCCGGCGCCGGTCTATCGCATCCTCCAGCTCGGTTCGAGGGAACAGAAATTGGATTCCAAAAGATCTCCAATCCTAAATACCAGCAAGGACTTAGGGTCACCCGATCTTTCCATCCTGGATAAAGCCGCGTCTCTTCTAATCAGGAGAAGGTTAGCCCATAAATTAAGACTGAGGTGAGCAAGATATGAGAACGCCTTGCCTCCAGACTGCAACAAACTGGCAAGAGAGGAAGCACTCACCAACCTCTAGAGACCTGTCAGAAGCTATCTATGCAATGACCGCCGACCAGAAGTCCAGCCAAGAAATCGTCTGCAACATGGAGGCTGCGGTAGACTCCAACGCTGAGGCATCCTGTGGAGACAAGGCTGGAGCCACCGACCTCACCTGCTCCAAAGTCAATCCCGGCTTCACAATTCTGGGTTAAGATGACGCTACATCAAGTATGCAGAGTTCATAGCATAGTACTTCCTATGCCTCGTAAGAGGCGGGGGGAAGCAACTTGGCAGAGCCCCTAGAGCGGAGCGATCAGTCCTGATCTGAAACAGAGGCATTAACCTTATGTAAGACCGACTGGACATGCACCGAAAAGGGAAGCTGAAATGATGACTTGGGATCCTGCATAGCTCCCAGCAAGGCTTCCAAGCAGGAAGGAGTGAAAGACGACCAAGCCTGAGTCCTACTCTCCAAATTGTTAAATGCATGAATGAGATCGACAACTTCTATAAAGGAAGACAAAAACTCTTACGTATCTCCCTCCTCTGCTCAGGCAACGGAGACCAACAACAAGAAGGATTTGCAGGCTTATCTAAAACGCCTTCCTTGTGTAAATTAACAGAAGATCCAGCAGCCAAACAGCCTGAAACACCAACTAACCTGTCTGGGCTGGATCCAAGCGCCAACTCCTGCGACAAACCATTTACAACGCTAGGGACATCACTACGCACTATCCCAAGAGATGACTCTATAACATGGCCACATACGAGCACGTGCGGGATGGATGCACGAATGTGCGTAGGTGGGGAATCTCGAACACTCGAGACAGAATGAGAATCCCTCGGAGTCAAACTCCTGGAAGTACCAGGGAGAGGGGCAGGCAAACACTCCTGCTGCACCAACTCCACGCTCACAACCTTCGACCTCTTGACAGGCTCCTTAAGATCCTTACAACAATGAATAGGCCCTGGAGAAGGAGAAGCAGAGGACGAAGCAGCCACTGCAGATTGCACAGGGGCAGGGGAAGAAGCGCTTACACTCTCAGTAACAACAACACTCGCAGGAACACGGGCGTGCTGTTCCTCACTCACAGACGAAGAAAGGGCAAAGTTCTTAGCCTTCTAACGCTTGATATGCCGATGTGGTGGAGATGGGGGAGAAGGAGAGGAAGACAGCACTGACTTCTTACACAATCTCTTTGTAGGAGGCGGGGGTGACGCAACACGCTTGCTTCCAGTCCTCCCAGCCGACATGGCAGCAAACCTATCTTCTAAAACAGAGTCCAATCTCTCAAGAATTGCCTGGCATAAAGCCTCAGACGGATCAGTAAAAGAAGGGGCCGATGACATGGAAGGGAGATGCAGTGAACTGGATGGCAGAGATGATGTCACGGCAGGAAACGATGACAACACAGATGAGCGAGGCAGCGAAGCAGAGACAACTGGGAGTGACTTCATCAATGGAAGTGACATCATAAGCGGCAGTGACGTCACTGCTTCCCCTCAATCCAAACGGGAAGCAGACGCCACTGGCGGAGGGATACAAAATGGCTGGCCCCGTGACATCACTAGTGGGGCTGACGCCACAGCTTCCCTCTGACTTGAAGAAACGGCAATCGTCACTGGCGGAGCAATACAATATGGCTGTCCTCGGCTACCCACGTAGACGAGGCCAGGAGGAGGAGGGGGGTAGTGAGCATCCAAGCAGTGCGTCAGCAAACCCTCTAAGCAGGGTGGACCCCGTAGCCCAAGTCTAGAGCGTCTCCATTTTGGACGCCTCCGAATCTGAAATAAAAAAAGACTGATGAAAAAGCCTCCTCCCTCTCGGGAATCAAATTAACTCCCGAGGAAGAGGGGGCGACATCACATAAATCAGCCTGAGGGCCTCCGCATACTTCCAACGACGAATCGATAGAAGAAAGGGAAGGGGACAAAGGCACAACACTAGCATGGGGTGTGACGTGTGGATTCTTTGCAGACGAAGCCAAAAAACGAGAATATGGAAAACCTGGAGTTCCGGGGCCCCACACCTTGACGAAAACACAAGCGAAAACGGGCAATGAACCGGGTAAAGGCCAAGAGAGGTCAACCACAACTCTCGTCCAGGTGGTTTAAGAAAAGACTGACGTTGTGGAGTGGGTGCGTGGTCCTTGATCACTCTTCACCCAATATACGCATGCGTTGCCAGATCTCACAAGATTCCTTGCTTTCATCTGCAATTTAACCGGACCCAGCTGGGCGCTAGAAATTATCCTATTGTTAAGACCGAAGGTTTGTTCGCATATGAACAACTTTTGATTGAAGTCTGTCAACTACCACTTTCAGCTTTTGTCAGCATTCTTCTCTAGTGGCTCCCCAGATTAGCCAATCATCTAGGTAGGCCATCAGTTAAAATCTTTCATTCCTGAGCTCCCATAAAATATGAAGTGTATATATAATTATTTATACTAACAATATGTTTGTTCAAATTTGACGGGTCAAGAATCACCCTTCGCTTGTAGGACTGCTTCTTGGGGCTGGTAAAGAGTGGTGGCAAGTAAAGCCACCTTTCTTTATGGTCCCCTTTAAAAGGGGGTCTGGTTTTTGGAAAAAACTTAGCCCACTGTGAATTATACTGTCCCCCAAGGGGAGGAATTCCACTGCATGTTAAGCTATAGAAGACAACCCCAACCACGTGAGTCCTATGGGGCTCCACCTCTTCCCTGCCTTGTAATTTCCAGTCCAGGAGTTAATTTTTCTTTCTCCAGGTAGGAATTTCTTGTTTGCTTGGAAAGTGGTGCTGATGCTATTGTTGTCCTTTCTTCTGCTGTCTGAGGGGCCCTTTGAGTGCTGCTGAAGGTTTGGACAGCTCTGATTCACACCAAACTTTCTTTGGCTAAGCAAGAAAAAGCTCTCATGAGTATTGTTTAAAGACTTCCCTTTTTCAAGAACAGTACATATTGTGCAATTCTGTTTTCAGGGTCATTCAATTCGTTGTGCAACAACAGACTCAACAAAAAAAATGTGGGGGTCCACCAATGCTTCACTTCCTTTCAAGCCTTGATGCAACACTCCAGAAAGTCATAGAGTGCTCCAAGTAGGATCCACATTGGTGATTTTTCAATTTTTTTGACATTTACATATATATATATATAATATCTATATATATATATATATATATATAATATATATATATACATATATATATATATATATAAAATCTTTGGTCCATGGGATTCGGTTGTGTCCAGATAATGTCGAGCTTCAGGTAAGGTGAAATAGGATAAATGACAGATTACTGTGCTTGCTACTGAATGATATACAGCTGAAGAACACAATGAGTAAAATGAACAGCAGTCAACCAGATGTTATGGGAAATGTTTTATTGTTAATCCTAGTTATAAAACTTAGCCTACTAAGCATGCTGTTGTAAAAAATGCAAGAGTTTGTGATCATTGCTGTGAATTTTTTATTCTGTTGAATATTTACTGTAATCAAATCAATTTCAAGCTGTATCTTACAGGTGCTGAACTATTCAACAATCATATAAGTAGAATCTTCTCGAAACAAAAAATGTTGCTGGCATAATAATAAAAAAGTCAGCACAACTGATTACAATTTTTTTGGTATAGATTTATATTTATAAACACATATACAATACTGTAAGTATTGTAATTCTTGTACGTATTAGAAAATACATTCAAAATTAATATAACAACAAAAAATATCTTGGGCTAATATGTATAGATAAAATAAAGAACGAAATATGTGATCTTACACTGACTGTCAATAGCACTACTGAAATATTTTGCATCATAACTACATGCAAGACCTAACTGTACTAATTATGAACTGGGTCCCCTTCTCTACTGGTGATGAACCAACTCATGCAGACAACTACTGCTCTAGTTCTGTGGTTCTCAACCTGGGAAGCACACCCCTCTGAGGGAGCATCGGCAATTTCTGGGGGAGGCACAAGCCCTATGGAAAAATTAAAAATTCTCTAATCATATTCATTACTCTACTAACGAGAGAGGAACTAATATTTAGAAGCTTATGAAAAAATGCATAAGTATCACCTTATAATGTTAGTTTCCTATAGTCTACTACTCTAGTTAGACTTTGTTGGGCTCACTATGTTTTGTAATTATTAACCTTCCTCCCTTATCTTGAAACCCCTTCTCTTTCTCTTATTTTTAATTTTTCAATTTTAATATGGGTGGAAATTTTATTCAAAGATGCAAGGAAGGCGTGGAGGGAAGGACCAACTCTTAGAGGGGATGTGGTAATTAAAAGGTTAAGAACCACTGTCTAGTTGATATCAGGGATTTGTAACAGAGAACAGTTACAAAAGTAAAGATCATAGCAATGGATAAATGAGAATTTTGAATGTGACAGGGATCCAAGTCATGAATCATGAACATGTCACAATAATGATAAAGTGAGTTAAGAGATTAAAATAGCAGAAGCATTAGGTAAAAAAATAATGGTTTATGCAAAGTGGAACATGCACAGAGCAAGATTATTAGTTTGCAAACAATCTCTAGAACAGAAAAGGGATTTTGACGTAGGAAAAATCTATTTCTGGGCGAGGAAGCCGTGTCGCTCCGTGAAATGTGTCCCCTTTAGCACTATTTCTAGTAAAATATTGCTATGATACCAGAGAACTGCTAAATTGGACATGTCAGAAGTCTCTGACTCGCTCACCTAAATAAAAGGTGTCGGTATAGAACTGGGGCGAGTGTTAAACACTACCACAGCAACCCCTCCAATTAGCCTTTTTAAACAAAGCACAATTAACTTTTAAAACAAACCTGTAATTTTTAAGACCATTTCATTTGTAACAAAATGTTACCCAAACAAAACTTCAAAGGAAGAAAAATCCCTGACAACTGAGTAGTGTACTTGTGCCATGGGATTCGGTAAGTCTCAGCTGTCAAGCCAACACATTATTTGTGTCATAAGCCTTTGACTACTGGAAAGAGAGGCACAGAGGACAGCAATCATGTATAAGTTGCAAATGCAGATTAAAAATGTATTAAATTTTATTTTCAGAACAAATTATATTTGATTAAATGGCTTTTAATACTGAATCCCAATTGTCAGACTACTGAAATGATAGACTAGGACCTGACTGATATCTGAGATAAAAAGCTGTAACGATGTGGTCCCCAGCAAAAAAAATGCCAACTGTCTTTAGCTTTTACACAGATAATAAAGTAATAGACTGGTATCTGATATTTTCTGGAAAATATACTCTAGGATGTCAATTCATAAGGTGAAAAACTCACCCATTTTTCACAACATACAATCATACAACTCTGGAAGACTGTTATTCAAGATGTCATAATGGAGAATGAGGAGAGCAACATAAATGTCATAATTACTCTGCCTGCCTTAAATTCTCCCATATAGAAGGGACCATTTGTTGTTCCCACCACTACAGGTCCTAAAGAATATGAATCTAGCAACTCAAGCACTATATCCTATAAATAAAACTGAGCAGTTGTCATTTAACATCTATAAAATACAGTCAACTAAACAGTATCTACATTCATATTTCCAAATTTTGAGCCACTTTTTTTTCCAAGACCAAAGTCAGTTCTGTACACAGCACCATTAAACTCTTCACTTGATGACCCAAGCTGCTCAGCTTTAACAGAGCCAGGCTGCTCATGTTCTAAGAACCTAATCATTTCATATTTTAAGGACTTAAGCAACTCATACACAAGTAATCATGTAACCTCAGCTTTAAATCACAAGGAGGTAAGCCACTCTCCCCTAAAGGGGGGAGTATGTAAGGCCCCTATCCCATGACTTGCCTTGCCTATCTAGGGTGGTAAAGCTATTCTGGTCTAAGGCAAAAGTAGAAATTTCTTGGAAAATGTGCAGCTCAAGACTGGAAACTGAGTGGCTTACTAATGGTACAGGTAAGCAGCTCTTATCAACTAACAAAGAGTACTTTAGTCTCTTAAAGCTAGGAAACTAGGCATTCTAGCATAGGATTGGCTCAAGTTTGCAGAGCAATCAGCAATGAGAAAGAGGGAAAAAGCATGCTCTTTAAAAATACCACAAAGGAATTCTGATTGCTTCTAAAAGCTTGGCACTTCATGCCTTCAGCTTTGTATTGGCTGGTCTTGGGAAACTGATTGCTCTCTCCACTAGTCAAGTGATGTTTTCATTACTTGACAATACATAAGCTACTAGAACCTCTGCAATCAAACTCTTTCATTATTGCTGCATAAATTCCTGCATATAGGAAAAAATAATTCCCAGCTGCTTTGCTGAGGTGCTCACTGATATGCATGGAGGATTCGCCAAGTGAAAACAAGAGGCATCGGTACAGGTACCAAATCGCCAGCATGGCTTGGGTTTTCAGCTGAAAGTGTATAGTTTGCAAAATGCATTACTTGACAAAAAATGCTCTCTCATCTGCAGCAAGGAAGCCATCTGGGTTGGTTAGTATGACTGAGAGTAGCTCAGATATTTTTGGACTGCAGGAACTGACACTGAAGAATTCAAGGTCAAGAATGAAAAACCAGAAAAAAGGGTTTTCCACTACCACCTTTACCAATTAACACAGACCAATCCATATATGAAGGACAGTTAAGATTAGGTGAACACACCTTTCTGCAAGCTGGACATATAACTTGGGGGCCTCTAGCAACAGATGCTATATAAACATTAAACAATTTACATGGCAACCCTGAGCAATGGCACTGGACCATATTACCACTCAGTATTACTTAAACAGAACTAAGAACACAGAAATAATAAACCAAAAATATTAAAGACCTTTATCACAATGTATATAATATTAATAAAAGGCATAACTAGCCTACACCATAGAAACAAGGTCCACTAAAAATCTGATGAGCTAGAAAATATGTCCTTCAATTGCCTAAAACAGAGAATAAATGTTTGCATAATGCAATTACAAGACACTGTAACAATGTAACATTGCATAATGTGACTGCAACAGACACTGTAACAAAATAACAAATGAAATATGAGTTAGAATTCTCTAGTAGGAGAACCCGCAATTAATGAAAACCAAACAATTTCTAATAAACAAACTACTCCATTATAATTGCTATTATGTTAGCTTCTTATAGCAAACAAAACCTATCCAACTAACAAAAGGTGCTCTTAAATCTAATCCCCCACCTCCCATACAAAAGACAGCCAGATGAAAACTTCCCAAGATAGAAGATCTTATACTGTACGTACTTATATTCCTCTGGTACTACCAGCCAAGGAAAACAGCATGACCAATAGATACTAGTGGGCAATAGTAAGGTCAAATACATACCAAACTGAAGAAAATTTATCATTAGAAATAATAAAAAAAAGCACGAATATGAGCAAAAATGAACAGATAAAATAATTCATGAAAAATTCTCGAGAAAGGGGACAGAAGTGTGCACAAACAAACAAACAACTGAAATGAACAGCAATGATATCCTGATGGCAAAGGTGAAATTCTGACCAGTTGGGGGACTGCCATTCCTCCTCTTTTCCTTCCTTCAGAGTTTATCTGAGTAACCTTTTAATGACAAATGAAATTGTACTCTAAGTTGCAAATTCTTTATCAAACAAAAAAATTATAAGCATTCAGTAGGTTATACTTACTGCTCCTCCCTTCGTTTTATATTCAATCAGAGCTGTTCCTTTCTTTGATTTCTGCTTCATGACCATTGCATTTATGTCGCCCCACTATAAAGAACCAAAATATTCAGATGAGTAAAAATGATATTGTTAAACTACAATAAAGTTTTGTACATACTTACCTGGCAGATATATACTTAGCTATAGTCTCCGACGTTCCCGACAGAATTTCAAATCTCGCGGCACACGCGACAGGTAGGTCAGGTGGTCTACCTTACCCGCCGCTGGGTGGCGGATGTACGAACCACTCCCGTAAGCTTGTCAGATTTTTCTCTTCCACCTGTCTCCTGAGGGGAGGCTGGGTGGGCCATTAATCGTATATATCTGCCAGGTAAGTATGTACAAAACTTTATTGTAGTTTAACAATATCATTTTTGTACATGAACTTCCCTGACAGATATATACTTAGCTGATTGGCACCCTTGGTGGAGGGTAAGAGACAGCTCAATAATACAGGTAAGACGGGAAACAACTAATGTTGTAGGATATAAAAACCTTGGTTCTCACCTTTTCAGGATGAAGACTTCATAGATACTATCTCTGAGTCTGCATTGCCTGGAGAGCTACAGCTAGGACGTGACCTGATGCTGAAAGACTCTCGGATCTACCACTGGGATATGTGATCCCCTATTGTGGTAGAATCCAAGTCGGATGCTGTTAGAGGGACCTTGTCCGCTTACTAACAGATCCTTACCACTACCTCTGCAAGGAGCCAAAACCCACCAGACCACCTAACCAAAATACAAAGGGTTAATATTACGACAAAAAGAGGTGCCTCCTGCAACCTCTTTCAGACAACCAAAAACAACAATATAAAATATAGGGTAACATATAAAAAATTTACACAGGATAAGTTTCAGCTCCCTGCCCCAGCACCGAATCCGCCGATACGAAAGGACCCAAGGCGAAGCATTTATCATATGTGATTTTTACATCACGTAGGTAGTGGTTTGCGAAAACCGATTGGCATCTCCAAAAGTCGCCTCCATCAAGTTCCGCACAGACATATTTTTTCTGAATGCAAGCGAAGTTGCGATGGCTCTCACCTCGTGATCTTTCACTTTCAGTAGTCTAAAATGATCTTTCCTTACAGCAACATGTGCCTCTGTAATAAGGCTTCTCAGAAAAAAGGAAAGAGCATTCTTCGACATGGGCCGAGTGGGGTCCTTTACGGAGCACCAAAGCACATCTTGATTAGCCTTAAGGTTGTTCCTTCCTCTTAAGGAATACTTCATAATTCTCATAGGGCAAAGAGTTCTTTCGAGGCTCTTCCCCTACTAGAAAGATAAACTACGAACTTCAAAGCTCCTGGGCCAAGGGCGTGATGGGTTTTCATTCTTTGCCAGGAAACTTGGAAGAAATGAACACACCATTAGAATCTTCCTTAAACCCTACATTGCCTCAATAGCTTGGAGCTCACTCACTCTCTTAGCTGTAGCTAGGGCCAAAGAAGATAGCCTTCTTCGTCAATCCTTGAAAGAGGCTAAGCATGGAGGTTCGAATCTAGACGATCCAAGGAATTGTAGGACTACGTCTAGATTCCAGTTCGGTACTACATGAGGACGCTTAATGGTTTCAAATGATCTAATAAGATCATGCAGGTCCTTATCATCGGATATATTTAAGCCTCTATGCCGAAATACCGCCGCAACATACTGCGGTATCCCTTAATAGTTGACACAACCAGATGACATTCTTCTTTGAGGAAAATAAGGAAATCCGCAATTTGGGTCACAGAGGTACTGGAAGAGGAAATGTTCTTCCTCTTGCACCAACGTCTGAAGACATCCCACTTTGACTGGTATACACGCAAGGTGGAAGGTCTCCTCGCTCTTGCGATTGCTTTAGCAGCTGTTGCTGAAAAGCCTTTCGCTCTGACCAAACTTTGGACAGTCTGAAACCAGTCAGACTGAGAGCGAGGAGATTTTTGTGGTACTGTCGAAGTGGGGTTGTCTGAGTAGATCGCTCCAAAAGTTAGCGGGAGCGATCTTGGAAGGTCCACCAACCATTCCAGTACCTCTGTGAACCATTCTTGGGCCGGCCAAAAGGGTGAGCGGATTAAGGTCATTCGCGTTGAATCGGACTCTACGAACTTCTTGATGGTTATCCCCAGGATCTTGAAGGGGGGAAACGCGTAGACGTCGAGTCCGTTCCAGTCTAGAAGAAGAGCATCTATTGCTACTGCCTCTGGATCTGATATCGGAGAGCAGTAAGGATCCAGCCTCTTGTTCTTTGACGTGGCAAAGAGGTCTATGTGTGGCCTGCCCCATAACTTCCACAGGCTCTGGCATACATCCGATGAAGGGTCCACTCTGTGGGAAGGACCTGATCTATCTGCTGAGGAGATCTGCTCTTACATTCCTTTCTCCCTGCACGAACCTGGTAAGAAGCTTGATTCCTCTTTCTTGCACAGAAGAAGGTCTCTTGCTGTCTCGTACAGGGAGAAGGAATGCGTCCCCCCCTGTTTCCTGATGTATGCCAGAGCTGTAGTGTTGTCCGCGTTGACCTGCACTACCGATCTTCTGACTTTGGGCTCGAAAGCCTTCAGAGCCAACCACACAGCCATCAACTCCTTTCTGTTGATGTGCCAGGCTACCTGGTCCCCCACCCAGGTACCTGACACTTCGCTGGTTCCCAGAGTTGCACCCCACCCCATGTCCGACGCGTCGGAGAACAACACCAGGTTGGGGGTCTGTGATTGAAGAGACAGTCCCTTCGCAAAGAGGTTGGGATCTGTCCACCATAAGAGATGTTTCTTGATGTCCTGGGATAACGACAGGGAGAACGTCAAATCCTGAGAACGACGACTCCCATTCCGATGAAGAAAGAATTGGAGTGGTCTCAGGTGCAACCTTCCTAGGGAAACGAATTGCTCCAGAGAGGAGCGTCCCCAGCAGACTCATCCACTCCCTCACTGTGCATACTTCTTTCCCTAAGAAGGTTGTTACTCTCTCGAATCCTCGGGCTATCCTTTCCTGCGAGGGAAAAGCCCGAAAAACTCAGAGAGTTCATCTTGTATCCCGAGATACACACACACTTGCTCGGGAATTAGTGATGACTTCTTGAAATTGACGAGAAGTCCCAAAGCCTTCGTCCAATTCTAAAGTTACTTGTAAGTCCTTCAAACAACGATCTTCTGAATTGGCCCTTATTAGCCAATCGTCGAGGTACATGGATATCCTCACCCCTTTCAAAATGAAGCCATTGAGCCACATTCCTCAAAAATCCCACCCCGTGAACACTTGAAGGGGCCGTCGAGAGGCCGAACACAGAGCCCTGAACTGAAAAAAATTTTACCCCCCCATCATGAATCTGAGAAACTTCCTCGAGGAAGGATGGATCGGTACGTGGAAGAAAGCGTCCTGTGTAAATCCAAGGAAACCATCCAGTCCCCTGACGAAGTGCTGCCAGCACTGATGAAGGCGTTTCCATCGTGAACTTCTTCTTTTCTACGAAGAAGTTCAGGGCGCTTACATCCAAAACACCGGTCTCCATCCCCCTGAGGACTTCGGAACTAGGAAAAGGCGGTTGTAGAAGCCCGATGAATGATGGTCTGTCACTAGTTCGAGTAGCCCCCTTCTCCAGCATCTGATCTACTGCTAGATGGAGAGCTTGATTCATGATGGGGTCTCTGTACCTGGCCGTCAGTTCCCTTGGGATGGCCGTCAAGGGAGGTCTTTCGACGAAAGGGATGAGGTAACCTCTCCTCAAAATAGAAAGGGTCCAAGGATCCGCCCCTTTTTGGGCCCAGACTTCTGCAAACTCTAAGAGTCTGGCGCCCACCGTTGATTGAAGGACTTGCAAGTTATTTGGGGGCTTTAACAGACTTGGCGAAAGTCTTACCCCTTCTTGAAGGTCTACGACCTCTAAACGTAGAGGTTCTTGATGAAGATGCCCCTCGAAAGGGTTCTCGAACACTTGCCTTTTCCTTCTTAGCCTTGGTAGGGAAGGAAGGGCGAGGTTTCTTGCCGACTGTGCCAAAAGGTCCTGGTGGCTTTGGCCGAAAGTGACCTCGAAATGTCCTGCACTCGATGTTTCGGGAACAACTGAGTAGACAGAGGAGCAAACAGCAAAGAAGACCTCTGAGCATGGAGACCGACTTCGTTAAGAAGGAACAATAAACCGACCTCTTCTTCACGATCCCGGCCCCATAAAGGGAGGCGATTTCACTCGCTCCGTCTCTTACCGACTTGTCCATACAAGACAAAACACACATAAGATCTTCTGGCGAAATGACTCTGGCACTTCAATTTTCTGGCTAGGACTCCCAACGACCAATCAAGGAAGTTAAATACTTCTAGCACTCTAAACATACCTTTGAGCAAATGATCCAATTCATTCATTGCCCAAGTCGTCTTAGCAGAGTTAAGGGCAGTTCTCCTTGTCGAATCTACCAGTGCCGAAAAATCCGAATCAGCCGAAGACGGTAGACCCAATCCTAAGGCTCTCCTGTTTCGTACCAGAAACCAGCGCGTCCTGATAACTTCGAAGGAGGAAAAAGCGAACATCGTTTTTCCCCGCTTCTTCTTTGGAAGCCATCCAGGAACCAAAACTCCTCAGTGCCTTCTTCATAGAAAGAGTTGGCTTCATCCTCACACAAGAAGAACTCTTCGCTGTCTTCGCCGTTGAAAAAGTGAGTGAGGAGAAGGAGGAGCGTAGCGTAAGGGAATCCCCAAAAACTTGTAAAAGTAGCTCTGTAAGCTTCTTGTAAGAAGAGACAGCAGCAGAAGTGTTCGGTTCCTCAAATCCGAACCTTCTAGGACGTCTTCTCGAGGCGAGCGCAGGAAGATCCTTATGTGACGAAGGGATCCTAGCAGGAGTTGAGCGAGAGGTTGGAGAACGCCCTCTCTTAGAAGAGTTCACATCCACTGGAGAACGATGAGAAGATCTGGGAAGTCTACGATGAGACTCCCTCTTCGAGGTATACGGAATCTCAGCCGAAGGAGAGGTAGGGCTCCTACTCCGAGAATCCTCGGAAACATCCACAGGGCGCTTACGAGGAGGCGAGCGCCTCCCCTACTATACTCTATGCGCCTATCCTGAGGCGAGCGGCTGCCAGGAGAAGAGCGCCTATCGAGAGCAGAGTGCTTTGCGCGGCTCTCCATACCTGTCCAGTTGCGTACGATCAACGGAAGTCCGACTGGAAGGCGAAATGTGCCTACTAGGAGAAGGCTGCTTGCGAGACTCTTGACGTCTAACAAGAGGGTAACATTCAGGAGAAGGGCGCTTCAAAAACTAACGAGCGCCTACTTGGAGAAGGGCGCTTCCGGGATTCCTGGTGCCTACCAAGAGACAAACGGTCAGGAGAAGTGCGCCTAGAAGCGGGAGAGCGCCTACACGGAGAAGGGCGCTTGAAAGACTCTTGTTGTCTGCCCCTAGGAGAATAATCAGGAGTATGACGCCTTAAAAGAGACGAGCGCCTACTAGGAGATCTATGTGCAGTAGGCTCTTGGCGCCTACCTTGCGGGGAGCGGCTACAGTAGGCCGTCTATCATGCACACGACTCCTACCAGACTCTAGATGCCTGTCAGGAGAGAAGTCACGATCCGACACTCGAGGAGAGTGACATCTGGAAGAAGAACGCTACTTGTATAAGGGCGCCTTCTATATCTTCGAGGCTTGCTGAGGGAGAAGTTTCACGCGAGGGGAGTTGCAAAGAAATCGCGTGATGAGCAGGTGCGTGCGCTTACCGGAAGCGGGAATCCAATCTGAGAAAAATTCTTTCTCCATAGAGCGTCCTACCGATGTTTGGCGTCTTGAAATCGAGAGAGAGCGAGCGAGCGACGCTCAGCGAGAGTGGGCGCTCACTCGAGCGAGGGCGCTCACGCGAGCCCCCCCACCTTCATACGAAACCTCCCCATAGTAAGGAGAACGATCCTCTGAAGAGCGGCGCCTAGATCTCTTGATCGGAAGAGAAACGTCCTTCTTCCTACGTGATCTAACTGCTAGAGAGTCTGCTAGCGCCGTGATCTGAGCTTGAAGTCCCGCGAGTACTCTCGTAGGAGAATCTTCTTGTTCTTCCTCGGAAGCAGGCGCCGAGCGCGGAGCGCGAGAAGAAGAACGATCACAGGATTTCTTGGGTTTCTTCGCCTCCACCGACGATTCTTCCGGAAAACCTCCGGACTAGAAAGCCAAAGGACTGCAGGGAGCCTTCCAAGCCCTCTTCAACGGGCGCGACGCATCCGGGGAGTTCCAACCTCTCTTCGGAGAGGGAGACGACGAAGAGGAGAAGCATTGGCGTAGGAGCTCCTTCTTGTAGCGATCCGAGGCAGCCTGGGAGCGTACTTCAGGATCTGCCGAGGGGACGCCTGACCGGTGGGGGCTCTCCCTAGCCCTCCTGCGGCTTTCGACTTTCCTACTCCACTGGAACTGGGAGTCTGGAAGAGGTCTAGGCCTAGAGGCACTAAGGAGCCGTCAGACGCACCCTCCACAACACTGGGGACACTGCACTGATCACTAACACTCTCCTTACCTTCCAACTGACGAATCTTCTGATCCATAGAACGATTCTTGGCTTTCAGAGCTGCCGCCTCCGAAGGCGAATCTTCGGCTTCGGTGCGGGGAGCGGGGCTGCAACTTGGGAAGAAGGTTCTAATTCTACGTTAGTACTATTAGGATCCACATCCAACTCACTCATTCTAGATCTGCTAGAACTTCTAGAGGAAGCCTTACGCACTCTATCACGTTCCAACTTCCTAACATAAGAAGAGAGAGCCTTATATTCTTCTTCATTCAATCCCTTACATTCATTACAAGGGTTAGCAAAAGCACATTCATTCCCCTGCATTTCATGCAAACCGTGTGGGGGTTGGGGTCTACCGAAGCTTTTCGGCAACCTCACCTACATCCTTCATTCACGCGCAAACCCTAAACAAAACCGAAGTTTTAACTACCGATTCTAGATCAGACATCGTTAAAGAAAATCAAACTCAAAATCAAACCGGTCCACAATCAGCGTATGCCAAGCCAAACAAAGCGAATACGTCACCAAAAGAAGTCCAAATTAACTCCAGGCAAGCGAGAATCGAAAAACTATCGAGAGGAACCGACAACAGTTGTTATCGTTCCCGCGACAGAGAAAAATCTGACAAGCTTACGGGAGTGGTTCGTACATCCGCCACCCAGCGGCGGGTAAGGTAGACCACCTGACCTACCTGTCGCGTGTGCCGCGAGATTTGAAATTCTGTCGGGAACGTCGGAGACTATAGCTAAGTATATATCTGTCAGGGAAGTTCATGTACAAAAATCAGCTGTTGACATTATCTTTTCATTATTACCCTTCAAAACAAATGAACAACTTAAATAAAGGACTAATCTATCAAACTAAGAAGTAATGATATACATATCTACATGTTACTATGGTATTACCAAAACAGGACATTACCTTACCACTTTAGGTAGTATAATGAAAAAAATAAAAAACCATAAAAGCACAAAAACTCATGACAAGCTGACAGGACTGTACAGACTATATATAATGCTGAAGGTTAGTGTTCAGAAATGTTTTAACTGCCTCTTCATAAGTGCAGGTCTGCATGTATTTGCGATGGTTTTGCCTTAGCAATTTTGTATTCTTGAATATTTGCTTTTAGTAAAATAACTTTTATCCAATTCTCCTGCCCTTATACTTTCTTCCCTCTATAAGTTTGATTTGGTGAGGTACTACTCTTGTTCTTTATTTTTTGTCCTTTTTCCTTTGCACTGTGCTTTTCAGTTTAATGTTACAACTGATGACTGGTCTTTCATCAATCTTTTCATTAATCTAACCAAGCATTTACATTTTTAAGATGGTTTCACTTAATTTCTAAATATATGTGTGTGTGTCTATACATACACAAGTATCATGGTACAAAATAAAACAGTGTACATTTTGTGGAAGCACACTCTCTCTCTCTCTCTCTCTCTCTCTCTCTCTCTCTCTCTCTCTCTCTCTCTCTCTCTCTCTCTCTCTCTCTCTCTCTCTCTCTCTTTCTTTGGTACAGTACTACAGTATTTCTAATGACATTCATTCAATACAATACAATATACTGTATTTAATACAGTAATATAGCATCATATATCTATGTACATTTTTCAGTTTATATATATTACAGCACTGGCAGGAAATAAATTAAAATAAATGAGGTTGATAACCTTAGTGTTTACTGCTTGAGACAAGTGGAAAACAGTGAATTCCTCAGGTTGCTGAAATGAGACGATAGTCAAAACACTCCGATGACACCAGGGAGATCACAGGCGCACAAATGACCTGAATAGCGGAAAGATCAGGTGACTGTGACATCAGAGGTCAAGCGCGTTCACATGAAATGGAAAATGCATGTACATGGGAACAGATAAGACATTAGCGTGCATACATTCATACGTCCATTAGTAGCAGTAAGGGCATATGTCCATGAGGGCAAAAGAGATCAGATATAACCCCAGTATGGGACCTTATTAATGGATTAGACAAGAATGTGTGTGGTAACCCAAAAACTGGAAGGCATTAGAAAGTCCATCAAAAAGTAACGTGAAAGAAAGACTGAAAACTTTGAACAGTGACATTGATTTCAGCTTCTAGAAAGGAGAAATGCAGAGGAACACTTAGAATGATTTACAGGACATTTATCCATTTAATTTTTTGGGTCTTTTCAGTGTCTGATAATTGTGGTTTCTTTTTCAGGATGGATTCGGCTGTCGCTACCGAACAATGAATTCTCTAGACTTTACCTGACATTTATTTGATAGAGACTCATGGAGTTATTTGACAGTGAGGATAAGTGGGAGTAGTTCTATCCATTATGATTACGTAGAAGAGTAATGGTGTTTTAATGATTTTTGGGATTTCTTTGATGCATTTTATTTCATTTTCATATTAGCTATTTTGGGGAAATAAAGATTCTATTTTTTTGTATAGCGAGAGTTTAAATTTGCCTAAGATTTAATGATTGATTTTCAGCTGGCTACAGGGATGGCAGACGATGGCAGCATCGAAGGTAGGTCAAGCTATCTGATAGGAGTTCTGCCTTTTAGTTAAATGGGGTCCTTTTGACCCCATAACAGTGGTGGCAGACAGGAAAGGCAATCAGGCCTATGGATCACGTTTCCGAAGCGACTGGGGATTATATAGGAATAGGGGATTAGGTAGATTTTAGGAAAAAGGGATAATAGTTTGTATTTTTTGGCAACTGTCCCTCTATTGCTGACGAGGTAGCTTAAGTCAGCAAGCATCTGTTCATTGGAGAACAGCCTCCCAAGGCAGTGAGGTTGGAAAGAGTCTGTGGCTATGATGTGTGTTGTAAATGCAGCGGAAATTATGGTGTAATAATTACGATGGGGGGGGGGGGGGGGGGGGGGGGGGGGGGGGGGGGCATTTTACGGTGATTATCAGTGTATTAGTTATGCACGGTTCCATGTATACATAGGCGCTAATGTGGAAGCAGACGACTTCACCATATTCAATGTGCCGTTCCTTAATGAAGGCGTGTTAAATATTTCCTTTTATTTTTTTTGTCAAAAATTTGCTCATAGGTGTATTTCATTCTTATTTTTTTTTTTTTTGCTGTTAAGGGCAATGCATAGGACCATACGGCATGATGTGTTCCATGTAAGAGTGGGTAAGATGTAGACAGTGCTAGCCGAGCAGCAAACATACAGGAAATACCAAGTGAGAAGTGAAGACCTGTCCCTCATTTTCTTTCTCTCTTGCCTCTTCCCATTTTCTGTTGGGTGCAATGACACATATTTGACCCTGGCTGTGAAATTATCATGGGAATCTTCTCCCGCAGACCCGAGAAACATTTATGGGAAAATACTGATGTGTTGGGAACTGGTATATGCATTTTTATCTTTTTGGGATGGTGACTGATAGATTGTTCCTTCTGTGTTGGTGATTTGTGAGGGAAACAGGATAAACATTATTGATGTTACTGAGGTTGGGGCAAATACTTAACATTAAGAAAGACAAAATGGGTGACGCAAATAATCAATGGCGGTCAAACTTTGGCGCACAAGGTAACAAATATTACAGCTGGGGTTTGTTCCTTTCAGGGCATTGTTGATGGCGTTCTATCCCAGCCAGTGCAAATCTTTATTGAGGAAGTGAATAACTACTTAAATGCCAAAGGAATTCAAAGTGATCCAGAGGCATTCACAGAGGCAAAATCCTGGTTAGATTTCAATAAAGGGGATTTAGCCTAACACTGCCGTAATTCCAATACACAAAATGCTGGTCATGGACCGAATTACAAGTATTTCTGAGGGCAGCCTATGGAACAAAGGAACACGGAGATGTAGTGAGAGACCTAAGATGTTTTTACAAGATTGGGGAAGGTAATAAAAACCTGGTTGAGTACAGTTCTCAACTTTTTGACTCAGCGGGAGAATGGATACAGAAATTGAAAAATTCCACATGGGCAAATGGGAATATCTCACTTAACAACTTACAGAAAATGATGCATTTATCCCAGCTTCTACACGATGTCCTAGACGCCATTTTAGATAGTTTTGATGAAAAGATTGAACCAACATCAGATGAGGAACTGATTTATTCTAAAATTCAGAAACACGTCCAAATGTCCCACAGTGGATAGTACATTTTCTGGGCTCAGCTCGTGTCGCTGCGCGAAATATCCTTGTATCTATTATTTCTAGGGTAAATGTACTAACACATACCAGAGAATAAATAAATAAAGAAAAAGGTCAGTACAACTGACTCGCTCACCCTCCAAGAGGGTGTCGGTATGAACACTATGGCGAGTGAGACCACTACCACGAGCCAAATGCCAATAGAATTCTCCCACTACAAAATCCCCCCAAGAGGAGAGCCGACCCACAGAGTGGGCAGCAACTACTACTACTCCATCCCATGCTCCCGACTGCTGCGCCTCTGGTGGACATCCTTTTCAGTTAGCGCACACGATACACACGTGCCCTTTTTTACTCTGTGTTTTTTGTGCCCTTTTCTTTGGATTTCTTTATCATGGAGCGTGCAGCCATCGCAGCAGCTAAGTTAAGTACTCAGTGTTTATTGCTATTTGGTTTTTTCCGGCCCTGAGCCCGTATTTGCCGTTTTTTAGGTATAAATACGAACTCTAGGTCGGAAGCATGGCAGCATGGTTCTGCCTCGTGGTGGGTTCGTTCTTGGTCGCCCATACCCAGAACATCCCCTTACTTAAGTACGCTCTATTTAATCATCCGCTTTTGTTCGGGTACGGTCTACACGGTTTTGTCATGCATGCATGTCTTTTACCTTATGTAGGCTCCTTCCATCCAGACCCTAGCCACGGCTCTTAGTATCGGCCTCGGCTAGCTTTGAGTGGTAGACTTTCCTTCGGGTTAGTCGTACACTCCTGGATTTTTTCTCCTACTATTTTGTTTTCTTTCTTTCATAATTATTCATTTGAATTATTTTATATGATATTTGTTCAGGTTAGTTAGGCGTCTGGCTTTGCTTAGCCTAGGTTGTGGCCCATAGGGTGCCTATATGCTACCGCTCTTCAGTTCGGTTGCTTCCTGATAGCATACTCTCTGATCCAGCTGGTTATGTTTCTAGGCTTTGTTGTCCATTGTTTTGTACTTACCGCCCCATGGTCACTACGTGATCACGGGGCGGCAGCCAGACGCCTGTCCAGTCACCTTCCCCCCCTCCCGCTCTTACCCATAAGAGTCGGGGGGGTGGGTCGGTCTGCCCATGCTCGCTCCGCATACCCGACCTGCCTCCCTCGCCTCCCTCTCTCCCCCCAGGCGGAGGGAGTAGAGGGACGGGACAGACCCAGACTGGACTCGACCTCTCCGGCTTCTCGGTCCGGCCGGATGGTAAGGTGGGGGGGGACTGGCCTTTCCCCCCTCCGTTGCTACTCCGTCGCTCCGTTGCTAGCCCGAGTCTGTATGTCCTCTCGCTCTTTCCCACCTTACTAGGGCTCCTTTACTACCGGAGACCTGGCATCCAGCGGAAAGGTGCTAGTCCACCCAGCAGGGTGGACCGGGGCATACAGTTGGTCCCTTCTAACCACTCCGTCTCGCTGAGTTACGACACTCCGCCACGCACTGGACTTAGTCCGGTACATTCGAGTTTTATAGGTTTAAGATCTATTATGTTAAACTAGTAAGTTTATCTTAAGCTACCTTAAACATCCCCCTCCCTTACCTGTCTCACCGGATCTCTCCGGGGTTATAGCCTATTCAGGCGATAAGGGAGGGGTTATGCCCAAATTTTTCCGAGCTCCGGCATGCAACGGAGTTCTTCTGTCCTTTAGCCTGTAAGTGATAGTCTTTAAGATACTCATGTGTCTTTTCACTTACAGACCACCAACTGTGAGCATCCGGGATGCGCCGCCACACTTCAAGACCCATGTGGACATGAAGTTTTTGCCGGTCCCATGCTCCATGCGCGACTCCGCACGGGGACATCCAGGTCTGGTACCACGAGACGTGTACCATCTGTTATGATCTGGTGAGCCAGCTCTTAGACGGTGGAGTATTCCAACTCCGTTAACTTGTCCTCATTTGTTATAGTGCTTAAGTTTTTACATTAATCTCCCTAACTTAAGATAAAATTCATGGGGTTTTGTAGCCCCTATAATTTTAAGTTAAGCTTTTAAATTGGTTTTAGTTTTAAGTTTAATCTTAAATCTAATCAATACCCTCTCTTCCAGGCTCCGGCTGTGAGGGATACCGCACTGGCAACCCTGCGGGCCTGGGTCGGCGGTTTTGGGAAGAACGCCGCCAAGGGTATGCCCTACATTCTTGAGAAGAAGTTGGCGGTACTAATCTTCACCGGAGGCAAGGCTACAGGCTACGTCGACCCAGCAGAGGCGGCCCCGACTATCGCTTTCATCCAGCAACAGCTGGCTGCCTCGTTGACGGACCAAGGCCAGGACATCTCCTCGGAAGTCGCGACGCTCGATATTAATGTTGAACCTATGGTAGGTGTAGACGACCTGTTGGTCGAGGTAGGTACGTTGGACACCCAAGGGATGCCCTTGGGTGCAACTGGATCTTCTACCCCGGCAACCTCTCCATCCTTCCAAGGCTTTACAGGTAATGAACTATATACTTCTCCTGACGCTTCCGTTAGACCCAAGGTCAAAGGTCAAGCAGTGAAAACCTTGACGAAGACGTCGTCGTCGTCTAAAAAGATGGCGTCGGCGTCATCTTCTTCTCGTAAGTCTCCGGCTAGAAATCCCGGAGCAGAGAGATCTAAAGCTTCTGGGTCCGGCTCTAAGTCCTCTAGGAGTAAATCCTCCAGGGAGAGATCTCATACTCCAGCGGAGTCGTCAGTTCCGCTACCTTTGGTTCCGGTTCCAGGAAGCCACCCCTTCCACCTCCGCAGCAGCTCCGGCTTTGGACTACAACGCTGGTCTGTTGCAACAAGTGGGCGATCTGGTTGGTTCTCTGAAAAACAGCATGGAACAAATGATCTCCCGGTTGTCTGATAGGATCACCTCTCAGGACAACATTATAGCCGGACTGAGCCAAGCTCCACTAGCCTCTTCTCCACCTTTCAGCACAGGGGGAGCCCAATTACCCCCGTATGACTCTCTACCTCCGTTCTCAATGAACAACCCTTGGAGAGTAGCGTCATACGCCCCCTTCCAAGACGGGCTTATCTCTATCCCGGAATGTGGGACTCGGAGGATTGAAGACTTCGAGTTCTACCTGGAAGACCTTCAGCCTTCGTTCATCGGCTACGCCAGGCTCACCGCCTCAGCCATGACTCGGGACGATAAGGTACCAAAAGAGACAGTCCTCTATTCACGAGACCAGGCTCAGAGAGAATGGCTCAGGTGTCTAGAGGACATGGATTGTTCCAACACGAAAATCCAACCTTTTAAGAGTCCGTTTAACGATCTTTACGATGGAAGAGAGTACCCCGCTCCCTTTCTTGACAAAGATCGCGACAACCACCATTCCAGCAGCCCAGAAGGGGGATTCCATGCCTCAGCTGAAGGAAGCAGATCCTACGTCTCCTTTATTTACTTCCTTCAGCCGGTGATTGTGGGAAGATTTACCCAACACCTTCTCAGCTGGCAAACTCAAACCAGACTGTGCTATGGAGCAGTTTGGTGAGAAGCTACCTAGGCTTCCAGATAGCCTTATTCAGGCGGAATTCGATGCCAAATCGCGGTTAGCCAGGTCTATTAATTCCATGGCTATGACCGAGGTGGCTACCATTGCCTATGGGTCGGAGCCACTCTTTAAGCTTCTTACCAAATCTTTGACTCAAACGGTGCAGTCGGATATGTTTGAGTTTCGCCATGCTAGGACGAATTGTAGGAAACATGTCCTACAAGAAGCAACAATTCGGCACGAGCCGAATAAGTTGCTTACGTCAAGCATCTGGGGAGCGGACCTCTTCCCAGAAGCGATGGTGAAGGAGGTTCAGGCAGAGGCTACGAGATTGAACCAAAGCCTTAAAGACCGTTGGGGTCTTACGGCCAAGAGACGACAGGATCAAGCCGGTAAGGGTAAGGCTCAAAGGAACCCAGACGTTTCCAGCCCTACCAGAAGAAACAGCCACGCTTTTCTCAGCAGGTTCCGGCTGTTCCCTTGGTGCAAACAGCCCAACCTTCTACCTCAAAGGCTCAATCGCAGCCGATTTACGTTATCTCCCCTCAGCCTCAACCCTCCACCTCTTACGCTCTCTCTCCAGCCTACAATCAGGTCTTCGAGGGTCAAGCTTCCCAGAAGTATGACCGCTCGGGTAAGGGAGGCAGAGGTAAGCGATCCTTTCGTGGGAGAGGATCGGGAGGTCCCTTTAATAGAGGAAAGCATTTCAGGGGAGGCCGAGGAGGCTACCAAAACCAATGAGGATTTTCAGGTAGGAGGGAGGCTGTTTCACTTTCGCCACCGGTGGAACTTCAGCAAGTGGGCTCAGAGCATTGTGTCAAAAGGCCTGGGTTGGAGCTGGTTAGCGAGCCCACCCCCATCCAGACCTTTCCGCCAACTTCCTTCAAGGAATTGACGGAGTATGCGGAGGATCTCCTTCAGAAAGGAGCTATAGCGAGAGTCAACAGGTTAAAATTTCAAGGTCGCTTGTTCAGCGTGCCAAAGAAAGGCTCACAAAAAAGAAGGGTAATCTTAGACTTGTCCCGCTTAAACTTAGCCATTCGCTGCGACAAGTTCAAGATGCTCACGATCTGCAGGTGCGGACCTTACTTCCCCGTGGGGCCGTCACCACCTCTATCGATCTTACAGACGCTTACTATCATATCCCTATTGCAAGACCACTTCCGTCCGTCATCTGGGCTTCAAGATAGGAGACCAGACATTCTCCTTCAAGGTAGTTCCTTTCGGGCTCAACGTAAGCACCCAGGGTGTTCACGAAGCTGGCGGAAGTAGTAGTTCAACAACTAAGATCGCAAGGGGTTATGGTAGTAGCGTATCTCGACGATTGGTTGATCTAGGCTTTCAACAGTCGAGGAATGCAACAGAGCAACACTGAAAGTGATTCAGTTCCTGGAATATCTAGGCTTCAAGATAAACAGGACCAAGTCAAGACTCACTCCAGAGTCAAACTTTCAGTGGCTGGGCATTCAATGGAATCTATCCTCCATACTCTGTCGATTCCATCAACCAAGAGGAAAGAAATAGCGAAGTCAGTCAAGCAATTTCTGAGTCACAAAACTGGCGTCAAGAAGAACTCAGGAAAGGATCCTGGGTTCACTCCAGTTTGCATCAGTGACAAACATCCTGATGAAAGCCAAACTGAAAGACCTAACCAGAATCTGGCGCTCACGAGCAAATGTCAGGTCCAGGGACAAATTATCCTCAGTCCCTCTGATTCTACGGAATCGACTCCGGCCGTGGGCGAAAGTCAAGAACTTGTCGGTATCAGTGCCCCTTCAGTTTCCTCCACCAGGGATTACCATCCACACAGACGCTTCATTAAGCGGTTGGGGAGGATATTCCCAGTTCAAGAAAGTTCAAGGAACGTGGTCACCTCAGTTCCGTCAGTTCCATATAAACGTACTGGAAGCAATGGCAGTGTTCTTGACTCTGAAAAGGTTACGTCCGCCAAAGTACTCCCATATAAAGCTAGTCTTGGACAGCGCAGTGGTAGTACATTGTATAAACAGAGGAGGCTCCAAATCACGTCATCTAAATCATGTCATGGTAGCCATCTTCTCCCTGGCGGACAAGTTCAGTTGGCATCTCTCCTCCACCCATATAGCTGGAGTGAGAAACGTCATAGCAGATGCTCTATCCCGATCAGTACCTCTAGAGTCGGAATGGTCACTGGACAACAGTTCGTTCCAATGGATTCTTCAGAGAGTTCCAGGTCTACAAGTGGATCTCTTCGCATCTCAAGCGAACCACAAACTCCCATGTTATGTGGCCCCCAACCTGGACCCTCTGGCCTATGCCACGGACGCCCTGGCTCTAGACTGGAACAACTGGGAGAAGATTTATGTCTTTCCTCCAGTGAATCTTCTCATGAAGGTATTGAACAAACTCAGGACATTCAAGGGTCAAGTGGCTCTAGTAGCCCCAGACTGGCCGAAGAGCAATTGGTACCCTCTAATTCTGGAACTGGGTCTTCGCCCTCTTCGGATTCCCAGTCCCAGGCTCTCCCAGTCAGTACAAACGAAGACTGTGTTCGCTTCCTCAGGGATTCTCAAAACCCTAACTTTATGGATTTCATGAAGTTTGCAGCGAAAAGGGATGCGAATATTGACCCTCAAAATATTCTCTTCTTGGAATCCGATAAAAGAGATTCAACTTGGAGACAGTATGATGCTGCTGTCAAAAAGTTAGCAACCTTCCTGAGAGAATCAGATATTAGGATCATGACAATCAATTCAGCTATATCCTTTTTCAGATCCTTATTTGAAAAAGGCTTAGCAGCTAGCACGATTACGACAAACAAGTCAGCCTTGAAAAAGATTTTTCAATTTGGTTTCAACATAGACTTGACAGATTCCTACTTCTCGTCTATTCCCAAGGCGTGTGCTAGACTTAGACCTTCTGTAAGGCCTACGTCAGTATCATGGTTCTTAAACGATGTTCTAAAGCTGGCTTCAGAAACTGATAATGACACATGCTCGTTTATAATGCTCTTAAGAAAAACTCTATTTTTATTAAGCTTGGCCTCAGGAGCTAGAATTTCAGAACTGTCGGCTTTATCCAGAGATCCGGATCATATTCAGTTCCTTCCCACAGGGGAAGTGCTACTTTCTCCGGAACGTAGTTTTATAGCTAAGAATGAAGATCCTTTGATGAGGTGGGAACCATGGAAGGTACTACCCCTTCCACAAGATGTATCTCTTTGCCCAGTTTCAACCTTACGAGCCTTTCTGTCTAGGACCTCCTCATCCTCATCGGGTCCTCTCTTTAAGAGAGAAAAAGGTGGTACTTTATCTATTAAAGGCATCAGGCAACAAATCCTGTACTTCATTAAACAAGCCAATCCTGACTCTTTTCCAAAAGCACATGATGTCAGGGCAGTAGCCACCTCAATTAACTATTTCCAACATATGAACTTCGATGAGTTGAAAAAGTATACTGGATGGAAATCGCCGACAGTGTTTCAAACGTCATTACTTAAAGTCCTTGGAAGCTCTGAAATTTTCAGCAGTAGCAGCGGGTAACATAGTTTCCCGACTCTACCTAATCTTTAGTAGAAAATCCAGTCCTCCTTTCTACCTGCCTCACCCAACAGTTCGTCTATCCTGCCTTGTTTCATCTACGGTTACCTTGTGTCTTAGCTGCTTTTATGATGATGTGGTGGGTGTCCCTTATTTTTTTTGCTAGGGGCACTCACAATTGATTGTGGATATTGATCTCTTGGATGTCATCCCCTTATTTTTATGCTAGGGGATACATCTTATTTGTAATGGTTACGGGTTTTGTATATTAAGTTATATACATTCCTTTATATGTTATTATTGTTGAGTTTGTTTTGTTCAACTTATTATGTTAATTGCTCTGGATTTCTGATACATATCTTTACACAGATACCATTTTGGTACATATATGCCATATTACCCCTGTATATAGTAAATTACCTTAAGTTAAGAAATATTATTAGAATTAAGTTTAATTTAAGCATATTTCTATTTTGTATCATTGTGTATATGTATCCTTATTAGCAATTATATTCTTTTATTTTATTTTACCTTTTATTTGAGACCTCTTTTTGTTTTGTTGATTTCTGTTTACAATCTTGTGCTATTTCTCTGGTACGATTTCGCGCAGCGACACGAGCTGAGCCCAGAAAAGGGACTTTGACGTAAGGAAAAATCTATTTCTGGGCGATTGGCTCGTGTCGCCAGCGAAATCCCGCCCTACCCATCCCATCGCCCAAGATTGTCTGCTAACTTCAGGATGGCCACCAGAGGCGCAGCAGTCGGGAGCATGGGATGGAGTAGTAGTAGTTGCTGCCCACTCTGTGGTCGGCCTCCTCCTTCGGGGGGATTTTGTAGTGGGAGAATTCTATTGGCATTTGGCTCGTGGTAGTGGTCTCACTCGCCATAGTGTTCATACCGACACCCTCTTGGAGGGTGAGCGAGTCAGTTGTACTGACCTTTTTCTTTATTTATTTATTCTCTGGTATGTGTTAGTACATTTACCCTAGAAATAATAGATTAAAGGATATTTCGCTGGCGACACGAGCCAATCGCCCAGAAATAGATTTTTCCTTACGTCAAAATCCCTTTTTTAATGGGACCGGCCCAAGAGATACAACACAAAGAAATTCAAATTTTCCTTCTCCCCATTTGTGTGCAAAAGTGGAATATAAGAGAGGATTTATGGATCAAGGGCAACAGCAGTTGCATTGTTTCAAATGTAATAAACCAGGGTACACAAAGAAAGTATGTAGAGCCAAATATGCAAAAGTGAAGATCTCTTTTGGCAGTCTTGTCTGTCACAGAAACAGAGCGATGCAAGACCCACAACCCAGAAATCCGGAAGTTATATGAGAACTTCCCAGGCAGGTTACTCAAAGGGGCAAAGAGATGGACAAAATTTTCAGGAAGCTGATCAACAAAAAGGGTACAGATGATTTGTATGTGCCATTGCGGTCTCCTGTGGGATGCCCCAGAGCCCAGGCCAATAGTAAAGGAAACTGGGGGATCCCAATTTTCATTGACACAGGGTCCTCCATGAATTTGTTGGATCATGACCTGTATCAGTCTATGGTCTCCCAATACCCTTTGAAACCCTCAACAAAGATGTGTGTGATGTGCAAGCCCACAGATTAATTACCTTAGGTTTTAGAAGAATATGGCTTACTCTGGGTGATAGAGTGTTAAGAGAACCATTTTTAGTAATAAAAGGTGTTGCGTTGGGCAACAGACTTTTGCTGGGCCATTCTGCATGTAGGTGACACAGGATATCAGTCCATACAGGTGTTAGTGGTATAACAGTTGGGATACCGGGTGTTTTTATTCCATATGTGAGTGTACATAGAAGCGAGGATACAGAGATTAACATGGGGAATACTAGCAGTGATACTGGTGATATTGGTGATCATATTGGTAATATGGGGAATACTAACGGTGATATTGGTAACCATACTGGTGATAGTGGGGATACTGGCTGTGTTAACGGAGATATTGATGATCACGGGGGTGATAATTTTGGCGGCATTAACAATGGTGGTATGGGAAATAACAGCGGTGATACTGATACTAACATTGGGGTTATGGCAGATAGAAGGGAACATACCTATATAAATAACGGTAATACTTATGTGGATATGGAACATGAAGGTGCTATGCATAATGGCCCCAAATATAAAGGTGTTTTATCAGAAGATGTTATCTGAAATCCAGGTACATGGACTATGGTCAAAGCCAGGCAGAGGGAAGTGAAAAGACCCAAAGAGGTGTACATAACTGAGGGTAGTGGGAAACTAAGAGGGGTTATTAGCACTGTATTGGTAAACAGAGTATCAAATACTGGGGTTACATGGGTGGAATTGCTGAATTGCAACGATACATTAGGAAGTATCAAAAGAACACTAATGTGGTAGACCTCCAAGACTGGAGTTGTGATAGTGGTTCAGTGGCTATTGTAAAGGGAAAAACTGAGTTTTCAGATGCAGAAATGCAAATAAGGAAGAAAAAAACTTTAGAGAGCACTTAGCTAATGCAGACTACAAAGAGCATATAGAAACGGTAAGTGAAGTTTTGGCTGAATTTGGAGACTCTGTGAGTAAATGACGATAAAGTCAAAGCAATTACAGATTTTCCTGTCCCTGAGACAAAGAAGCAAATTAGGTCATTCCTAGGGATGGCGTCGTTCTTCCGCGATTCGTAAAAGGTTTTTCTAACATAGCAGCTCCTTTAACAGATGTGTTGCAGGAAGATATCCAATTTTATTGAGGAGAACCACAGCAAGTAGCTTTTCAGAAAGTTAAGAACACATTAATGAATCCCCCAATTCTAAAATTTCCGGATTTCAGAGAACCTTTCACACTAGTGACTGATACCAGTCAGAATGGCATAAGTTCTTGCCTTATGCAAAAATTTTAAGGAAAATTCCATCCATTAGGTTATCATAGTAGGAAACTTAGGACAAAGGGCAGTAATGAAAGAGTAATGGCTACTGTAGATAAGGAAGCTTTTGCAATAGTATCAGGCTTGGTTCATTTTAAAATGTTGCTAATGTGGAATAAAGTGGAAGTTCTTACACACCACAAGCCATTATTAGATCTTTTTAATAAGCCAGATCTGTTGCCCAAAAGAGCTCGATAGTTCCTAACTATCAGAGATTTTGATGCAAAACTCAAATACATAGAGAGCAAACACAATGTGATTGCAGATGCACTTAGTAGAAGTTTTTATGATATGGAAGGATTTCAAGTTGGGGTGGTTATTAGTGATTCTATACAATGGGATATCAGTCTCAAGATGAGGATGGAATTTTGGCAGACATAAAAGCGTTCCTCAGAGGTGAAAAAGTCAGGAAAGGTTATAAGTTACCTTTTTCAGGTTTAGAATTAGAAGGTAATATGTTGGTCAGGAAAATTTAATATAAATTAAGGACAAGTGAAAGTAAAGGGGACATGACAAAGATCGTGATTCCGAAAGTCCTAATTCCAGTGGTTTTAGATATAGTACATTGCAAGTTTGGTAGTCCACATTTGGGGGTAGAAAAGATGTATAATGTGATACGTAATAAATATGTGGACAGATGTGGAAAATTTTGTGAAAAAGTGTACAGCGTGCAACGCTTGCAAACCAGCAAGGATAACTTCCTTAGGATGCTGATATGAGACGAAAGTCAAAACACTCCGATCACACCAGGGAGACCGCAGGTGCACAAATGACCTGAATAGTGGAAAGATTAGGTGATTGTGACGTCAGAGGTCAAGTGAGTTCGCATGAAATGGAAAATGCATGTACACGGGAACAGAGAAGACATTAGCGTACATTCATATGTCCATTAGTAGGAGTAAGTGCATATGTCCATGAGGGCAAAAGAGATCAGATATAACCCCAGTATGGAACCTTATCAATGAATTAGACAAGAATCTGTCAGTGGTGACCCAAAAACTGGAAGTTGTTAGAAGGTCCATCAAAAAGTAATGTGAAAGAGACTTTGAAAACTTTGAACAGTGACATTGATTTCAGCTTCTATAAAGCAGAAATGCAGAGGAACACTTAGAAAGATTTATAGGACATTTATCCATTTCATTTTTTGGGTCTTTTCAGTGTCTGATAATTGTGGTCTTACAGGATGGATTCAGTTGTCGCTACCAAACAATGAATTCTCTGGACTTTTATCCGACATTTATTTGATAAAGACTCATGGAGTTATTTGACAGTGAGGATAAGTGGGGGTAGTTCTATCCAATATGATTACGTAGAAGAGTAGTGGTGTTTTAATGATTTTTGGGATTTCTTTAATGCCTTTTATTTCATTTTTATATTAGCTATTTTGGAAAAAAAAAATTCTAATTTTTTTGTATAGCGGGACTTTAAATTCACCTAAGATTTAATTATTAATTTTCAGCTTGCTACAGGGATGGCAGAAGATGGCGGCATCGAAGGTAGGTCACGCTATCAGATAGGAGTTCTCTCCTTTTAGTTAAATAGGGTCCTTTTGACCCCATAACATATATACATATATGCATGAGTACTTACAGGTAGGCACTACATTAGCTCGCCCCTCCCTCCCTCTCTCTCTTCCTCTGGTAAAGTGTTTTTTTTAATGCAGAAGAGTACACACATAACTATACTTAATACAACAATGCAATTATGTGCACCCCCGACTTACGGCAGGGGATCTGTTCCAGTCTGCGCCACAAGTTGATTTCTGCCATCAGTCGATTTTTTGCTGTTAACAGTACTTTAACAGCACTTCAGCGCCATAACTTGATACTGCTTCAAGTTACAGTGACGTAAGCGTACTTGATGCTTATTCCTGCCGTTAGCACAGTCAATGGCGCTTACAGTGCTGTAACTTGATGAAACATCATGTCATGGTGCTGAAAGTACTGGTAGATCGAATCGCCACAAGTCGAGGATGCACATATATTTTTCAGTAGGTATATCTGTGTATGTATGTAAAATAATGGATTGCGTTAACTTCAACTATGTGGTTATGGAATATTTGCTTGCCATTCTCACTTTTATCAAAAAATCTTTCCTCTCTTATAAAAATGATATTGTTAAGATACAATAAAGTTTGTTCATACTTACCTGGCAGATATATATATAGCTGTATTCTCTGAAGTCCGACAGAATTTCTAAAACTTACGACACACGTAGTGGGAGTTAGGGTGGTTAGTACCCATTCCCGCCGCTGGGAGGCGGGTATCAGGAACCATTCCCATTTTCTATCAGATTTCTATCTCCACTGTCTCCTGAGGGGAGGTGGGTGGGTACTAAAAATATATATATCTGCCAGGTAAGTATGAACAAACTTTATTGTATCTTAACAATATCATTTTGTTCATGAAACTTACCTGTCAGATATATATATAGCTGAATCCCACCTTTGGCGGTGGGAGAGACAGAAAAAGGATTTTAGAAAACATATAAATGTATATGATTGACATCTTGGTTCCTTACCTGTTAGCATAGCTGACTTCGTGATTACTGTCACCCAAGCCTGCTTCTGCTTCACTAGAGTTACCAACAAGGTAGTGACCTATGTAGTTGGTGCGCTCTAGATGATCTGTCAACGGGGACGGGACCACAATGTGACTAGACCATGACCATACTTCTGAGGGCAACGAGGCAAAAACCACCACCTAAGTTAGCCTAACAACAAACTCCCATATACCAAAGGCTAAAGGAAGGGACGACTGTACTCGGCAGCCGACCCTACAACCATAAACATACAAATATTAAAAACTCACCTACCCTTTTCTATGGGAAAGGATGAGTGCTACCTCCTGCCCCCAAAATAGTGTCTGCGGCGACGTATGGTACGAGAGAGTAACAGCTTTCATAGGTCGTTCTCACCTCCCGAAGGTAGTGCGAGGCGAACACTGAGTTACTCCTCCAAAAAGTAGCACTTAAAATGTCTTTAAGAGCCATGTTTTTCTGAAAGGCTATTGAGGTCGGAATAGCCCTTACTTCGTGCGCGTTAACTTTTAGTATCTTCAAGTCGCTGTCTTTGCAAGAAGCGTGCGTCTCTTTAATGGTGTTTCTTAAAAAGAATGCCAGTGCATTCTTGGACATGGGCATGTTTGGTCTCTTGACCGAACACCATAAGTTCTCCGCAGAACCTCGGCAATCCTTCGTTCTACGAATATACTCTCTAAGAGCCCTAACAGGACACAGGACTCTTTCTGGCTCTTGACCAATGATCTCTGCCATACCCTTGATCTCGAATGTTCTAGGCCACGGATTGGAAGGGTTTTCGTTTTTGGCCAGAAACGACATACTCAAAGAGCAGACTGCATTATGCCCTTTGAAACCGACGTGTTTGCTGATAGCCTGTATTTCGCTAACTCTCTTCGCCGTCGCCAGAGCAGTTAGGAATACAGTTTTCTTCGTCAAATCTCGTAGAGACGAAGAGGAAAGAGGTTCAAAACGATTTGACATTAAATATTTGAGGACCACATCCAGGTTCCACGAAGGTAGCTTCGGTAGTGGTACCTTGGTCGTCTCGAAAGATCTCAATAGATCATGGAGATCCTTATTGTTAGCGAGGTCAAGACCTCTATGGCGAAAAACTACAGATAGAACGCTTCTGTAGCCTTTAATAGTTGACACTGCCAACTTTAGATCTTGTTTCAGATAAAGCAAGAAGTCGGCGATCTGGCTCACAGAGGTAGTGTAGAGGAAACTCCATTTCTCTTACACCAACTTCTAAAGGCTGCCCACTTCGATTGGTAAACCGCGATTGATGATGGTCTCCTCGCGGTGGCGATAGCTTTAGCCACTGATTTCGAAAAACCTCTCGTCTGGCCAACTTTTGGATAGTCTGAACGCAGTCAGACTCAGAGCGGAGAGGTTTTTGTGGTACCTCTCGAAGTGGGGCTGTTTGAGTAGATCTCCTCCAACGGAAGAGATCTCGGATAATCCACTAGGTAGAACATCACCTCTGTGAACCAGATCGCTGCGGGCCAAAAGGGGGCGATTAAAGTCAACCTCGTCCCCTCCGATGCTGCAAATTTTCTCATCACCTCCCCCAGGATCTTGAAGGGGGGAAAAGCGTAGAGATCCAGGCCCGTCCAATCCCATAGAAGGGCGTCTACTGCTACTGCTCCCGGATCGAGAACCGGGGAGCAATACAGAGGAAGTCTCGCCGTCCTTGATGTTGCGAAGATGTCCACTAAGGGGCATCCCCAAAGACCCCACAGTTCCTGGCATACTTCTTGATTGAGAGTCCACTCTGTCGGCAATAACTGTCCTTGTCGACTGAGGAGATCTGCCCGGACGTTCTCGACTCCGGCAATGAATCTTGTCAATATTGTGACTTCTCTCTCCTTCGCCCAAAGTAGGATCTCTTTCGCTAGAGAAAACAGGGAGCGAGAGTGTGTTCCTCCTTGTTTCTTCAAGTATGCCAGGGCTGTGGTGTTGTCCGAGTTGACTTGAACTACACGACGGGAGACTTTGTTCTGGAAGAACTGGAGCGCTAATTGAACCGCTGCCAGCTCTTTGAAGTTGATATGCCAGGTTACCTGTTCCCCTCTCCAGGTACCTGACATTCCTTCCCCCCCTAGAGTTGCTCCCCACCCCGTGGATGACGCGTCGGAGAACAACACTAGGTCGGGTTCTGAAGCTTGAGGGATATGCCCTCTGACAGCTTCCACGGATCGAGCCACCATCTTAGATGGTTCTTCACCTCTTCCGAGATGTTTAACTTCATGTCGAAGTTGTCCTTTTCTGTCCAGCTGTCCGACAGAAAGAACTGAAGAGGTCGGAGGTGTAGCCTCCCCAGGGAAACAAACTTCTCCAACGAGGAAATGGTCCCCAGCAGACTCATCCATTCCCTCACCGAGCATGAATCCTTCCCTAGAAAGGCCGACACTTTTTCTATGCCTTGTTGCTGACGTTCCTGGGACGGAAAAGCCCGAAAAAGCCACTGAATCCATCTGAATCCCCAGATACACGATGGACTGTGTTGGGGTCAGATGTGACTTTTCGAAGTTCACCAGAAGTCCCAGGGACGCAGCTAAAGACAGAGTCGTCTGCAAGTCCTTCAGGCACCGGGTCTGCGAGGAGGCTCGTATGAGCCAGTCGTCCAGATAGAGCGAGATTCTGATGTTGGAAAGATGGAGCCACCTCGCCACGTTCTTCATTAAGATGGTGAAGATAAAAGGGGCGTACTCAGTCCGAAACAAAGAGCCCTGAATTGAAAGACCTTCCCTTTCAATACGAACCGAAGGTACTTCATCGATTGGGGATGTATCGGGACGTGAAAGTAGGCGTCCTGGAGGTCGAGTGATACCATCCAATCTCCAGGTCTTAAGGCCCCCAGAACTGACTGAGGTGTCTCCATCTTGAACCTCTGCTTCTCTATAAAGAGGTTTAGACGACTTACATCCAAGACGGGCCGCCACCCTCCCGATTGTTTCGGTACAAGAAACAATCTGTTGTAAAATCCTGGCGTTGCCAGGTCTAAAACCTGTTCCACTGCTCGTTTCTCGAGCATCTGCTCGAGCAGGTCGAAAAGTATCTTTCGCTTTGTTAGCGGATTTACGATGGGGACAAGTCCCTGGGAGTGGAAGTCAAACGGGGGCGGCTTTATGAAAGGATCTTGTAACCCTTCTCTATGACGTCGAGAGACCAGGTGTCTGCCTCTCTTACTCTCCAGGCTTCTGCAAACAACTGCAGCCTGGCTCCTACCGGGTGACTGAAGGCACGATCTCTCACTTCTTACCCCTAGACTTGGAAGGGGCTCTACCTCTAGGAAGGCTTCTTCCTCGAGGAGACGATCTAGCGGAAGTCCCTCCACGAAAGGGCTTCTGCTTTCTAAACTGTTGCGTTCCTGACGACGTTGAAGGGCCAGCCGGACGTCTCGAAGACTGAGCCAACAGGTCTTGTGTGGCTTTCTCCTGCAGACTCACTGCCAGATCCTTCACCATAGCTTGGGGGAAGAGATGACTCGAGAAGGGAGCATACAAAAGTTCTGTCCTCTGTGCGGGAGAGACAGACTTAGCCGCGAAGTTGCAATAAAGCGACCTTTTCTTAAGAACCCCTGCTGAAAAATGAGAGGCTAACTCCTCTGAGCCATCCCTGACGGCCTTGCCCATGCATGACAATACACTGGACAGCTCCCCCAAGCTGATCGAGTCTGGCTTACGAGATTGGTTGTCTAAGGCTCCAAGACACCAGTCTAAAAAGTTGAATACTTCTAAGGACCTAAATAGTCCCTTCAAAAGATGGTCCAGTTCGGAAGTCGTCCAAGAAACTTTAGCCGAAGCTAAAAGGGCCCTCCTTGAGGCATCCACCACGCTGGCGAAATCACCTTGAGCAGACGTAGGAACCTTCAATCCTAATTCCTCGCCTGTCTCATACCACATCCCTGCCTTACCGCTAAGTCTAGACAGAGGCAGGGCGAAAGTAGTTCTTCCTTTTGCTTTCCTAGACTCCATCCAGGCGTTAACCTTCCGGAAAGCTCTTCTCGTAGATAACGACGTCTTCATCTTCACGAAACCTGGAGACTTGCTTGTCTTCGACGACGAAAACTGAGAAGGAGGAGAAGGAGGAGCAGCAGGCTGAAAAGTATCGCCAAACGAATCACGAAGTAGTCGTGCCAAAACTTGATAATCTGACGAGGCAGACGTAGCAGGTTGTTCATCATCAACATCCTCCGAAGAACCGCTAAGTTCTCCTTCTTCCCTACCCGAGTGCAAGTCCGAAGGAAGAGGCAGAAGTCCTTTAGCTCCAAGTCTCCTATCTGAACGATGAAGAGAAGACGAGGGTAACGGATCCTTAACAGTAACAGGATCAGGAATCACCTTTAGAGGCGAACGTGTCAAAGTCTCGGGAACCACATCCGAGTGACAGCGAACTTCCACATTCGCGTCCACAGAGGTCTTACTAGAACGTCTACGAGCGTCCATCTGAGCGTCCAACGTAGCGTTCTCTCGAGCGTCCAAATCAGCGTCCAACCGAGCGTCCAGCGAAGCGTCCAACGGAGCGTCCATCAAAGAGACTCTTCTACCGTCCCGTGAAGCGTCCTTACGAACGTCCAGCGAAGAAACTTGATCCACTGCCCGACTAACGTAACGTTGAGCGTCAACACTGTCATGTCGAAGAGGGGCAGAACGCAAAGAAGTCCGTTCGACAGTTACCAAATCGTCGTCAGCAGAAGCGTCGAAGTCGGAACGCCGAGCGTCCTCTCTACGGGAAGAGAGAGGAGCATGCAGAGAACTCTCTCTAACCTGGCGTCTAACGTCACCTCTAGACGAACCCTGGGGAGCAAAACGACGTCTAGAGGGCGAAAAATCAGAAGACGGGGACGAAAAAGGAGCCATTGGAGAAGACTGCTTAGTTCTCTTGATAGGCAGTCTATTGTCTTTCCTTCGACGAGGAACCGTCTCCTTCTGCTTCAGTAAAGCGTCCAGTTGCCGCTGCATCGCAATGATGATCTCCGTCTGAGATGTCTCCTTAAACGGAGACGAGCTGCGCTTGCGAGAAGGAGAGGGGCGAGGGGACGCCTTCTTCCTTCTCCCAGGAACAGCCTTGGCTCTAGAGCGACTGGGGCGCTCGAGGGCGTCATCGTCGGATGACGTCCTAGACTTCTTCTGGGGCGGAAAAGCTACGCTTTCCGGAGAAGAATGCCACTCAGACAAAGCATGACGTGAAGCGTCCAGCTCTTGAAGAGTCCTCTTCAAAGGTCGCGAACACTCTTGCCCCCTACACCCTTTACACAATGTGTGAGGATCAACCAAGGCTTTAGGAAGCCTAACCTTGCATTCCACTTTCGAACACACCCTGGCGCTAGCCGAACTACATCCAGACATATTTAAGGGAAAAATCTAAGCCAAAATAAAAAAACAGTCCAAATCACGTATGCCAAGCTATCGATCCAATCAAAAAACCAAAAGTCAAGAGGATACTCAAGCAATATGAAAAGTTTTCCAAAATCCTGAGGCGGAGGTGTGTAAACAGATGTTTACGACACCGGCGACAGAAGAAATCTGATAGAAAATGGGAATGGTTCCTGATACCCGCCTCCCAGCGGCGGGAATGGGTACTAACCACCCTAACTCCCACTACGTGTGTCGTAAGTTTTAGAAATTCTGTCGGACTTCAGAGAATACAGCTATATATATATCTGACAGGTAAGTTTCATGAACAAAAAAATTTTTTTGACAGGAAATACATATCTCTTTATGCAAAATCTACAGCAGGTGATGAGTATGTCAAGCCACCAGACTATAACAGACAAAATGATTTAATATTTAAATTTAGATCTACTATGCATACCTACAATCATTTACAAAATATGTTACCTTGTAAAAGAGCTGGCGTAGTTCTTCCTCAGTATACCCAGGAGACTCTCTAGATATTGTCCATTTAACTTTCACTTTATGCCCTACTTCAGTATCCTTTGTTGTATGTTCTTTTTCATTAACTCCTGGTGTTCCTGGAAAAAAAAAAAAGAGAGATTAAAAAAAAGAGGGGAGGACCTTATTTTCTATTAGATGAAAAAACATGTATCAATTGTCAGATTGTACTAAATAACTGCTCTCTGAATAGTGATAAGTATAAAACCTGCAGAAATGTTGTACACATGAATGTTTGTGGAAATATAAAGTATCCCACCAACAACAATAAATAACAAAAAGTTTGCAAAAAATTGAGAAATTTTACCTTTTAGTTCTCTTTCAACTTCTTTATTCAATTTCTCTAATTCTTCTTCAATTATACGCTC
>NC_087200.1:33638669-33728669 GCF_015104395.2 Macrobrachium nipponense
TTTCGCGGTGCACTTGGGGGATAGTCGTGGCGCAGAAGGGTGCCGCGGCGCACAGGTTGAGAATCACTGGCTTAAAATGTAAAGGACCTCAGGTTTGTATAGTTAGGAAAAATACAATTTACTTTTAAAAATTGTGATTTGTTCCTACACAATATACAAACCCTTGGTCCTTTACATTAGGAATACTGATTGGAGGGAGGAATCTGAGTGAGTCTCTTGAAATTATTGGAGTTCTGCATACCTGAGCTGCTACTCCTGGTCGAAAGAGCGAAGAGGAGTGCCCTACCTCTGACAAATTGATCGGAGTATAAAAACTGCGAGGTCAAGAGTCAGACTTCTGGACTTTTCGAATGAGTGAGGAATCATAACTCATACAAAAAAAAAGGCTGGGAAGAATACATATCAAGAGTTGGAGACATTAAGGCAAAGATCAGAGAAGGGTTTGTCTTATTCCTAGAATTCCCTTCTTCCCCTAGTTAGAGGAAGGAGCAGGATTGCTTCTATAATTTTAACAAGAAAAATAGTAAGGAAGCTCAATGTATATACTTACCACATAAGACGCCAATCCAGCAAGTGTAGGTTTGAGTCCTATTCTTAGCCTAAAAGGAAGAGAAGTATAAGAATGAAGGAAGAGGAGGTGTAGGGACCAGTCACTCTTGAATCCTTCTTATCTCTAGAACCACACACCTTAGGTGAGAAGTGAGATGCAATCTGTCCTCTTAAAGGAGAAGGGTAAGAAAATACAGCTTGTTGAGCAGCCACCACAGGTCCACAGAAAAAAGGTTCCAAGGACTTGTGGGCAAATACCCGAAGGTAGAAAGACAAATGTGGTCCTGAAGAGACCACGTCTATCTTCCAGTCTGACATATCCTTTGGAATGGAAGGAATGGACCAAGCCATTGACTTCGTGAATTCTCAGGCAGATTGTACGGCTGATGTCATCATCAGCTGCAGAGTACTACATCCTTCCGATCATCTCATGAAGCCCAAGGGAAGACGTGTCCTTAGACACCTCTCTCTCTCTTGGGCAAGGTAGTACTAGAGAAAAGTCACTGATATCCCGTTAAGGAATGCCGAACCATTTCGGAAAGTACTGCAGCACCCTACAGAACAAAGTACGGTAGTAATGATTTATCTGTGTTGTCGATTACAAAGTCCAAGGCACAGGGGGTCATGAAGGACTCAAACCTGGCAACACATGCTGAATGATTCGGAGTTCATTACAACATCTGAGACAGAGTCAAGATATCAATACGTACCTGCCTTTTGAAGGATGATTAAGGAAGGTCCATGCAAATCCGTCTGTCCTCTTCGCCAATGCTGGAGTAAGACAAGATGCAGTCTTGAGGGACAAAATTTTAGTCTGATGATTCTCTCAAGAGCATGTGTGAAGCACAAGAAAAAAATCTTAAACGAGAGTCAAATGCCATCTAGAGACCTGGGGTCCCTGTGATGGCAAGACAGAGAGAAGTTTCTCATCAGTAGTTGAATCTTGACTGCGGAGAAACATTACTACTTGCTGTGAAAGACTAGGCCGAATGTGGACCTATGTCTTCAGAATTGAATAGGAGAGAAACAACTCTTGTGATTCTGAACAGAGCAAAAGTCCTCTCAATTACACCAACCAGTGAAGAAAGCTCCAATCCCTAGAATTACAGAGGGGTGAAAGAAATATCCAGCTATTTCCATTGCTACTCAGTGAGAAAGCCTATGCTTGCAAGGAATGCTGGATAGTCTTTAGTCTTGAAGAGACAGGGATTGTATTACTTCAAGAACTACCCCTGTGTCACTGACACCTACGGTTGGTTCAGAGAGGAACTCCTCTCGTACCTTGGCAGGTCGGACGACAGGCTAAGACTTCCGTTATCTATTTTCAATTCGGGGTGAACATCATTTGTTAACTGCTTTATGAATAGGAACAATATGTACACAACACTATCAAGTTGTCAGAAAAAGTCATTCTGAGTCAGAGTCATTGCAGTGGCCGTAGGGAGGTCGGGGGGAACTGCCCACGGACAGTCATCGCCTCAGTCGGCCCTGTTGCTGTGTCCCAGGTTATGACAAAGGATGGCTGTTGGAAAGGCATCCAAAAGGAAGTGAGTAGGCAGTCTTTGAGTTCTGAAGGTTCCAGCCCTGTGCATAGATACCAATGGTGTTTTAGTGATGAATCGTGGCCACTGAAAAGGATGCCTCGGACAAGGTTCGCCTCTTCCCCAGTACCTAGCAATGAATTTAGGGACTCTGGAACATTTTTCGCCAGAGCATCCTGAGGTAGTGCCCAAGGGTTCTTCCTTTTCCAAATGTTCCACTTCGTCTCGGGAGCCCCTAATATTGTCTGAGAGTCACTTGTGCCCAGTAGCACCTTAGTTGAAATGCCTCTTGGCCCTGGATGTCAATTAGCCCCCGAGCCCTGAAGGGCACCTGACTCTCAAATGTTGTTTAATCCACCTGTATACAAGTCAGTGCATACAGGGGAGAGTGTTCTGTGCATTAGTGCTTTACCTATGGTTCAGTCTGAGTATTCAGCAACAAGTTTGACTCAAGGTATCAATCACCAGGCACCAAACATCCTGCCACATACAATGGATCTATCACTAAAGCGTCAGTTGGCAGACATTTTCAACATTCTCAAGAAAGGCTTTGCCCCTATCCAGGAACCTGAAAGACCATTTCTTTCTCCAGTATCTTCGAAGGAGGAGGATGAAGAGGAGGTCAAGGAATAAGGCTCTCCACCCATGGCTTAAGCAGCATTGTTGCAGTACCTGCTGCATAATTTCATGAATTTTTTCTCTCCTGCAGCCCCAGCTTTGACATTCTTTTCAACGGATGAATCAGCACATGAAGGTTTATTCAGAATGGTTCCCTCCTCTTTGGTGAGGAAGGCTCTCGACAAACTGGATGGTTGGCTTGCAGAGAAACAATACAAAGGGAAGCCTTCATTCAGCTATTGCTTTTCACATTTGGTGCGGTAGAGTTAATCGGCATACAAAACTGGGGGAAGCTCCATCCCTGGGAGTGACTGCCTCCTCCCAAGGAGACTTCTCCAGGCTGACTGACTCGTTACAAAGATCAGCTTTCAACATGGAAAAAGTTATGTTAACTCCTTCAGAGATTGATCACCTCCTCAAGAACCTATTTAAGATTTCTGAGGTTCTGAGTTTCATGGACTGGTCAGTGGGCACTTTACACAAGAAAATAAAGACCAGCACCCTTCTCCCTGAAGATACTGCTTCGGAATGTTGTAATGTTCTGTCTTGCACAGATAAGGACATTAGTGATGAGATGTAGGAGTTAGCCTCACTCTACACTCTAGGTCTCCTCAAGAAAAGAGAGCTCTGGTGCTCCGTTACGATGAAGAGTGTCACCCCCACGCAGAAGTCCTCTCTTTTGTACTCTCCGTTAGACAGGAAACATCTCTTCCCTTCTTTTATGGTGAGTGATATAGCATCAGTTCTCCAGAAGAAGAGCACTCAGGACCTTCTCACTTGCTCTTCTAGATGTCCTAGAGATCCAACTCTGATAAGTACAAAGGGTGCATCAACCCTTGCCCTTTTGAGGTAATAGGACAAGAGCCCAGAGATCAAGATCTAGTCTTCACTTTTCAACCCTACCTAATAGGAAACCATCCACAAGAACCCCAGCCAGGAAGTGAGCATCATGACCTTCATGCAACTGTAGGAGCGAGACTCTTGCGCTTTTGGAATTAGTGGAAAGCAAGATGGGCAGACAACTGGACAGTGTCAGTGCTGAAGAACGGTTACTCGTTCAAAGACGAACCTCCATTGGTCAACAAACCCATTGTATTGACCGCCTACTCTATAAGCTCCAAGAGATTTTCAGCACTCAAGAAGGAGGAAACTTCCCTCCTCAAGAAGAGAACCATCAAGGAAGTTTGGAACATCAAATTGGAGGGATTTTACGACCGGCTGTTCACGGTACTCAAGTCATCAGGAAGATGAAGGCCCTTATTGGATGTGGACGCCCTGAAATTCTTCATCGAAAAGATGAAGTTCAGGATACAGACAGCCCAATCTGACAAGTCATCCATTCTCAGGGATGACTGGATGGCATCCATAGACATGCAGGATGCTTATTTTCACATTCCAATACACCAAAAATTAGAAGTACCTTCGATTTGTGTTTCAAAACCGACCGAATATATCAGTTCAAGGCACTATGCTTCAGCCTGTCAACCGCTCCGCGAGTGTTTACATGAGTCCTTGCTCCACTAGGCACATGGTTACACTTATCTGGATGACTGGCTTATTCACTCTCAGTCGAAACAGAAGTGCATGGAGGACATCACTCAGACAATTCGGTTGGCACAGGAATTGGGCATTTTCGTCAGCATCCGAAGTCCCAGCTGGTTCCATCTCAGATGATTCTTTATTTGGGGCTAGTGATAAACTCTCAGTTTTCAGGTTTCTCCATCCCCCAACCGGATTCAATCTTACACGGAGAAAGTAAGAGTTCCTAGCTCAGAAGTCATATACAGCGAATCAGTGGATGAGTCTGCTCAGGACAATGGCTTCAATGGAGCAGTTCGTGCATCTGGAAAGGCTCCATATGAGAACTCTACAATTTTACTTACGAGCCAGCTGGGACAGGAAGACTCAGCCAGACATGTTTGTCTTTAATATCTCTGCAGAGATGAAGGAGGATCTCTGCCGGTGGCAGTCAGAAGACAGACTTTCTCAAGGGAAGTCTTTGTCACCTCCGAGTCCCAACCTAGACTTTTAAGCAGAAGCATCTGACCTAGGCTAGGGAGCCCTTCTTGGCAATAGAGAAGTTTTGGGACTATGGTCTGAGAAACAAAAACAATGGCACATAAACCTGAAATAAATAACAGCCATTAGTTTTGGAACTACAGCATTTCACATCAGAAGTCTACAACCAAGCAGTAACAGTCCACTCCAACAATACGACAGCCCTAACGTATATAAAGAAACAAGGGGGGTTTACTTATTCATTCTACCTTTACAAAAGAGCAAGAACTCTCCTTCAGTGGGCAAATAGCAACAGGATAACGTTGATAACCAGGTTCATTTAGGGCAGACTCAATGTACTTGTGGATGGTCTGAGTCATCAGAAGCTGGTGCTACCCACAGAGTGGACTCTTCATCCCCAGGAGTGCTAGAGCCTGTGGAAGCTATGGGGACGACTGCGAATAGATCTATTCGTGACTTCAATTAATCATCGTCTACAGATATTTTGTTCACCAATCCCAAACCCGCTCACATGGGCAATGGATGCCATGTTGCAGGACTGGTTGAACATGCACCTCTACACTTTTCCTCCCTTCTGCATGATTTGGGAGGTAATCAAGCTCAGGACTCATCAGAACGTCATGATGACTTTGGTGGCCCACTACTGGCCTTGACAGGAATAGTTTCCGGACCTCATGTTACTGCTGACAGACTTCTCAAGGTTACTACCACAAACAACAAATCTACTCAGACAACCACATTTCCTTCTACCAAGGACTGTCCACTCTGGCCCTGACAGGTTCCAGACTGTCAGGAATCTCCTCTGACGGAAAGGATTTTCAGGAGCAGCATCGGAAGCTATCACTATTTGTAGAAGATTTTCATCCGACAGAGTATCAGGCCAAGTGGGCAATCTTAGGGATTGGTGTAGAAGACATGATGTCTCCTCTTCTTCGACCTCTTTGAGTAATATAACAGACTATCTATTGTATCTTAAGAAGCCTAGAGGACTTTTGTCATCAACTATCAGAGGAAACAGAGCAATGCTTAGTTCTGTTTATTCCATCATAGGGCGTTACATTTCTACCAACCAGGACGTCTCACACCTCATAAGGTCTCTCGATACCACTAAGCCCAAAGGCTCAGAAACTGTCACTTTGAATCTAGATGTGGTTGTTAAATGGCTATCAGGACCCAAATTCAAACCTCTTAGATCGACATCTCTTGAGAGATTCTTACAAGAAAAACCCTTTTCTTGGTTGCTCTAGCAAGCCAAGAGGGTAAAGAGATACACGCACTTGACAAGAAAGCAGACTTCTCACAGAGATGCAGTATGTTACCTTACATTGGGCTTTCTAATGTAAGGCACCTCTAATGTCTACCAGAGAGTGCTAGTACATCTTCCGGTATATTTTGCATCTTCCAATCTTGGATGGTCTGGGATGCAGTTTAGATATTTGTCGAGGCTATCTAAACAGTCATACCAATTTTAGGAAAAGATCATGTGGCTCAGGTAGATTAAAGCATGTACCTATGGTCCCTTAGGTCTCCAGTAGTTAAGTGAATCATTCTTTGGACAACCTGATCCAACTGCAACAGAACCAGAGTTGAGAGAAGAGTACTAATTCACTTAGAAGTTATGAGTTTTTATTTAAAAAATAAAATGGCAAATTTTTTATCAATTTGTACTTTTCATAACTAACAAACCTGATGTTGCTATTTATGGGGAAAATCTCAATAAGCAGCTGGATCCAATTAAAAATAGAAGAAGGGTTACACAATGATAATTAAAATCACAATTTCTGAAAGTAAATAATATTTTTCCTTTACATAAGGAATTACTATTCTGCGCCACCTGACCTTACAGACCTTACAGACCTTACATCTTGTTCGGGTTGCCCCAGGTCCCTCAGTGTGAGGCACCTCTAATGTCTACCAGAGAGTTGCTAGTACATCTTCCGGTATATTTTGCATCTTCCAATCATTGGATGGTCTGGGAGATGGTCAGTTTTAAGATATTTGTCGAGCTTATTCTTAAACACTCTACGCTCACTCCTGATATATTCCTCAGATGAGCTGGCAACGCATTGAATAGACGCTGCATTATCGATGCTGGTGCGTAGTGGATTAATGTCCTGTGTGCTTTCCTTATTTTTCCTGGTATAGTTTTGGGCACTATTAATCTACCTCTGCTTGCTCTTTCTGATATTTTTAGTTCCATGATATTTTCTGCTATTCCTTCTATCTGTTTCCATGCCTGAATTATCATGTAGCGTTCTCTTCTCCTTTCTAGACTATATAATTTTAAGAATTGTAGTCTTTCCCAGTAGTCTAGGTCCTTAACTTCTTCTATTCTAGCTGTAAAGGACCTTTGTACACTCTCTATTTGTGCAATATCCTTTTGATAGTGTGGGTACCATATCATATTGCAATATTCAAGTGGACTACGAACATATGTTTTATAAAGCATAATCATGTGTTCAGCTTTTCTTGTTTTGAAGTGCCGTAACAACATTCCATTTTTGCTTTACATTTTGCCAACAGAGTTGCTATTTGATCATTGCATAACATGTTCCTATTCATCATCACACCAAGGTCTTTAACTGCTTCCTTATTTGTGATGGTCTCATTATTAGGTCCCTTATATGCATATAGCTTTCTTTCTCTGTCTCCATAATTTATTGATTCAAATTTATCAGAGTTAAATACCATCCTATTTACCTCTGCCCAATCATATACTTTGTTAAGGTCTCTTTGTAGAGCGTTCCTATCTTCATCACAAGTAATTTCTCTACTTATTCTTGTGTCATCTGCGAAACTACTCACTACCGAATCCTTCACATTATTGTCTATGTCTTCAATCATAATAACAAACAGTATTGCAGCTACACCGTACCTTGCGGCACACCGGATATTACCTTGACTTCATCCGATTTCTCGTCGTTTGCAATAACTATCTGTTTTCTGTTGTGTAAAATTCTTTTAACCATCTTCCTACTTTATCCACGATATTGTGTTTTCTAATTTTCTTCGCTAATATATTATGGTCTACTTTATCAAAAGCTTTTGCAAAGTCTAAATAAACCACATCTGTTTCATTCCGCTTTTCATATTTTTGAATATGTTTTCTCACGGTGGACTAACAGTTGGGTTTGTGTACTTTTTGCCGGGTACGAAACCATGTTGTCCTTTATTAAACAAATTATTTTTTATTAAATGTTTCATAATATTTTTCTTCATTACCCTTTCATACACTTTCATATATGTGATGTTAGACTCCACGGCCTATAATTATTACTTGCCTCTAGTCTTGATCCACTTTTGAAAGTAGGGGTAATATATGCTAATTTATGCTCATCATAAATCTTGCCTGTATCTACACTTTGTCTTAATAATATTGCAAGTGGCTTTGCGATAGAATGAACTACTTTCTTTAACAAAATAGCAGGAATTCCATCAGGCCCTCTGCAGCAGCTCCATTTTAATTTCATTAATAGCCTGCACAATATCAGCTTCATTAATATCTATGTCAGCTAAATATTCACTGATTCATCCCTACTTCTATATCATTATCTTCATTATCTATTCTAGGGGTGAATTCTCTCTTATATCGTTCTGCCAGTATGTTGCAAATTTCCTTTTTTCATTCGTTAATCTCCCTTCAATTCTCAGAGGGCCTATTTCTATTCTTCTTTTATTCATCTTCTTCGCATATGAGTATAATAGCTTGGGGTTTTGCTTGATATTTAATAGGGTTTTTTCTTCCAAGTCCCGTTTTTCATTTTCTTTGATTGTTATAATCTTTTGTTCTGCATTTTCTATCTTACTTTTTAGTTCTATTAACTTTCCATGCATTTTTTTCTTTTGCAAGACCTTTTTTCCACTTTCTGATTTTCTGGAACAAGATCCTTCTGTCTCTTGGTCTCATTAATGATGGTTACTTTCTTTTCTTCTTCGGTATATATTTTCCACTATTTTTCCAATATTTTATATATATTCTCCGTATTTACCCATTATGTTCATCACTTACGAAAAGTGTTTCCCCAAATCTTTGTTTAATTCTTCATTAAATTTCTGACCATTTTATATATTTTTTACTGTAGAAGTTGTCCCCTTTTATATCCTTCCCACTTTTTCATTTCTTTGCTTATCTCTATTTTCACTTGCTTTGGAATGACTGTTAATTCTATGACATTATGGTCTGAAATATTCGCATTATAAACTATTATTTCTTTAACATAATTCATCTCGTTCACAAATACTAGGTCTAAAGTATTTTCCTTTCTTGTTGGCAGGTGATTTATTTGTTGAATGTTGTATTCTAGTAGCATATCTAATAGCTTTTCAAATTGCCTCTTATCTTCTGCACTACTATTAACTCCTCATTTTTTATATGTATAAAGTACAACCACAATCTCCTATTCGTTCTTTCCTTCCATTCTACGAAAGGGAAAGTTGAAGTCACCAGATAGGAGAATAGTTCCAGTCCTTGTGATTTCTACATATATCATCCAATTTTTCAATTATTAAGTCAAACTCTTTAGTATTAGGAGGTCTATATATTACTACCTATGTTCATCAATTTTTCAGATTCAAATTCTACGCTATTAGTTCACATTCTGAGTTACTATATTTCTCATATATTTTTCCTTGTTTTTTGTCTTTCCCATATATTGCGGTTCCCCTTGATTCCTATTTTTTCTATCTGATCTATAAGTTTGGAACCCTTTTATTTGATCATCATTCCCAGTCTCTTGGGAATACCAGGTTTCACTTATATTCATTATATCTATTTTCTTTTTCATTTTGGGTTAGTTCTTCTAAGTACTCTATTTTTCTTTTTGAGTTACTCGTAACTAAACCCTGCGCATTCATCACTATGATGGTTTGCGTGTTTTTGTTCCTTCATTTAATACTGGTAGTAAAAGGGAGGATTTCCCATGTCTCTTTCCTGTTCTGGTATGTTGTTCTTTTTTTCATTCCTAGAAATTCTGACAATTAAAACAAAAATCCAACCTTTTCCATAATGTTTGATCCTTCCTTCATCATAATTATTCATTTTTGTGTCTGAATCTGCAATTTTCTCCGTTTCTGCAATATCCTCTTGCATAATAAATACAGGTTATATCTCTTGAGTAGAATTTCGGAGCTGATGTTTTTGAAATTTTTTGCTGACACCTCTGCATATCTCATTGGTGGTTTGCTTTTCTCTTTTACCTGATATTCTTGATTTCTCTCTTTATTTGTTTCTTTCTTATTTTGGATTTTATTACTTAGTTGGTTATTTATTTGATTATGATTCATGGGCTACAGGGTGCATATATTTGCATTTTTTGTCGAAACTTACATCCTTTTCCTTCTTTTAGGTTTTTTACATATTTTTGGGATGCAGATCTCTGCAAATCATACCCCATATCTCATCACTAAAGTAATGCACATTTACCCATATATTTCATAGTTTTGACATATCTTAGGATGTTTGTAGTAACATCTTTCTCCAAATCTGCAATTCCCTCTTTTCAAAAGGTTGCAGATTTTGTCTTTCTTGTCTATTTTTTCCTCTTTCCCGTCATTGTATAGATCTGGGTAGAGCCTCTTCGGGATTTGCTTTTCTGTTGTCATATCGTAATTTATTTCTTCGTAGGTATGCTGCTTTATTGCCTCATATGTAGTATCAATGAGTATCTCTGCATCCATACTTTTATCTTGTTCTTGTTTTCCTTATTTTTTTCTGTCATTTCATTTTTGTTTACTTTCTCCTTTTCCCTTCTCTTCCGTTTTCCTCTTCTTCTTTTTTCTTCTTCTTCTTCCTTCCTTTTCTTCTTCTTTTCATCCTCAACTATTTGTACATTCAATCTTGATTTAATAACATTGTCTATCCATGATAGACATGTTGAACAAAAAATTCTTGTATCTTTTCTCAAATCTTGTATTAACCCCCTCAAAAGCCACACTGTGGATGGGTCGGAATGTTGCATGCAGCACATTTTCTGATTAGGTTTTGTGGATTGACTATGCTATACCAAACCTTACACAAGTTTTGCATGCTTTTGGCATTCTTTTTCCTAATGCATCAATTAGGATATTCACAAGATTCACCTTATTCATTTTCTTTGTCGGAATATGTTGGTTTATGTATATTTTCTTTATGAGTCTCTTGACCACTTGGATTTTATTTGGAACTTCTTCAATTATTTTCAAGATGTTTTCATTAGATTTGTTCCAGTTTGAAGGATTATATCCTTCTAATATATCTATGAATGCTTTTGTATCTTTTTGGTTAGGACTGTTGCTGATTTCATAGATGAGAAATGCCAGTTCCCTTCCTGCTACCTCATCGTATTGCGAATCTGCTAGACACGCCAAATTACGCCACCTCTTCCCGCAGTTGGAACTTACTGCCATCTTGTTCTGATTTATAGTATTACACTTGATAAACTAACTTAGAAGACGCTTTATCCTACTATTTTTTCACACTAATCTTATCACCGATAGTTCACGAACACTTCTAGATATTTCTCAAATTCTAGTCGTATGTTAAACTTGTGATATCTGTTGATTAATCTGACTTCACGCGGGTACGACTCACCAAGCAAGATGGCTACTTACGGGTCGTAAGATTTACTAACAAGGAAGTTTGGCAGTAACTGCTTGTTTGATGGTTGGGAGTCCCGCCCGACTGGAGGTAAACATACCACTTTGCTTTAGGCCCAGGAACAGAGTGAGGGGGTGGCATGAGGTGGGACTATATGTAAAGGACCTCAGGTTTGTATAGTTAGGAAAAATACAATTTACTTTCAAAAATTGTGATTTGTTCCGACATGTAATACAAACCTTCGGTTCTTTACATAAGGAAGACTCACTTATTGGTGGGCGGAATCCGAGTCTTGTGAATAGACTGGTGTTCGCCCAACCTGGGTTCCCTCCCTGGTCATAAGAGCAAAGGGGGGGGGGGAACCTAGCCTCTGTCCAACAGATCGGAGTGTGCACTGCAAGATCGGTGGTCAGACCTCTGGACCAATTCATAAGAGGGAGGCAAGCGTACCTCTTATGAATAGCAAGCAAGAACTAGGTCCTATGTAAGAGCCAAATATAAAGTATTTGATTTGTCTCTTACTGGTGTCCACTTCCACCCTTGCTAGGGAAGGAACGGATAAACGCTTTTATCCCTAATGAAAGGGATAGAATGGAGCTCGGTTACGTAGCTTACCTGCATCGTCATCCTGTCCAGGGTCATGACGACCGCTACCCTCTGCCCGCAGGGAGAGGGAAGAAAAAGAGGAGGAAGAGAAGCCAGTCACACTCTCATTCACTCTCCATTCATGCAGTCTCACAAGGACAAGATGCTACCTTGTCCTGTAAAGGAGCTGGGTAAGCTACACAACTTGTTGAGCAGCCACCACGGATCCCAAGGAAAAAGTATCCAAGGGTTGGACCAGTGCCTCTGACTTTGTGGGCTCTCGAACAAAAGGTACTGGTGTCGGCACTCCTGTCGGAGTCGTACGCTTTCCAGATTACCTCACGAAGCCAGAAAGATACAGTGTTCTTAGACACTTCTTTCTTGGTCACCCAGGTGCTAATGAAGAGGCGTCGACACTCGCGCCTGAGGTGTCTGAGTTTTCTTCGGATAGCGCCGTAGCACCCTCACAGGACAAAGCAGCATCTCATCCGAATCATTATCGGTGAAGTCTTTCATGGAGGGAATTGTGAAGGACTCGAACCTGGCGTCAGGGACCAAAGGGTTCTGAGTTCGCTACGAAATCCAGGATGAAATCGAGCATAATTGATCCCCATCCCCTCGAGTGCTTAACATCAATGGAAAGACCATGAAGTTCTCATACTCTTGAGGATTAGATCCTTGTCAGATGACTCTCGGAGCGGCTCGTAGGGTCTGCGAGTCAAACTCCTCAAGACAAGAGTCACATCCCACCCCAGGGGCCTGAGATCCCTGGGTGGGAAAGACCTCTCGAAGCTCCTCATTAGGAGATATATTTCCATGGAGGAGGAAATATCAACTCCTCGCAGCTTAAGGACTAGGGCCAGGGCGGCTCTGTAGCCTTTGACTGCGGAGACAGAGAGGAGCTTCTCTCGGTGAAGAAAGAGGAGGAAATCTGCTACCTGCTGAAGACAGACTACTTTCCCTGGTATACTGCTGCAGAAGACGGTCTGAGGTAACCAGCCATCTCTGTTGCTGCTCGGCGAGAAAAGCCTCTCGCTCGCAAGAAATGGTGGATAACTGCCAGCTGTGAAGACGGAATGAACTGCCTGGTGGTACCGTTCTACAGGCGGTTGGCACAGCAGGTTGTGCCATGGGGGAATCTCTCGCGGTGCCTCCAAGAGAAGAGCCAGCAGGTCCGGATACCAAATGGCTTGAGGCCATTTGGGTGCCACCAGAATCAACCGAAGATTGCTGGTGACCAGCACTTTGCTGATCACCTTGCGAATCAGGCAGAATGGGGGAAAGGCGTAAACTACGAGGTTGTCCCAAGGGTGTTGGAACGCATACTCTGCAGCTGCCCATGGGTCTGGCACAACTGAGAAGAAAACCTGAAGTTTTCTGTTGTGCCGGGTGGCGAACAGATTCACTACTAGATGCCCCCAAAAGTCAAAGAGCCTTTCCACCACGTCTGGGTATAGAGACCATTCGGTCCCAATCACCTGATTCTGGTGGCTGAACTTGTCTGCCACTACATTCCTCTTGCCTGGAATGTATCTGGCTGACAGCTCTAGTGAGTGAGCTATGGCCCACTCGTGCACCTGCATCGTCAACTGGTGCAACGGGAGGGACACTAGGCCCCCCTATTTGTTGATGTATGCCACTACCGTGGTGTTGTCGCTCATCAACACCACTGAGTGTCCCATCAGTCGTTCCCGGAACTCTTGGAGTGCAAGGAATGCAGCCTTGAGTTCCAGGAAGTTGATGTGAAGCTGCCTGTCGTGATGGTTCGACACTCCTGCAACCAACAACTCTTCCAGGTGTGCGCCCCAACCCTCGTTCGATACGTCTGAGAACAGCAGCATCTCAGGAGGGGGAGTGCGCAGGGGCACTCCTATTAAGAGGTTCCTGTTGTCTAGCCACCAGGTCAGGTCTTCCCTTACTTCCTCTGTGAGAGGAACCAGGAAAGATTGTAGATCCAATGCCTGTGACCAGCACTACTTTGGTCTCCACTGGAGAGACCGCAGGTGAAGACGCCCATGAGGAACTAACTTATCTAGTGACGACAGGTGACCGATCACGGCTTGCCACTGCTGAGCTGACTGTTCCTGTCATGACAGGAACCGTCTTGCGGCCTCCCTGAACCTGCTGATCCGCGAGTCTGCGGGGAAGACTTGTGCTGCTACCGTATTGATCAGCATGCCCAGGTACTTTATCCTCTGCTTGGGCTCAAGATCTGACTTTTCAACATTTATCATGAGTCGATCTCTGTCATGCAGCAACTGCGAGTACGAGCTCGCCAGGACCAGCCAATCGTCGAGACACCTCAGAAGACGTATCCCTACCGAATGGACCCAAGCCGACACCAGAGTGAACACTCGCGTGAACACCTGTGGGGCGGTTGAGAGACCAAAACAAAGTGCCCTGAGTTGCTACACCGTCCCGTCGAGGATCAAGCAGAGGTACATCTTGGAGGACTGGTGGATGGGTATTTAGAAATACGCATCCTTCAGGTCCACCAAAAGCAGGAAATTGTTCTCCCTGATGGAATCGAGCACTGAGCGTGGTGTTTCCATCATGAACAGAGTCTGGCGAACGAAACGGTTCAAGGGAGAGAGATCTATCACCGGTCTCCAGCCCCCCATAGATTTCTACATCAGGAAGAGTCGGCTGTAGAGACCCGGTGACTGATCTCGCACGATCTCCACAGCTCCTTTGCTCAGCATGTTCTTGACTTTTTGTTTCAGTGCTACATCCCTCCTGGGACAGAACCAGGGATGTATGTCTGAATGGTGGACCGGGTGTGAAGTGAAGGTGAGGGGTTTGGACCTCGACTCGAAGGGCAGTAGATATCCCTCCCGAAGGACATCCACTACCCAGGTCTCGGCTCCGTAGCGCTGCTAAATTGCCCAATGGCTCGCCAGGCAACCCCTACTTCTGGCAGCAGGTGAGGGGAAACGCTGTCCCTAGCATTTCCCTCTCTTCCCCTTCTGCTTAGGCACTCTCCTGCGAGAGAAGAAGACTTGAGAGGAGAGCTGACGCTCACTCCTCAAAGCGAAAGAGGACGGTTGGGTCTTTCCTCGCGCTGCCCTCGAGGGTTCTAGCGTCTTGGGAGTGGAGGAAGAGCTAGCCAAGTTCCGAGGCTTGGCCGCAGTTGATCGAGACTGCCCAGAATTCTTTGAAACTGCCTGGTGTACTAGGAGGTCACTGTCCTCAGTTCTTCGCCTTTCCATCGCAGCATCCACCATCTCCCTGGGGAAGAGAGAGGAAGAACCCAGCAAAAGTCCATTTCGTAGGCCCAACATTATCTCTCGACCGGCCGCTCTGGTTACCTGAGACAGGACTGAGTCCCGTCTTCTTAGAACCAGGTTGGCCCACAGATTGGCCGTCTGGTGGGTGAGGTAGGAGGAGATGGCCCTACCTCCAGACTGGCTGAGTCTCCCAAACATTGAGTCTTCCTCGGGAACGATAGGTCTCCAGGAGGCTACAACTCTGGATACAGTGAGGGACCACAGATCCAGCCAGGAGACGGCCCGGAAAGCTGCCATGGCAGTAGATTCCAGGGCCGATGCCTCTTGCTGTGAGAACCAGAGGTTCTCGGACAGCAGGTGATGAAGAGGCACTACCGGAGTTAGCCTAGCTATCTCCGGATCAACCTGCTTGGTCGGTAACGGGTCTCCCAAAGGCATGTAGAAATGCCGCTGGCGAGGCAGAGGAGGGGGAAGCAGCTTGTCCAACCTGCTGGACCTGAGTGAGTTGTCCTGTCCAGAGACGAGAGCATTCACTTGGTCCAACACACCGTCAGCCAAGGTGGACAGGGGTAGACCTACCGTCGCTCTGGGTTCCTTCTTAGGCCCCCAGAACAACTCTAACCTCAATGGAGGGTCAGAGGGGGCAACCACTGATCCTTCCCTGAGGTCGTTGTGCTGACGAATCAGCGCAATGACCTCTGCAACGGACCTCTGTATCTCGGAGGTGATCGCGTCCTGAGGAGATGGACCATAATATCCATCCAGGCTGATCACCTCTCAAGACACTCTTCCTTCAGCAGGAAGAACCTCGCCAAACCCCTTGTTGTCTCCTCCAACCACTTGAGCGTACGATCTGCTGGGTCCAAGAACTGAGACAGGGTCAAAGGCTCTCGTGGCGGGACCATAAGGAGCGCACTCCTCGTGGTCACTCCTGTTCGCCGCGCTCCTCCCGGTGTAGCCCGAGGAGGTTGAAGGGACAGGTGAAGAAGATCTGATGTTCCTGCCCTGCCTACCAGCAGAGCCGGCGGGCTGGGAGGACTGCAGGCAATCGCCAACCCGCAGTGGCGATCGAGTTGCAGGTCTGGAGAAGCCCTGAACCAAGGACAGTAGCATCGGTCTCGTGCGTCAGGGGAGCTGCTACCAGTCGTGTGAGCCGTCCGGTCCAGGTGGGAGCGACAGTCGGGTGACTGGTAGTGTCCACTAACACCGTGAGAGCAAGAACCGTCCTCACAACGCGCCAGGGTACCAGAAGCAGCCGAGGCTGGTCCCGGTGACCGGGGGTACCTCTTCCCAGCTTCGACACGTGAACGGGTCTGGTGACAGTCACGTCAACCCTGGGAATCGGGGGATCGCTGCGAGAGCGATCGCCGGTCTGGCAAGAGTCACCTGAGCGACTCTTGCCAACCTTCCACTCCGTGCCTGGATCCTGACGGTGAGTATGCTCAGCCGTCTGATTCCTGGCTGCACTATCACCGGTAAGTGATTGTACATTCAGTGACGCTTGCAAGTGAGCGGCCGAGACGGTTCCCGGTCTGGAGGCGGAACCTCTGGAACTGGGAGCAGAGGTACCAGCAGTAGCTGGTACCTCTACGGTCCTTGTCTTCTTCTTCCCTGAGGAAGGAGAGATGGGCCCAGTTCCCGGAGGAACGGGAGGACCAGCAGAAGACCCACCTGTCCCGCCGGAGCAGGACAGACCCTTAAAAGTCTCTGAGCGAGATTTTTTTTTTTTTGGGGGGGGGGGGGCAAGGCCACCTTTTTCTTCCTCGGCTGGGGGGCCTTGGAATTTGAAGGGGAAGAGGCAGCAGAGGACGATGACAAAGAAGACGACAGAGAAGGCAACAACACCTTCTTCTTCCTGGACATCTTCTTTGCCAGCTTCCTCAGGACAGCAGACAGGTCCTCCATCCAGGATGGAGCTGGGGCAGTTGCAGTAGCAACGGCCCAACTCCACCTGTCCGGAGGGACCTGCGGGAGCGGCAGCACTTTCATAGGCAGGAACGGAGGCAGCAAGTACGGCGACAGCTACAGGAGGACGGTCCAGGGGAGAGCTCTTCGGGCACTCGAAGTCAGGGGGCGGGGCGAGGACAACAAACCCAGGCAGCGGAGGAACCATCTCCCTCTGGGGCACCTATGGCAGCGGGGCTTGTACTGCGGCCGAAGGGGTGACTGTTGTCACGTGCTGGGTATACACCAGGTGCGGTGGTGCGGCATAACCTGGTGTTGACACTGTTGTGGTTGTCCTCGTCTCCACCCCGTGAGTGACAGGCTGCAGCCAGGTGATGAATCAGCCCATGGATACTTGGAGTGCCCGGAAGGCTCAAAGATTGCCACATCTGCTGGAGATCTCCACCCGCGGAGGCAGACAGGCACACCTGGAGAAGCAACAGTCGGGTTAATCGGGGGGGGGGGGGGGGGGGGTCCCTGTTTGCTCAGAGGGGGCGCGGGATCCCACCCTAAACGGACAGAAGACCCTGAGTACAACTCGGGGTTGGGGTGTAGTGCTCCTTCCTCTGCGCTCGACAAATCAAGCAAAGAGGTGGAGCGGGGCACATCCCCTGAGGGGGAGAGAGCCATAAGCGGAAGTTGACTAGGAGGGAGAAAGGAAGACGATGTGTCGGTCACCAGAGGTGTTGAGGGAGAGCTTACCTACGACACCTTGGCGGCTCTACCTGGCTTCCTCTTCTTCTCGCACAACTCCCACTGCTTCTCTGACTGGGAGACACAAATATCACAAGTAATGGCCCGAGAGCATTCATGCCCTCAGCACCTAGTACATAAGGGATGAGGGTCCACAGCATTGCTGGACCTAAACGTCCCACACTTGTGGCCTCCCACTCCAGGGCACACTCTCCAGTTGGATGGGGGGCGAGGGGGCTTCTCCACTTCGTGGGACTGCATGTTGTTCAGCGATGCAACACCACAATAATTAATAAAAAAAAATAATAAACAGAGTACTTATGATGACTTTCACACTAGTATTCTAATAGAAAAAGATTGAAAAGTAATCCAGCTTTGAAAATCTCACGACAGAGGCGGGCAGAGAGGCGAGCACACGTCTTCACCTGACGGTGGTCGAAAGCAAAGTAGTATGTTTACCTCCAGTCGGGCGGGACTCCCGACCATCAGACAAGCAGTTACTGCCGAACTACCTAGTTAGTAATCTTATGACCGGTCCAGCTAGTGCTGAATAGTAACTCCTTATGTAAAGGACCGAGGATTTGTATTACGTGTCGGAACAAATTTTTATTCAAATAATGTTAATTATAAAAAATCTTATCATGTGCATACATAGTGTAACCTCTGGCAAATTAAGAAGCAACTGTACTTGTAAAGCCAATAAATTATACTGTATGTATTTCCCTTTACCCTTTTTCGAAAAAACTGCTTGCAACCAAGTTATGTAGTACAACTTTAATATACCTTTCGAGATACATGTGGGTGCGCCTGGGCCCTGCGTTCACGTTCTTCTAGATCTGACCTGAGCTTTTGTGTCTTGGCATCGGCCTCTCGAGCTCTAATTTTAGCAGCTTTCCGTGCTTTCAATACCTTGTCATAAGCTTTACGTGCCCCTGTAAAAGAAATACTGAATGAATGCAAATGTATAAAAAAATTACTTCTGAATGGTTTCCGTATATTGGATCTCTTGAGGATTTGGTTTAAGAAAACCATATGGATAGTCAGCTTTGTCACAGGCTCCTTACTGTTAAATAACAAATCCTGTAGCCTTCCATGCATTGTATCTGCCAAATACTCAATAGACTACACACTTGGTAGTGCATATCGATTAGGCTGTATGTATACAAATATACTTCTTTATCTATTTTTTATTACGTACAATATTTTTACAATTTTTTATTTTACTTTTTTGTGTCACTGTCCAAACCTCTCATTTTGATATCATTTCAGGATGAAATAATGAGGTTTCCCATAATTGGCTAGCTCCAAGTCAAGAATGTGAAGAAAAGCTTTGATGCATAGAAGTGTTCAGATGGAACCCATGGCTATGATGTGAATGCCATGGTATAAATTCTCAAGGGAGCTTCTTTTTTAGAATTGTACAGGAGTGCTCGGAAGGAGCAGACTCATTTAACGTAAATGTCAATTGCATTATCCCTCAAAGAAGTTATAGATACACTTGTTAGCAAGGAAATATTACAGGGATGGTTTCTAGAGGGAAATGGTGATTGTTTACCTCTACTATTGTGGTGTTTTCCCATGAAAAAATGCATACAATTGAGACTGTCTATTGTCTTGAATTACTGCGACAGACAATAAAATTTTTTTGTATTGATGGTTTATCTTGGGAAAATAATTGTTCAAAACTTAATGTATGGTATTTTAACGTCATTAATACATTAGGGAAAAATTGAAAGTACGTATTTAGTTATCATTGGGCTAAGACATTTAGGTTGCAAAAAAAAAAAAACTGACTATATTTCATTGTGTTATTCAGAAACCATATTCAGAATAAACTAGGGGAATTAACTCAAGAAAGATTTTATTCTACTAAATTGTATTTTCTTTTGATGGCCATCCAAATTTAAATACGAGAGAAAAAAAGTAATATATTTTCGCTATGCATACGAGTATGTTCTTAGGTTTACGTTAGCTGACAGGTTAGGTAGGATTGTATGCCATACATTAATAATTTTGTACCATGCATTAATTGCGTCCTTCAACATTCTAGCATAAACAATTTTTCCCTGACCTGGGATTTCTGATTTGATTTTTGAAAACAGCTATCAGTCTAAGCACTGCTGCATTTTTAGTCATTCAGTTATCGGCGGGGGTTCCATTCTCAATGGGGTGCTGCTGAGCAAAAACTGCCATTAACTGAAACTCAACCATTTATGGTACCAGGTTTCGGTTAATTGTGCCAGCAACCGGTTGATGGCGCCTCTGCTAGTTATGTTATGGCACTGTAACTCATTATTGGTACCTTATGGCGCAGATAACTGAAACTTGGCCCTGTTATGGTGCCGTAAATTTCCGATTTTATGCAAGCGCCATAAAACCGTATCGCCATTAACCGAGTCCGCCGACAAACGGGGACTGCCTGTACTCTAAAATTGGTCATGCGCAAGAAAGTAGGCTTTAAGTTTAGAAAAACAGAAGGAAATCTGAAGGAAACTAATAATTATGATCAACATAAAGAATAAATATGAATAAAGCATCTTTCATCCCTTGTACTTACCTGGATCAAGTAATATCTCTAGAATTTTCTTCAGTCTATCAAACTCTTTGGCCGCATCTGGGTTGTCTGGGTTCTTATCTGGATGGCATTTCAGTGCTTTCTTCCTGTATGATTTTTTGATCTGGAAGGAAAGTACAAATTGTAAGTCAAAAGGTTAACCTGAAGCTACCAGTTAAAAAAATATAATGATATTACTGTATCTGCTCCTGCTCTCTTCAATTTCTTTCTAATTGATGCAATAACAAAACCAAATTATCATAAGAAGATAAATACCCTTCTTAAATTTCATGAATAATTATATAGTATAGTAGAGGCAGTTGCCGGTTATCAGTGATCCGGTGTTATGGTGCTTGTCTAGCACCGAAAATGTGTCAATTTTTGGTTATTGGCGCTGATACGTATGTAACAGAGGTGACATTAACCGGGTATTGGCACCATAAATTATGTATTACAGGTTTTAATTGGACTTAATTTTTTTTTTTTACTACGGTTAGATAAAATTATTCCATTTCCTAAACATTGAAAATATTTCCTTTTATTTTTGTCTTTGATTCTTTTGAAATGTCTATGTTCTGTGTTTAATGTTTTGTGCTGTTTTTGCTTTTAGTGGTTTTCCACATTTTTCTGTGTACATATTTACATATTTGTGTATTCACATTTTGTTTGAATCCCTTAGGTATTTCTTATTCATTTATTTAATTTAACACTTGTGAATTAATTTGCATCTACTTCAACTTCTGTTCAAATATTACCTATTGCTTAACAATTTGAATTCTACTTGAATAATTTAATTTCTAGATTAATTAATTTTCTTGATAAATTAATTCTGATTTAATTTTGTGTAATGATTGATTCAAGAGTTAATTAAACTTTTTTTAGATTTCAAGTAAAAGTAAATTTCCCTAAGATTGTTAATTTCATGTATAATTTTTGAATTTACAAAAAAAATTTTGAATTTAAATTTTTATAAGTTTCCTTTAATGATCCACCAGTAAATCTTAATTTTATTTAGGTATAAATATAATGGTATTGTGGTGTTTTCCTTCAATTTCATTGAAATGAGTTAGAACCAGGGAAATACTTTGGAAACTTGATGGAGTGATGCCCTTTAACTGAATTAATTTTTACAAAAGTTTACCTCACACCTGTTTTAATGAACTTAGTCTGATTTCTTACATGATTAATAAGTTTTATAAGGGATCACTGTTAACTTTAGAGTATTCGGTCATATCCTATCTGTGATGAAAGTTCAGGTGTCTGGCTGTTGTGAGGTAATTATTTTTGATTGGTAAGTGTATTAACATGTTATTGTCATGATACAATAAAGTTTTATGCATACTTACCTGGCAGATATATACGGTTAATGGCCCACCCGACCTCCCCTCAGGAGACAGGTGGAAGAGAAAATCTGTCTTAGAAAACGGGAATGATTCCTATTCCCGCCACCAGCGGCGGGGCGGTAGATCACCTGACCTACCTGTAGAGTGTGCCGCGAAATTCGAATTTCTATCGGGGACGACGGAGTCTATAGCTAAGTATATATCTGCCAGGTAAGTATGCATAAAACTTTATTGTATCATGACAATAACATTTTTATGCATTCAACTTACCTGTCAGCAGGGCCCGTGAGAGGGGGGTGAAGCTGGTTTCTTTACACCAGGGCCCGGTCTCAAAGGGGGCCCGGCCTCAAAGGGGGCCAGTCACCCGACCAGGAGGGAAAAAAATGGGAGAGCAAATGGAGAGAGAGAGAGAGAGAGAGATAGAGAGAATACTAATATGCAAAACACACCATAAACATATGTATATATATAATAGAAGTTTCTACAGTTTATCAGTAAAATAATAGTTGTTGAAAAACTTCTTCTAAATAATCTTAAGCCTGGAGTGACACCACGTAATTACGTAAATGAATGCAGCTCAGCTGTGTTGGAATATAAGCGATGTCAACTCTACGTCTCGCTCAGTCACCATCATTCTGATTGCCTGGCAGGATGTACATCGTCTTTCTCATTCCTTGGCAAATATTTCAGTAAGTTACAGAACTTACAGCAGTGGTTCCCAAACTGGGGGAAATGGTATGGACCGTATAGTGTTATGTGCATTGTTTATTTACACCAGTTTGTTTATGATAGTTTATCCATATTTTCCTTTAAAATATATGCAGACAGTCACACCTGGTTGTTTTTCATAATTTTCTTGGGGGAGGGGAGGAGGAGGCTTACATCGCATGGTTCTTACCCTTTAGCTGGATAATGCCTAAATAGGCGGTTATACCTACAGGTCTATAGCTTATAGGCTTGCCGCTTGCTTTGCTCACCAAATAGTCTGCTTCAAAGAAAAAATTCCAAAGTCGATTTTTGAGTCCAAGTCCATCCCTGTTAAATGAAATGAAATTGTTCAATAACAACATGTACATTTTTTAAACAAATTGACCAAAACTGTTGAGTATGTACCATGTAATGGTGTAAGTGTCATAATGTCATTATCACCATTGTGCTTTAGCCTTTAGGGTAAAAGTTTTTTTTCCTCTTCTTTCAGACTGCATAATGTATTCTCACAAATCAGGTGCACAGAAGCGGAAAGAAAAACAGGCTAGGGAAGAGGCTGTTTCAAAGTGTGCAAGAACATTATTTGAAGTGGGTGTTAAGAAAATAGACACAATAGACACTAATGTAGAAGAACAGAATATCTTGCCCTCATCCTCAGAGTCAGACCCCTCAACTTCACAGTCATTAGTCCAGGATGCCCAACAGGAAGCCGAATCCGATGTAATAAATGCAGAACCCAAAGACACTGAACAACAAAGAGATATAGGTTTGATCCCTAATAGGCCATCTCGAGTGCAGATTGAAGATTTTGTTAGACAGGGCCCTCAGCCAATACCAAGTCAAATTGCTTCAGATGATAAGGGTAACAGTTTCCCTTATACAGTTTTGAAAGTTCAGAGACCAAATGGTGAAACTGGAAAACGAGATTGGCTAGTGTATAGTCAGCGTAAAAGAGCACTTTTTTTGTTTTCCTTGTCGACTGTTTATTGCAGGATGTACAAAAACACCTTCAAATTTGGCTTCATGTGGCATTGGAAAACAATCGTCATGGAAAAAACTTTATAACCGCATTCCGGAACATGAGCATACAAACTACCACAAACAGTGTTATCTAGACTGGCGTCAGTTAGAAGCACGTTTGAAAGAGGAATCTGGAATTGATGATCAGTTACAGAGATCAATTCAGTCTGAGAAAAGTAAATGGAAGCTAATTCTAAAACGAATCTTGGATGTTGTACTGACTTTAGGAGAGCGAGGCCTTTCATTTCAAGGAGAGTCTAGCATGATAGGTGATACAAATAACGGAAATTTTCTTGGTATAATTGAGCTGCTTTCTCGTTATGATGCCATTCTTCAAGATCATGTAGTATCTAAAGTGAGAGAAGCTCAGAAGGATGGGAAGCGTCTTCAGGCTCATTATCTTTCCTATTCGTCACAAAATGAATTCATTCAATGATGTGCCGAAAAGGTTAAAAAAGACTGTATTCTTAATGAGCGTGATCAGGCCAAATATTATTCAATAATGGTTGATGCTACCCCGGATATGTCACATACTGAACAAAGTACATTCATCCTGAGATACCTAACTTGTGATGAATGTGGTAAATACCTGATACAAGAGAGATTTCTTTCATTTATTGATGACAGTAAGAAGACAGGGGCAGACATTTCAGAGATGATATTAAAATTTCTTAGTGATTCTCATATTCCTTTTGAAGATTGCAGAGGTCAGGGATATCGACAATGGTAGTAATATGTCAGGTGAGTACAATGGAGTCCAGAGCCCTCTTAAAAGAAGAATCCTCTCTGCTTGTTCTCACCTTGTGGCTGTCATTCCTTAAACTTGTGTGGTTCTGATGCTGCTGCTTGTTGCAAAGAGGTAGTAACATTTTTTGGGATGGTACAGACAGTATATAATATTTGCTCGAGCAGTCCCAAACGCTGGGAGATACTTAAGAGTCACATTGCGGCATCTCTTCACGGTTTATCTGGAACTCGGTGGACAGATAGAGTAGCTAGTGTCAGGCCCTTTGCACACCATTTACCTGGTATTCTCGCTTCACTTAAAGAAATATCCCAACTGAAGAGTTTAACAGCTAAACTAAAGTAGATGTGGCAGCCGCTATTAAGTATGTGTCTTCTTTTGAATGTATTTTGATGGCTGCTTTTTGGTTCAAGTTATTGAATTCAATAGATCAGAGAAATCAGGTGATTCAAGCTCAGTCTTCTACTGTAGATATTGAAGTAAAAAACATAGAGGACTTGGAAACTGAATTGCAGTCTCTCAAAAAGTGGCATTTAATTTATGATGAAGCCAAAGTTGTTGCAGTTGCCATGAACATTGACCCAGTATTTAGAGTCACTCGGAAAGGAAAAAGAAAATCCTTTTTTGATACTCCGACTCTGATGATGATAAGGTATCAGGTGAAGATTCACTTATACAGACAGACGAACATAGTTTGAAGAAGAAAGTGTTTTTAAGGCTATTGACACAGTATGTGAGAGACTAAACAAGCGTTACCAGGCCATCTTCCAGATTAACAAACTATTTGGGTTTCTGTGGTCATATCTTGATATGACTGATGAAGTGATAGTAAATGATTCTAAAAACTTTAGCACTGAGTATAGCAAAGACATCTCTAGTGACAAGCTAACTGAGGAAAGAAATTCTGTACCTTAAGAATATACATAAAGCCAATTTAGATGACAACTCTCTCTCTCCACTTCTGCTTCTTAATAAGATCACAAAATTAAAACTACAAGATTTGTTTCCAAATATATGCATAGCCTTGAGAATTTTCTTGACGTGCCAGTCACAGTTGCCTCTGCAGAAAGATCCTTTAGCGAATTAAAGTTGATTAAGAATCACTTAAGAAGCACAATGGGACAAGAGAGATTATCATCACTAAGTCTTTTAAGCATTGAAAGTGATTTGGCACGAAAGATTGATTTTGATGATTTAATTGAGTGTTTTGCTGCTAGAAAAGCAAGGAAAGGAGTATTTCTTTAATAATTATACATGTATACTTGTATGAAACAGTCACATTTATGATTTATTTAATATAGGGAAATTTGAATTTCAAATTCATCAAAACTTTATTATGCATGATAATTATACACAACATGCAACAGGCCAACAGTGACTTACTGCACAATGCCACTTTAATGAGTTTCATGAGTAAGTTTTGTTTATCTCAAATTATACGTAATGTAATAACAAAATAAGTTGTTAACTGCAAGTCATAAATAAAGCTCCAATACGGCAAGATGAACAGAATTTACATCCTACCAGTGAACATTTATGGCTTTAAATTGGCTCTTAAAATTGGTCAAATTCTATAATCCTGATCCCCCCAGCTGGATGGGCTCACTTCGCTCGCCAAATGGTAGGGGCCCAATGACACTCACAGTACCAGGGCCCAGTGATGGCTCTCCCTGGCCCTGCCTGTCAGATATATACTTAGCTGATTGGCACCTTTGGCGGAGGGTAAGAGACGGCTAATTTACTGAAATAGACAGGAAACAACATATGTTGTAGGTAATAAAAATAAAAAACCTTGATTCCTACCTGTGTTAGCGAAAGACTTCATGGCTACTGCCTAGGAGCCTGTATCGCTTCAAGAGCCTCAGCGAGGTAGTGACCTCATGCTTAGAGTTCTTGATGGTCTGTTACAGGGGTCTTACCCACTTACGCGACAGAACCTTAGGATCTTTATCAATGGGGTCCTATCCACTTACATGACAAAACACCTTGCCTATTGGCATAATCATAGAGCACGACACTAATCCCGATCACCTGATCCTAATTGGGGTTAGTACTAAGATTGAAAGGAGTCATCCCCGAACATCCTTTCAAGCAACCCACAACTCAACAACAATATTACAAATAATCATTAAAAACATAAAACAAAATTAAGGATCAGCGTCTGCTCCATTTCCCAGCATAGTATCCGCTGATACATAAGGTCTAAGAGAAAAACATTTATCGTATGTTACTTTAACATCCTTTAAATAGTGGGATGCAAATACTGAATTGCACCTCCAATAAGTTGCTGCTAAAATGTTTCTCATGGACATATTCTTAGTGAAAGAAAGGGAAGTTGCCACAGCCCGGACTTCGCGAGCTTTTACTCTCAGCAGCTTTAAAGAGTTCTCTTGGCAATTCCTGTGAGCTTCGGTAATCACATTTCTGACAAAGAACGCCAGTGCGTTCTTTAGACATAGGTCTTTTGGGGTTTTCTTACCGAACACCAAAGACTTTGTCGACATCCTGAAGCTGTGTCTTCTTTTTTAAATAGAATTTTAAGGTCCTAACTGGGCAAAGGGACCGATCCAACTCTCTACCTACTAGAGAAGAGAGTCCCTTGACTTCAAAACTTCTAGGCCAAGGATTAGAAGGGTTTTCATTCTTTGCTAGGAATAGATCCTGGAAAGAAATAACAGCCGAGTCTTTTTTAAATCCCACCCGAGAGTCCAAAGCATGTAATTCACTGATCCTCTTAGCAGTTGCGAGGGCCAACAGGAATATGCATTTACTAGTAAGATCTCTGAATGAGATTTTATCTGGAGGTTTGAACCTGTCCGAAATCAAGAATTTTAGGACTACGTCAAGGTTCCAACTCGGGGGAATAGAAGATCTCAATTTAGTAGTCTCGAAAGACCTGATGAGATCATGAAGATCCTTATTATTTTCCAGATTCAGTCCTATGTTTCTAAAAACAGCTGAGAGCATGCTCTTATATCCCTTGATAGTAGATACGGCCAATTTGGACTCTTCTCTTAAGAAGAGGAGAAAATCCGCGATTTCGGTCACAGAGGTATTGGAAGAGGACAGCTTCTTCGACCTACACTTCGATTGGTAGACCCGCAAGGTAGAGGCTCTCCGGGCTCTAGCAATTGCAGTTGCCACTTTCTTTGAAAAGCCTCTCGCTCTGACCAGTCTTTCGATAGTCGAAAGGCAGTCAGGGAGAGACTTTGGATGTTTTTGTGGAACCTCTCGAAGTGGGGTTGTCTGAGCAGATCTGCCCTGTTTGTTAGAGATCTGGGGAAGTCCACCGTCCATTCCAGTACCTCTGTGAACCAGTTTCGGGAAGGCCAGAAGGGAGCAATTAGAATTAAGTCTTGTTCCCTCCGATGCCACAAACTTTCTTAGTACTTCCCCCAGCAATTTGAATGGGGGAAAGGCGTAGGCGTCTATGCCTGACCAATCCATGAGGAAAGCATTGATCGCCGTGGCTCTGGGATCTTCTTCCAGAGAGCAGAAGTTGTCTATCTTCCTGGAGAGGAACGTGGCAAACAGGTCGATCTGGGGTCTTCCCCAGAGGGACCACATTTGTCTGCAGACTTCTGAGTGGAGCATCCACTCTGTCGGGAATACCTGGTTCTTTCTGCTCAACCTGTCTGCCCTTAGGTTTTTTACCCCTTGAACAAACCTTGTCCACAGAATTATGCCCCGTTCCTCTGTCCAGGTTAATAGATCTCTCGCTATTTCGTACAATGAGAAAGAGTGCGTGCCCCCTTGATTCCGGATGTAAGCCAGAGCTGTGGTATTGTCGGAATTGACTTGAACTACCACTCCTCTGACTTCCGCTTCGAAGTATTCCAGGGCTAGATGAATCGCCAGGAGTTCCTTCGCATTGATATGCAGTGTAGCCTGTTCTTTGGTCCAGGTACCCGCCACTTCCTTTGGACCCAGTGTTGCTCCCCAACCTGTTTCCGAGGCATCGAAAAACAACACTCGGTGAGGGTTCCGAATCAAGAGGGACACCCCTTCGTTGTTTGTTAATGGGGTTAACCACCTCTTCAGGTTGGATTTTATCCCCTGTTGAATGGGAAAACAGTCTGACAAGTCTCCTGTCTTTTGACTCCACATTTTTCTGAGATAAAACTGCAGAGGTCTGAGATTTAATCTCCCTAGGGAAATGAACTGCTCTAACGAGGAAAGGGTGCCCAGCAGACTGAGCCATTCCCTCGCCGAGGTCCGTTCTTTCCCTAGGAAGTTTGAGATTTTTTCTAAGCCTTGAGCAATTCTCTCTTGTGATGGAAACGCTTGAAAACCCCGAGAATCCATCTGTATCCCCAGATAGACTATGTTCTGTCTGGGGATCAATTGTGATTTCTCGAGGTTCACGAGTAGTCCCAGAGATTTTGTCAAATCCAAAGTCTTCTCCAAGTCCTTCAAGCACTGAAGTTCCGATTTTGCTCTTATGTATTAGCCAATCGTCTAGATAAAGGGATACATTTATCCCTTCTAGATGTAGCCATCTCGCAACATTTGTCATTAGTCTCGTGAACACTTGAGGGGCCGTAGACAGGCCGAAGCATAGGGCTCTGAATTGGAATAATTTTCCCTGCATCATGAATCGGAGATATTTCTTCGATGATGGATGCAGGGGGACATGAAAGTAAGCATCCTGTAGATCTAAGGAGACCATCCAATCTCCTGGACGAAGAGCCGCAAGAACCGATTTCGATGTTTCCATAGAGAACTTTGTGTTCTCTACAAATCGGTTCAATGCGCTCACATCCAGGACAGGTCTCCACCCTCCCGAGGATTTCGGAACCAGAAAAAGATGGTTGTAGAATCCTCGGGAATGCGGATCCCGAACCAATTCGATGGCCTCCTTTTGCAACATCTGTTCTATCAGTTGCAATAATGCTTCTTTCTTGGCAGGGTCCCTGTATTGGGCTGACAGTTCCCTCGGGATCGTTGTCAAGGGAGGCCTGTCTCGAAAGGGGATCATATATCCCTTCGTTACCACTGAAAGGGACCATCTTTCTGCCTCTCTCAGAGTCCATTCTTCGGAAAATTTCCGAAGTCTGGCTCCTACCGGTGCTTGAAGGACTGGTGTCTCATTTTGTTTTCTTGATAGGTCTGAAGGAAGACCTACCTCTCTTCTGTATTCCTCTCTTCTTAAAGGAGGGTCTGGAAGAGGAGTTCCCTCGAAAGGGCTGTTGAGGAGTACGATTCTCTCTCTTTACAGGAACCGAAGTCCTTGATTTCTTTGCAGATTGGGCCAAGAGATCTTGCGTGGCCTTTTCTGTCAAAGAATGAGATATGTCCTTCACTAGTTATGCAGGAAACAATTGGTCCGAAAGAGGAGCATAAAGAAGAGATGACCTCTGAATAGGAGTAACTGCTTTCATCAGAAAGGAACTAAATAAGACTCTCTTCTTCAGAATTCCAGTTCCAAAAAGCGAGGCCACCTCTCCTGATCCATCTTGAACCGCTTTGTCCATGCAGGACAGTACACTATAAAGGACTTTTGGGCTAAGAGATTCATTCTCTTGAGTCTTCTTGGCCAACACCCCAAGGGACCAGTCTAAGAAGTTAAAAACTTCTAAGACATTAAACAATCCCTTGAGGAGATGGTCCATCTCAGAAGTCCCCCATGTAATCTTTGCCGATGACAAGGCTTGTCTCCTTGAAGAATCCACCAGATTCAAAAAATCTGCTTCGGCAGTGGTAGGGAGAGCTAGACCCAGTGATTCGCCCGTCTCGTAGCAGATTCCCTTCTTTCCTGATAGTTTGGAAGGAGGGCAGGCAAAGACTGTCTTCTCCGCCTTCTCCTTGGATTTAAACCAATTTCCTACGAATCGGAGAGCCTTATTCATGGAAATGGTTGGCTTCATCTTAATGAAAGATGATGCCTTCAAGACCTTAGTACTTGTAAACAAAGACCTCGGAGAAGGAGGGGCAGTAGGGCTTAAAGAGTCCCCAAACTCTTGAAGTAAGAGAGCTGCCAGAGTCTTGTAATCTGACAAGCCTGGAGCCGAGTGATCTTCCGAGTCCGAAACTTCTTCCAAATCCAATTCCGAAGAGGATTGTTTATTTTCAATAGGAGACGGGTCTCTTGCAACATCTGCCCCACTCTCGCAAGAACGACGACCGCCTGTGCGGCAACTTGCGTCCCTACGAGAGATAGGTTGATCCTGCAACACGACCTTATCCTTCTCCTGGCAAGAGCGACGGCCGCCTGTGCGGCACCTTTCTCTCCTGTCAGAGGAAGGATGTCCTCTCCTATCGCTTTCCACGGAGCCACCCATATCCTGACAAGGGCTACGGCCGCCTGTGCGGCACCTAGAGTCCCTGTCAGGTAAAGGCTTATCCTTCCGAAAGCTAGACAAATCCTCCTGGCTTAACTGTCTTTTGGAAGAAGTCCGTACCTTCTGGCGCCTGGATGGCGCTTCTGGCTCATTGCGCTCGGTTGGTGCTTGTGGCTCATTGCGCCAGGTTGGCGCTCGTGGCTCCTTGCGCCAGACTGGCGCTTCTGGCGCATTTCGGCAGGGTGGCGCTTCTGGCGCATTGCGCCAGGCTGGCGCTTCTGGCGCATCTGACGCTTCTGGCGCTTCTGGCTCATATGGAGCTTCTAGCGCATCTGGCGCATTCTTCATACTCATCCGAGTAGAATCCGCAACTTTTACGTTCGATTCTTCTTTCCTTCCCTTTGTTCTCTTTATCGGAAGGAAAGAGTCCTTTTTTCTGGGAGTCTCCTTCGTAAAAACTCCTACTAAAGCGGAGTGAAGGAGGTCTAGAAGAAGAAGGGGACTCCGATTTGCGTTTTGGAATTAATTTGCTTTTCTTCCTTTCACATGGAGATCCATCGGAGAAAAGCTCAGGGCTTGAATTCAAAGTTGGAGCCTTCCAACTCCTTTTTAAGGGGCGTGACAGTTCATCAGAGCTCCAGCCCCTTACATTAGGTGAAGAATCTGAAGACGAAAAACTGTTTTAGGATGCTTTTTCGGTAGCGATCCTTGGCAGTTCGGGTCGTCACAGAATCTGCCGAGGGGACGCCTGATCGGTGGGGATTCTCCATAACCTCCGTAAGGCTTTTGACATTCCTTCTCCTCTCGGCCTGTGAGCTTGGAAGAGGTCTAGGCCTGGGAGCGAGATGAAGCCGATCAGACGCACCCTCCACTGCACTAGGGACACTTAAATCACTATCACTGTGCTTACCTTGTAACGTTAGCATTTGACGTTCCATCCTTTGCAGTGCAGCTTTAAGATCTGCAATTTCTGTTGCTGGATTTGCAGTCTTAGTACAAGAGGAAGAAGATACAGGTTTAGGGTTAGGTGTTAATTTAATTGACTTGTTAGAACGAGACCTACTTACGCTTCTGGAGGAAGCCTTCCTAGCCCTATCCATATCCAATTTCCTTAAATAGGAATTTAAATTCTTCCATTCTTCCTCATTCAAACCTACACATTCATCACAGGTGTTAGATATTGAGCATTCATTCATTCTACACCCCTTACAAACTGTGTGAGGATCTACCGAAGCTTTCGGTAGCCTCACCATGCATCCCTCATTTACACACTGTCTTCTAACTGTAAAGCTAGAATCTGACATTGTGAGAAAAATCCAAAAACCAAGTCCAAATAACAGTCCACGAAAGAGTATGCCAAACCAAGGATCCAATACGTCACCAAAATAACCGGCTTAGAAAATCAATAGCGATGAAAAAACACGAAAATCAAATCAGGAGTAACAACAACAATGTTGCTGTCACGGCCGATAGAGAAAATCTGTCTTAGAAAACGGGAATGATTCCTATTCCCGCCACCAGCGGCGGGGCGGTAGATCACCTGACCTACCTGTAGAGTGTGCCGCGAAATTCGAATTTCTATCGGGGACGACGGAGTCTATAGCTAAGTATATATCTGACAGGTAAGTTGAATGCATAAAACAGATATTTGGCTGCCTCGTCACACAATCAACTATGAGAGAGCAATTTGGAAAGTCTTGCCTGAGGTTTTGCCTAAAGCCAAGGTCAAGGGATGCGTATTCCATTGGACACAGGCTAGAGAGCTGTTGCAATTCATGGGTTTGCATAATTCAGTAATATCTCAAACACACTATCACAATAATTCACAAAGTGAAAAGGAAAAATCTCACCAGTATTAAAAAAGAAATCAGTGATCACAGTCAAGTAGAGCGCGGTGAAGAACAAGTGTACTATCCACATCGATGGCCGAAAGCAAATTGGAATGTTTATGTCTGGTCAGAGGGACTACTAATGACCAGACCGGTAGTTAACTACTGAAATTCCTTGTTTAAATATTTCAGTGGCTATGTCCAGGCTACACCTTCAGTAATTCCTATCGTAAAGGACCAAGGGTTTGTATATCGCGTAGGAACAAATACTTCTTAAGGTCTTTAAAGCACTAAAATATGGTGAACCAACATACCTATCTGAGAAACTGCTTAATCTTCTTTAGACCTGAAATGAATATTGAGATCAGACATGCAAGTGAAGCATAGGCAGGATCTGCCCATTTCGTCACCAGGCCGATTCATCACCTTTTTTTCACACCGTTTCGTCACCACATAAAAATATTAAAATGCAACAATATAAAAATGTTGGTCAAATTGACTTATAAAATAGTTGTTTTGAAAGACAAAAACAGTGTATCAGTTTATCAGTTTAACCGTTTATTACGTTTGTCTTACACTGTAGCATAATTTCAGTGGAACGCTAAACCCATAAAAAACCTGTAGTGAACGCCCTACGAAATTTAATATTAAAATTCCCTGGCAGACATGTACACTGCTTGCAATGGAAAAAACTGTTGGCAACTTTTCAAGAATATGGTCGTGATGATAGATTTCTCCTCATAGGCATCCCACAACTTCCAGAGATTGACTTGCTTATAATGGTTTCCCTTTCTTGTTCATGATTTTAAGGCATGCTCAGCAACTAACTGTAATTGTAAGTTAACCATTATGGATTTCCTGTGAAGAACACTGCACCAACACTCGTTATGCCCTTCCTCCCTCCCTACCCACTTCCCTTCCTTCTAATTAATTGTATGTAATTAACTGTATTATAAAAGTTGTTTTGGAGGGCAAGAGCAATTTATCAGTTTAACAGTTTATTATATTTTTCTTACTTACAATGTAGCAATTTCAGCAGAACACTAAATGCATAAAAATACCATAGTGAACGCCCTAATTAGTGAATATCGACATAAAACACAAGAAAGAGAGATAAAATATAAGGTTGGAGGTGTATTATCACAGTCTAATGAAAGTGGGATTAATGGTGATGAAACAGATTTCACAATGGAGTATTTCTGGTGACGAAATGGGTTTTTGGTGATGAATGGGGTAGGTGACGGACTGCATTGGTGATGAAATGGGGTGTATCCGCACAGACTAGCTATAGGCTACCTATTTGGGTAAAATTAAAGTTTACATCCGGTCTGTATCTCTGACTACGCACAATATTTTTCTTGCTTGTTATGATGGTTTTTATATGTTTCATACCATGATTGTTTTCAGAAATGCTTAGTTTTCAACTTTGATTAAAGCCGGAGGTAATTTTCCCGAAGCCTCCAGCCAGCATAAAAAAAAAAATTTGCTTTTAGTTTCTTATTTGTGGTAATTCTTATTGTGGTAATTCTAGGCAATTACTCTGCACGAAATGCAAAGAACAGTCCCGCGAATATGAAAGCCATTCAGGATTGGGGCATCCAATGCATTTCACCATGTTTAATACTTACCCTAGGGGTTAATTAAAGTTGACCCCCCAAAAATAATGGTACATTCTTAATAAGCAACCGAAATACTATAGGAAACTCCAATTTCCAGAGAAAGACCCTACGCGGAGTTATTTCCTAGATATACCGGTATTGTCTTCGGCAACACTATCTTTTCCAATTCTCACTACCTCACCATAACCCAACAATGTGGAGACGCTACATTTTTAACGGCCATTTTTTAACATTTCTGCTTTCAGTAAGGGCGTGGAGGAATGGCGTGTACCGCATTATCTGCAAATTGAAAGAATCTTGGCAAGCACGTTATGTTTCAAAAAGAGGAACTGTTACGTTGCACACTTGCCAGTAGCCACTGGGTTTACAGAAAACGAGTGTTGTGACTGAGGAAGGTAGTAATAGAAAACGAGTGACAGTACAAAACAAGAAAACTAACCTGAAAATGTTTCACTATTGGCTGGAGGCTTCTGGAAAATGACCTTTGACATTAATCAATGTCAAAACTAAGCATTTCTGAAAACAATCATGGTATGAAACATGTAAAAATCAAAATTTTTGAAAGTAAATTCTATTTTTCCTAACTATACAGACCTGAGGTCTACATAAGGAATTACTATTCAACGCCACCTAGACCGGTCGTAAGATTTATTAACAAGGAAGTTCGGCAGTAACTGCTTACCCAATGGTCGGGAGTCCTGCCTGACTGGAAGTAAACATACTACTTTGCTTTAGATCCAGGAACAGAGTAAGGGGTGGCATGAGGTGGGACTATATGTAAAGGATCTCAGGTTTATATAGTTAGGAAAAATACAATTTACTTTCAAAAATTGTGATTTGTTCAGACATATTATACAAACCATCGGTCCTTTACATAAGGAAGACTCACTTATTGGTGGGAGGAATCGAACTTGTGAACAGACTGGTGTTTGCCCAACATGGGTTCCCTCCCTAGTCGTAAGAGCAAACGGGGGGAACCTAGCCTCTGTCCAACTGATCGGAGTGTGAACTGCAGGATCAGTGGTCAGACCTCTGGATCATTTCATAAGAGGGAGGTAAGCATACCTCTTATGAATAGCAAGCAAGAACTAATGTCCTAAGTAAGAAGCCACATTTAAAGTATTGGGTTTGTTTCTTACTGCTGTTTCTTTTCCCCCCCTTGCTAGGGAAGGGACGGGTAAACGCTTCTATCCCTAATGAAAAGGATAGAATGGAGCTCGGTTATGTAGCTTACCTGCATCGTCATCCTGTCCAGCGTGGTGACAACCGCTACCCTCTGCCAACAAGGAGAGGGAAGAAAAGAGGAGGAAGAGGAGCCAGTCACACTCTCATTCACTCTCCATTCATGCGATATCACAAGGACGAGATGCTACCTTGTCCTGTAAAGGAGCTGGGTAAGCTACACAACTTGTTGAGCAGTCACCACGGGTCACAAGGAAAAAGTGTCCAAGGACCTGTGGGCAATATCCTGAAGGTAGAAGGAGGTGAAGGTGGTCTGGTTGGACCACACCCCTCCCTTCAGTACCTGTGCCACGGACAAGTTCTTGCGGAATGCAAGGGTTGGACCAATGCCTCTAACTTCGTAGGTTCTTGGACAAAAGGTACTGGTGTTGGCACTCCTCTTGGAGTCATACGCTTTCCTGATTACCTCATGAAGCTAGAAGGAAACAGTGTTCTTGGACACATCTTTCTTGGTCACCCCGGTGCTAACGAAGAGGCGTCGACACTCAGGCCTGAGGTGTCGAGTTTTCTTCAGATAGCGCCGTAGCACCCTCACAGGACAAAGTAGCATCTCTTCGGTATCATTACAGGTGAAGTCCTCTAGGGAGGGGATCGTTTGTTTGTTTGTTTGTTTATATGGTGCTTTTACATCGTTGCATGGAACCAGTGGTTATTCAGCAACGGGACCAATGGCTTTACGTGACTTCCAAACCAAGTCGAGAGTGAACTTCTATCACCAGAAATACACATCTCTCGCTCCCCAATGGAATGGCCGAGAATCGAACCCACAACCACTGAGGTGGGACGCCAACACCATACCAACCACGTCACTGAGGCAGGGAGGGGATCGTGAAGGACTCGAACCTGGCGTCAGGGACCGAAAGGTTCTGAGTCTTTGCTACGAAATCCGGGACGAAATCGAGTATAACCAATCCCCATCCCCTCAAGTGTTTAACATCGAAGGAAAGACCGTGAAGTTCTCCTACTCTCTTCGCCAATGCCAGGGCCAGCAGAAAGACGACAACTCCTGGAGAGGCTCATAAGGTCTACAAGTCAAACTCCTTAAGACAAGAGTCACATCCTATCCCAGGGGCCTGAGTTCCCTGGGTGGGCAAGACCTCTCGAAGCTCCTCATTAGGAGAGATATTTCCATGGAGGAGGAAATATCAACTCCTCGCAGCTTAAGGACTAGGGCCAGGGTGGCTCTGTATCCTTTGACTGCGGAGACAGAGAGGAGCTTCTCTTGGCGAAGAAAGATTAGGAAATCCGCTAACTGCTGAAGAGTGGCTCTGAGCGGAGAGAGAGACCCCATCTACGACACCATCCACAGAAGACAGACCATTTTCCCTGGTATACTGCTCCAGAGCACTGTCTGAGGTATCCAGCCATCTCTGTTGCTGCTCGGCAAGAAAAGTCTCTCGCTCGCAGGACATAGTGGATAACTGCCAGCTGTTAAGACACAGGGAATGTACTGCCTGGTGGTACCGTGCTACATGCAGTTGACACAGCAGGTTGTGCTAAGGGGGAATCTCTTGCGGTGCCTTCGAGAGAAGAGCCAGCAGGTACGAATACCAAATGGCTTGAGGCCTTTTGAGTGCAACCAGAATCATCCGAAGATTGCTGGTGACCAGCACCCTGCTGACCACCTTGCGAATCAGGCAGAACGGGGGAAAGGCGTAGACTACGAGATTGTCCCCTTGGTGTTGGAACGCATACTCTGCAGCTGCCCATGGGTCCAGCACAACTGAGAAGAAAACCTGAAGTGTTCTGGTATGCTGGGTGGCGAACAGATCCACTATTGGGTGCCCCCACAGGTCGAAGAACCTTTCCGCCACGTTTGGGTGAAAAAACCATTTGCTCCCAATCACCTGATTCTGGTGGCTGAGCTTGTCTGCCACTACATTCCTTTTGCCTGGAATGTACCAAGTGAGCTACTGCCCACTCGTGCACCTGCATCGTCAACTGGTGCAACAGGAGGGACACTATGCCCCCCTGTTTGATGTATGTCACTACCGTGTTGTTGTCACTCATCAATACCACTGAGTGTCCCATCAGTCGTTCCCGGAACTCTTGGAGCATGAGAAACGCAGCCTTGAGTTCCAGGAAGTTGATGTGAAGGTGCCTGTTGTGATGGTTCCACACTCCTGCAACCAACAACTCTTCCAGGTGGGTGCCCCAACCCTCGGTCGATGCATCTGAGAACAGAAGCATCTCCAGAGGGGGAGTGCACAGGGGCACTCCTATTAAGAGGTTCCTGTTGTCTAGCCACCAGGCCAGGTCCTCCCTTACTTCCTCCATGAGAAGAACCAGGAAGGATTGTGGATCCCGTGCCTGTGACCAGCACTCCTTTAGTCTCCATTGAAGAGACCGCAGGTGAAGACGCCCGTGAGGGACTAACTTCTCTAGTGACAATAGGTGACCGATCATGACTTGCCACTGCTGAGCTGACTGTTCCTGTCGTGACAAGAACCGTCTGGCTGCCTCCCTGAACCTGCTGATCAGCGAGTCTGGGGAAGACTCGTGCTGCTACCGTATTGATCAGCATGCCCAAGTACTTTATCCTCTGCTTGGGCTCGAGATCTGACTGCTCGACATTTACCACGATCCCAAGATCGTGGCATAAGTCGAGGAGTTGATCTCTGTCATGTAGAAACTGCGAGCAGGAGTTCGCCAGTGACCAGCCAATCATCGAGATACCTCATCAGACGTATCCCGACTGAATGGGCCCAAGCCGACACCAGAGTGAACACTCGCGTGAACACCTGTGGGGTGGTTGAGAGACCGAAACAAAGTGCCCTGAATTGGTACACCGTCCCATCGAGGATAAAGCAGGGGTACTTCCTGGAGGACTGGTGGATGCTTATTTGAAAATAAGCATCCTTCAGGTACATCAAAAGCAAGAAATCGTTCTCCCTGATGGAGTCGAGCAATGAGCGAGCTGTTTACATCATGAACCGAGTCTGGCGAATGAAACGGTTCAAGGGAGAGAGATCTATCACCGGTCTCCAGCCCCCCGTAGACTTCTCCACCAGGAAAAGTCGGCTGTAGAAACCCGGTGACTGATCTCGCATGATCTCCACATCTCCTTTCCTCAGCATGGTCTTTACTTCTGTAAGTGCTACGTCCCTGGCAGAACCAGGGACGTACGTCTGAAGATGGACCGGGTGTGAGGTGAGCGGTGGCCTCGACTCGAAGGGCAGTAGCTATCCCTCCCGAAGGACATCCACTACCCAAGTCTCGGCTCCATAGCGCTGCCAAGTTGCCCAATGGCTCGTCAGGCAACCCCCCCCCCACTTCCGGCAGCAGTTGAGGGGGAATGCCATCCCTAGCATTTCCCTCTCTTCCCCTTCTGCTTAGCCCCCTTCCTGCGAGATTGATTGATTGATTGTGTATTATATCTGGCGTCACAACATCTGGGTACTTGACACTGAAATAAATTAAATAGAAAAAATTAAATTTTTAATAAATTTCATATAATAAAATCTACAAATATATTATATAAAAATTTTGTTCATATATATAAGTTCATACATAGACAATCTATGTATAATTTAAATTTGGTTGAGGAGGCTCGCCTCCCTCATAGATATATAACTGCTTTATATTATAATCCTTTCCAAGAATTGTAGCTAGGATAAAATTACCTACTCTGTCACGACCCCAAGACAGGAACCATTGTCTCAAATTACCAAATCTGGGACATTGAATCAGCAAATGTTTCACAGTCAAGGGCACAGTACAGTTCTCACAAAATGGAGGATTTTCACGAAACATCAAGAACCCATGTGTGAGTCTTGTATGTCCAATCCTCAATCTGCACAACATGGTTTCTTGTTTCCTTGGCATATTCGGATATGACCAAGGAGACTCTGATGACGTGATACTGTGCATTTTTTGATTGGTTTAAATATCCTCCCACTGGGACTGCCAACATTTTTTAACTCTCTGACCTACTAGAGGATACAAATCCCGATATGGTAGTAGGCATCTTGTGGGTTCTGGGGAGCTGACCGCAGACTTTGCAAGTTGGTCAGCTTTCTTATTCCCAGCCACCCCAACATGGGAAGGCACCCAAAAGAACTTTATTTCTTTCCTTCTTCTTTTAGTAAAAGCAGCCATTCCAATATATCTAAAATCAGAGGGTTTAAAGGGTTAAAAGATTCCAGTGACTGAAGAGCACTTCTTGAGTCACAATATATAATAAAATTATTTTCATTCCGAATCAAAACTTCCTTTAAAGCCTTTAAAATTGCATATAATTCTGCTGTAAAAATCGATGCAACAAATGATAACCTGCCGCTTCTCTCTACATCAGGGAAGGCTACACCAAAGCCGACGCCAGCATCTGACTTTGAGCCATCCGTGAAAACTGAAGTGGAGTCATCATGCTGCAAAGTGTTCTAAAAATATTGACTGCATGGCCTCACTGGACAATTCTGTCTTGGTCAAATTAAAATATCTGCAGAATTTTACCTCTGGGAAGTTCCAGGGGGGACTAACTGAATATTTTGCTGGTAAAATCTCGATCCTTGGCATGTTTAATTCACGGACAATGGTATTGACTCTAAAAGCAAATGGATGAGGTTGCTTGGGATGATTTTCATAATTCTGCCAATGCCTTTCCTTTCTCATACAAATGCTGGTTAAAGACTTAGGTAGCCTCTGGAATCTATACCAGCTCCGATCCATCAGACGCTTGTAATGAAGATCCAGTGGCACCTCATCAACATCTACTAGCATGCTCTCGGTGGGAGATGATCTAAATGCTCCTGTACACAACCGTATTCCTCCATGATGAATTGAGTTGAGCATTTTAAGGCTATTTGGCTTCGCAGAAGTGTACACCTCACACCCATAACTTAATTTTGAAAAGACCAAGGCTTTATATAATCTCAACATCTGAGTTCGGTCTGCACCCCACAAAGTGTGAGACAGGACTTTCAGCAAATTCATTGCTTTCAAGCATTTTGCCTTAATATATTTCACATGTGGAATCCAGGTCAGCTTGCTATCAAAATCAAACCAAGAAACCTTGTTTCATCAACACATGGAATTCTCTGCCTATGAATGAATAGATCTGGGTCAGGGTGGATTCCCCTTATACATACGACAAAAGTGCATAGTTACTGTTTTACTAGCAGAAAATCTAAAACCATTAACCTCAGCCCACTTTACTATATTATCAATGCAGAGCTGAAGGTGGCATTTAGCCACTACCATCCTTGATGCTGCAAAGGAAATCGACAGGTCATCAACAAAAAGGGTGTATGTTATATCTGGGGGAATTATTTTAGAAACCCCATTGATTACCAAGGCGAACAAGGTTACACTTAAAAACACTTCTTTGTGGTACTCCTTCTTCTTGATTGAACATATCCGACATTGTTGCTCCAACCTGAACCTGAAATATCCTATTTTTTAAAAAAGCCTTAATAAAGAAGGGCAAATTGCCTCTCAGGTTACATTCATAAAGGACCCTCAAAATGACATATCTCCATGTTGTATTATAAGCCTTCTCTAGATCAAAGAAAACAGTGATGTGATGCTGCTTGTCAGCAAAAGCTTCACATATTGAAGATTCCATTTGTACCAATACATCAGTTGTGAAGTGCATACTCCGAAAACCACACTGGGCAGGCGACATCAATTGTGTGTTCACCATTTTTTCCATGATCTTACACAAACAAGATGTCAATGCAATTGGGCAATAATTTTCTGTCTTGAATGGATCTTTTCCAGGTTTCACGAATGGCAGTAATTTTAACTTCTCCCAAAGCTTGGGGAAGATATGTTCTCAGTAAATTCTCTTAATAAGGCTTAATATGAAAAGTCTGGTATTTTCAGAAGTATCACTGAATATGTTATATCATCCAGTCCAGGAGCTGATTCATTACATTTATTCAAGGCTGATTCAAATTCTCTAATAGTAAAAGGAGCATTGTATTGCTCATGTCTTAAGGTATTAAAATCAATTTCGACCTGCTCCATTATCCGTCTTTGAGCTGAATAGGGCCTATCATAATTTTTCTTCGCAACATTAGCAAAATGATTAGCAAACTCATTTGCCACTAACCGGGTCTCTGCTACCTCACAACCATTGATCTTGATAACTGGAGGTTGACAAGGAATGAACTTGCCTGCTATTTTTCTAACTCCCTTCCAAACTGGAGTCAGAGAAGTTTTCGAATTTAGTGAAGATATGAATATTGTCCAAGATTCTTTTCGTGCTTTTTTTTATTTCCATGCAAAAATGAGCTCTTGCTTTTCGAAATTCAACACGGTAATACTCACATTTTCGTCTGCGGTATCTGGTGAAAGCAGATCTCATAGTTCTGTGAGTTTCCTGGCATTTACGAGTCCACCAAGGAACTGGTCGGCGGATAAATATGCCCGAAGTCCTTGGTATAGATTGAAGACCAGCTGAGAACACTATTGTATTCAAAAAGTCAAGAGCATCATCTACACAGGGATAGTCATCAGCAGAGTCATCTATCAAGCTGTGCTCCTGGAATGCTGCCCCATCAGCTTTACCAATGTTCCATTTAGGTAGCCTTGAAGATGGAGGGCTCGATGCTACACTCATCACTATTGGGAAATGGTCGCTGGCAAATCTATCATTTCTGGGCTCAGCTCGTGTCGCTGCGCGAAATATCCTTTAATCTATTATTTCTAGGGTAAATGTACTAACACATACCAGAGAATAAATAAAATAAAGAAAAAGGTCAGTATAACTGACTCGCTCACCCTCCAGGAGGGTGTCGGTATGAACACTAGGCGAGTGAGACCACTACCACGAGCCAAATGCCAATAGAAATCTCCCACTACAAAATCCCTCCAAGAGGGGAGCCGACCCACAGAGTGAGCAGCTCGTACTACTACTACTCCATCCCATGCTGCCGACTGCTGCGCCTCTGGTGGCCATCCTTTCAAGTTAGCGCACACGAGCGGTTGTGATATTTTTCTCTCTGTGTTTTTTGTGCCCTTTCATTGGATTTTCTATTATGGAGCGTGCAGCTATCGCAGCAGCTAAGTTAAGTACTCAGTATTTACGGTTAGTTGGTTTTTTCCGGCCCTGAGACAGTATTTGCCGTTTTTTAGGTATATATACGACCTCGGGTCGGAAGCATGGCAGCATGGTTCTGCCTCGTGATGGGTTCGTTCTTGGTCTCCCATACCTAGAACATCCCCTTATTTATCTTCGCTCTTTATGATTATCCGCTTTACTTAGGGTACGGTCTACTCAGGTTTGTCATGCATGCATGTATTTTACCTTACGTAGGCTTCTTCTATCCAGACCCTAGTCCAGGTTCTTAGTATCGGCCTCTGACTAGCTTTGAGTGGTAGACTTGCCTTCGGGTTAGTCGTACACTCCTGGATTTTTTCTCCTGCTATATTGTTTTCTTTCTTTCATTTATTTATTTATATAACTGTATATTTTATTATTGTTAGGTTAGTTAGGCGTCTGCTTAGCCTAGGTCCTGGCTCTTTGAGCCTATACTACCGCTCATCAGTTCGGTTGCTTCCCTATAGCATCTCTCTGATCAGTTGGTTCGGCCCAGTGGGCTTATTTGCCTCCGCTTTTCAGTTCAGTATGCTTCCCGATAGCATCTCCCTGATCAGTGGTTGTCCTAGGCTTAGTTGTCGTATTTGGTCTTACCGCCTCGTGGTCACTTCGTGATTTCACGGGCCCCCAGCCAGACGCTGTCCCAGTCATTCTTCCCCCCCCTCCCGCTCTTCCATAGAGTCGGGCGGGGGCGGGTCGGTCTGCCCATTGCTCGCTCCTCATACCCGAGCCTGCCTCCCTCTCTCCCCTCAGGCGGAGGGGCTAGGGAGTCGGGACAGACCAGACTGGTCTCGACCTCTCCGGCTTCTCGGTCCGGCCGGTTGGTACGGAGTGGGGGGTACTGGCCTTGCCCACCCTCCGCGCTACCTTGTCGCTCCGGGCTAGCTTGAGCCTGTATGTCTTCTCGCTCTTTCCCATCTTACTAGGGCTCCTTCCTGATCGGAGTCCTGGTATCCAGCGGAAAGTTGTTAGTCCACCCAGTAGGGTGGACCGGAGCATACAGTGGGTCTCTACTAACCTTACCGTTTTGCTGAGTTACTACACTCCGCTACGCACTGGACTTAGTCCGGTTTGCTTGTGTGTTAGGTTTAAGTTATCTTTAAGTTTATCTTAAGAACCTTAAACCATCCCCCTCCCTTACATATCTTACCGGATCTCTCCGGGATTATAGCCTATTCAGGCGATGCAGGGAGGGGTTATGCACAAATTTTTTCCGAGCTCCGGCATGCATCGGAGCTCTTCTGTCCTTTAGACTGTAAGTGATGTTTTTTAAGATACTCATGTGTCTCCCCACTTACAGGCCACCAACTGTGAGCATCCGGGATGTTCCGCCACACTTCAGGACCCTTGTGGACACGAAGTTTGCCGGTCCCATGCTCCATGCGCGACTCCGCTCGGGGACATCCAGGTCTGGTACCATGAGACGTGTACCATATGTTACGATCTGGTGAGCCAGCTTTTGGAAGGGGTAAGTTTTACATCTCCAGTAGCTGCTCCGCTTCTTTTTTAGCGCTTAAGTTTTCATCATATTAACTTAAGGCAATTAATTTAAGTTATACTTTAAGTTTTAGTTTTAAGTGATTCTTAAATCTAAACTACGCCCTCTCTTCCAGGCTCCGGCGGTAAGAGATACCGCACTGGCTACCCTGCGGGCCTGGGTCGGCGGTTTTGGGAAAAACGCCGCCAAGGGATAGCCCTACATCCTAGAGAAGCGGTTGGCATTACTAATCTTCCCCGGAGGCAAGGCGACAGGATACGTTGACCCGATAGAAGCGGATCCGACTATCGCCTTCATCCAACAACAGCTGGCCACCTCATTAACTGATCAGGACCAGGATATCTCTACGGATGTCGCGACCCTAGATATTAATGTTGAACCTATGGTAGGTATAGACGACCTGTTGGTCGAGGTAGGTACGGTGGACACCCAAGGGTCACCCTTGGGCGTAACTGTTTCTTCTACTCCTGCAACCTCTCCATCCTTCCAAGGCTTTACGGGTGACGAAATATATTCTCCTCCTGGTGCTTCGGTTAGACCTAAGGTCAAGTCTAAGGTGATGACTTTGACTAAGAAGTCGTCGTCGTCTAAGAAGACGACTTCGGCTTCATCCTCCTCCCGTAAGTCTCCGCTGGGAATCCCGGAGCATCCAGGTCTAAAGCTTCTAGCTCCGGCTCTAAGTCCTCGAGGAGTAAATCCTCCAGAGAGAGATCTCGCACTCCGGCAGAATCACCAGTTCCGCTACCTTTGGTTCCGATTCAGAGCCTCCCTCCACCTCCGCAGCAGCTCCGGCTTTGGACTCCAATGCTGGCCTGTTGCAACAGGTGGGGGACCTGGTTGGGTCCTTAAAGAGTAGCATGGAGCAAATGATCTCTCGTCTGTCGGACAGGATTACTTCCCAGGACTCCATTATAGCCGGGCTGAGAGAAGCTCCTCTAGCCTCCTCCACTGTCCAACACGAGTGGATCCCAACTTCCTCCGTATGACTCACTACCTCAGTTCTCTATGAACAATCCGTGGAGAGTAGCGTCATACGCCCCCTTCCAGGACGGTCTCATCTCTATACCGGAATTTGGGACTCGAAGAATAGAGGACTTCGAGTTCTTCCCGGAAGACCTCCAGCCTCGTTCATAGGCTACGCAAGGCTTACGCCGTCGGCTATGGTGCGGGACGATAAGGTACCTAAGGAGACAGTCCTCTACTCACGAGACCAGGCTCAGAGAGAATGGCTCAGGTGTTTAGAGGACATGGATTGTTCTAACACCAAGATACAACCATTTAAGAGTCCCTTTACCATTTTTACAATGGATGAGAGTACCCCGCTCCCGTTCCTAACCAAGATCGCGAGGTCGACCATCCCAGCGGCCCAGAAGGGGGAACCTATACCGCAGTTGAAGGAAGCGGATCCCACTTCTCCGTTGCTCCCCTCAGTTGGAGAATTGTGGGAAGACTTGCCGAATACATTCTCAGCTGGCAAAACTCAAACCGGACTGTGCTATGGAGCAGTTTGGTGAAAAGCTACCCAGGCTCCCAGATAGCCTTATTCAGGCTGAGTTTGATGCAAAATCGCGTCTAGCCAGATCCATCAATTCTATGGCTATGTCTGAGGTAGCTACCATGGCTTATGGATCAGAACCGATTTTTAAGCTCATGACCAAAGCCCTGACTCAAACGGTACAGTCAGATATGTTTCAGTTTGCCACTGCTCGGACGAATTGTAGGAAGCATGTCCTACAAGAGGCAACCATTCGGCATGAACCGAATAGGTTACTCTCGTCTAGCATCTGGGGAGCAGATCTCTTCCCAGAAGCTATGGTTAAGGAGGTCAGTCAGAGGCTACCAGGTTAAACCAGAGCCTTAAGGATCGTTGGGGCCTTTCGGCTAAGAGGAGGCAAGACCTGACTCCTAAAGGTAAGGGACAAAAGAAACCCAGGCGTTTCCAACCTTACCAGAAGAAGCAACTACGCTTTCCTCAACAAGTTCCAACAGTACCGTTAGTGCAGACAGCCCAACCCTCCACTTCTAAAGGTCAATCACAGCCAATTTATGTGATATCCCCTCAGCCTCAGCCCTCCACCTCTTACGCCATCTCTCCAGCTTACAATCAAGCCTTCGAGAGTCAAGCTTCTCAGAAGTATGACCGCTCGGGTAAGGGAGGTAGAGGTAAGCGTTCCTTTCGTGGGAGAGGATCGGGAGGCCCCTTTAACAGGGGAAAGCACTTCAGAGGAGGCCGAGGCGGTTACCAGAACCAATGAAGAACTTCAGGTAGGGGGGAGGCTGTTTCACTTTCGCCACCGGTGGAACTTCAGCCAATGGGCTCAGAGCATAGTGTCAAAAGGTCTGGGTTGGAGCTGGTTGACGAACCCACCTCCATCCAGACCTTTCCGTCAACTTCCTTCCAAGGAATTGACAGAGTACGCAGACGATCTCCTTCAAAAAGGAGCTATAGCGAGAGTCAAGAGATTAAAATTTCAAGGTCGCTTGTTCAGCGTGCCAAAGAAAGGCTCACAAAAAAGAAGGGTAATCTTAGACTTGTCCCGCTTAAACTTAGCCATCCGCTGCGACAAGTTCAAGATGCTCACGATCTCACAGGAGCGGACCCTACTTCCCCGTGGGGCCGTCACCACCTCTATCGATCTTACAGACGCTTACTATCATATCCCTATTGCAAGACACTTCCGTCCGTATCTGGGTTTCAAGATAGGAGACCAGACATTCTCCTTCAAGGTAGTTCCATTCGGACTCAACGTGGCACCCAGAGTGTTCACGAAGCTAGCGGAAGTGGTAGTGCAACAACTCAGATCGCAAGGGATCATGGTAGTAGCGTATCTCGACGATTGGTTGATCTGGGCCCCATCAGTCGAGGAATGCAACAGAGCTACTCTGAAAGTGATTCAGTTCCTGGAATATCTAGGCTTCAAAATAAACAGGACCAAATCAAGACTCACTCCAGAGTCAAACTTTCAGTGGCTGGGCATTCAATGGAATCTATCATCCCACACTCTGTCGCTTCCATCAACCAAAAGGAAAGAAATAGCAAAGTCAGTCAAGCAATTTCTAAGTCACAAACTAGCGTTAAGGAGAGCCCAGGAAAGGATCCTGGGTTCTCTCCAGTTTGCATCAGTGACAAACGTCTTAATGAAAGCCAAACTGAAAGACCTAACCAGAATCTGGCGCTCGCGAGCAAACGTCAGGTCCAGGGACAAACTATCCTCAGTGCCTCTGATTCTAAAGAATCGACTTCGGCCATGGGCGAGAGTCAAGAATTTATCAATGTCAGTACCCCTTCAGTTCCCTCCACCAGGGGTCACCATCCACACAGACGCGTCCTTAAGCGGCTGGGGAGGGTATTCCCAGGTCAAAAAGGTTCAAGGGACTTGGTCACCTCAGTTCCGTCAGTTCCATATAAACGTACTGGAGGCAATGGCAGTGTTCTTGACTCTAAAAAGGTTACGCCCACCCAAGTACTCCCACATAAAGCTAGTCCTGGACAGCGCAGTGGTAGTCAATTTGTATAAACAGAGGAGGCTCCAAGTCACGTCATCTAAATCACGTCATGATAGCCATCTTCTCCCTGGCAGACAAGTTCAGTTGGCATCTTTCCTCCATCACATAGCTGGAGTAAGAAACGTCATAGCAGACGCCCTATCCCGATCCAGTACCCCACCCTAGAGGTCGGAATGGTCACTGGACAACAGTTGCGTTCCCCAATGGATCCTTCAAAGAGTCCCAGGGCTACAGGTGGACCTCTTCGCATCACAAGCGAACCACAAACTACCGTGTTATGTAGCCCCCAACCTGGACCCTCTGGCCTATGCCACGGACGCCCTGGCTCTAGACTGGAACAACTGGGAGAAGATTTAACGTCTTCCCTCCAGTGAATCTCCTCATGAAAGTATTGAACAAACTCAGGACTTTCAAGGGTCAAGTGGCTCTAGTAGCCCCAGACTGGCCGAAGAGCAACTGGTATCCTCTAATTTTGGAGCTGGGCCTTCGTCCTCTTCAGATCCCCAGTCCCAAGCTCTCCCAGTCAGTACAAATGAAGACTGTGTTCGCTTCCTCAGGGATTCTCAAAACCCTAACTTTATGGATTTCATGAAGTTTGCGGCAAAGAGAGATGCGAATATTGACCCTCAGAATATTCTATTCTTGGAATCCGATAAAAGGGATTCGACTTTGAGGCAGTATGATGCTGCTGTCAAAAAAGTTAGCAACCTTCCTGAGAGATTCGGATATTAGAATCATGACAGTTAATTCAGCTATATCCTTTTTCAGATCCTTATTTGAAAAAGGTTTAGCAGCTAGCACGATTACGACAAACAAGTCAGCTTTGAAAAAGATATTTCAATTTGGATTTAACATAGACTTGACGGATTCCTACTTCTCGTCTATTCTTAAGGCATGTGCTAGGCTTAGGCCTTCTGTAAGGCCTACGTCAGTTTCATGGTTCTTAAACGATGTTCTAAAACGGCTTCCGAAACCGATAATGACACATGCTCGTTTATAATGCTCTTAAGAAAAACCCTATTCTTATTAAGCTTAGCTTCAGGAGCAAGAATTTCAGAACTGTCGGCTCTATCCAGAGGACCCGGATCATATTCAGTTCCTTCCCACAGGAGAAGTCCTACTTTCTCCGGAACGTAGCTTTTTAGCAAAGAATGAAGATCCTTTGATGAGGTGGGAACCTTGGAAGGTACTACCCCTTCCACAAGATTTATCTCTTTGCCCAGTTACAACCTTACGAGCCTTTCTGTCTAGGACCTCCTCATCTTCGTCGGGTCCCCTCTTTAGGAGGGAAAAAGGTGGAACTTTATCCATTAAAGGCATCAGGCAACAAATCCTGTACTTTATTAAGCAAGCCAATCCTGACTCTTTCCCGAAAGCACATGATGTCAGGGCAGTAGCCACCTCAATTAATTATTTCCAACATATGAACTTCGATGAGTTGAAAAAGTATACTGGATGGAAATCGCCGACAGTGTTCAAACGTCACTACCTTAAGTCCTTGGAAGCTCTGAAATTCCCAGCAGTAGCAGCGGGTAACATAGTTTCCCCTGACTCTAACTAGTTTGTAGTAGAAGATTCAGTCCTCCTTTTCTACCTGCCTCACCCAAAAGTTCGTCTATTCCTACCTGGTTCATTTGCATTCACCTTGTGTCTTAGCTGCTTTTGTGATAGTGTAGTGGGTGCCCCTTATTGTCTGGTTAGGGACACTCACAAATGATTATACACATTGATCTCATGGATGTTTCCCCTTATTTTATGCTAGGGGATACATCATATTATAATGATTACGGGTTTTGTATATTAAGTCATATACATTCCTTTATATATTATTATTGTTGATTGTTTTTATTAATTGCTATTATACTTTTGATACATGCTGTTACACAGATAACATTGATACATGTAAATAATTTTACCTGTACATATGTAATTACCTTATGTTTACAAACATGATTAGATTTAAGGGTAATTTAAGCATATTTCTATTTTTATACCCCTGTGTATATGTATCTTTTAGCAATTATAGTATATTCTTATATATTTTATCTTTTATTTGAGACCTATTCTGATTTATTTATTTCTATTCTCATTTATTACTTTTGTTTACAATCTTGTGCTATTTCTCTGGTACGATTTCGCGCAGCGACACGAGTGAGCACAGAAAGGGATTTTGACGTAAGGAAAAATCTATTTCTGGGCGATTGGCTCGTGTCGCCAGCGAAATCCCACCCTACCCATCCCTTCGCCCAAGATTGTCTGCTAACTTCAGGATGGCCACCAGAGGCGCAGCAGTCGGCAGCATGGGATGGAGTAGTAGTAGTACGAGCTGCTCACTCTGTGGGTCGGCTCCCCTCTTGGAGGGATTTTGTAGTGGGAGATTTCTATTGGCATTTGGCTCGTGGTAGTGGTCTCACTCGCCTAGTGTTCATACCGACACCCTCCTGGAGGGTGAGCGAGTCAGTTATACTGACCTTTTTCTTTATTTTATTTATTCTCTGGTATGTGTTAGTACATTTACCCTAGAAATAATAGATTAAAGGATATTTCGCTGGCGACACGAGCCAATCGCCCAGAAATAGATTTTTCCTTACGTCAAAATCCCTTTTATAACTCTCCAATTAAAGTCAATAAGACAGTCATCACTACATATCGATAAATCAATTGCTGATAACATGCCTGTTTGAACATGAAAATGTAAACTCCCCAGAGTTGAGAATCCCCACATTTTCATGTTCTATGAAGGAACCTAAGTATCTTCCTTTCTGATTGGTGATGATGTCACCGCAAAGAGGGTTTCTGCTATTCATATCTCCCAAAATAACAAAAGGACATGGTAACTGTTGAATAAGAGATTTAAATTCATTGATTGGGAAGACTTTGTTAGGTGGTAGATAGAAAGAGCATACTGTATATTTTCTTTGCAAATGGATCTGCTCACCTATCACTTGCAATGCTGATTGGATATTAATAGGATATTTGTGGGGTGTCATTTCAAACATACAAAACGACACCACCATGACTTCCATTATTAAAATTATAGGTGGAGTGATAGGATGTATACTCTCGTGGGCTGGGGCACGTATTATTGCCGATCTTGGTCTCCTGCAGAGCTACACAAACAAGAGACACCGCTGATATGAGCAGCCTTAGTTCTTCCCATTTAGCTCTTAATCCCTGACAGTTCCACTGGAGAAAATTAATGAAATTTACTTTCCTTTAGAGGCTGTTAAATCAGAGCCTCTTTTATGAGCTTTCAGCTTACAACCTTGCTCTTTTTTCCTGGAAGGAGACCGATTGTTTAAGGCTGCCTTCCTTTTTAGAGGGTTATCATTCTCAGGAACAGCAGACAAAGCTGGAGTCGCTGCATCCTCGAAAGCATTTACAGGTGGTACAGCCTCCAGAGAGGCGGGAGTGCCAGGTACCCCCGGCACAGCCTCTGAGAGGTGGGAGTGCCAGGTACCCCCGGCACACCTCCAGAGAGGCAGGAGTACCAGAAATCACTGGCTCTGCTTCCATAAAAGCAAGAGTGCCAGAAATCACTGGCACCGCCTCCAAAGAAGCGGGAGTGCCAGAATCAACTGGCACTGCCTCCAACGAGGCGGGAGTGCCAGAATCAACTGGCACTGCCTTCGAAGAGGCAGGAGCGCCAGAAATCACTGGCGCAACCTCCGAAGAGGCAGGAGCGCCAGAAATCACTGGCGCAGCCTCCGAAGATGCATGAGCACCAGCAATCACTGGGGCCCGCCTACCAAAAGGAGTACTAGGTACAGGTCGTCACTGGTTTTTTATTTACATTGTTTTTGGTAACATTGGTATTCCTTCTTCAGTTGGCAGCAACACTAGAAAAAGATATTCCTGGTCTAATGTACTGATTCAACACTCTCTCTTTTGCCTCTCTAAATGTGATACGTTCGATTACCCTTAATGTTTGAAATGATATTGTTATAATACAATAAAGTTTCATACATACTTACCAGGCAGATATATACATAGCTAAGACTCCGTCGTCCCCGACAGAAATTCAAATTTCGCGCCACTCGCTACCGGTAGGTCAGGTGATCTACCTGCCTGCCCTGGGCGGCAGGACTAGGAACCATTCCCGTTTTCTATCATATTTTCTCTCTTCCACCTGTCTCCTGCGGGGAGGCTGGGTGGGCCATTAATCGTATATATCTGCCAGGTAAGTATGTATGAAACTTTATTGTATTATAACAATATCATTTTCATACAATGAACTTACCTGTCAGATATATACATAGCTGATTGGCACCCTTTGGTGGAGGGTCAGAGACAGCTAATATGGAATAGACAGGTAAACAACATATGTTGTAGGTATAAAAGAAAAAACCTTGGTTCCTACCTGATAGGTGGTAGACTTCATGGCTGTAGCCGGTAGTCTGCATCACCTCAGACTTTAGCGAGATATTAGATCTATGGCTAGAGTTCTTGTGGGTCTGTCGATGGGTATAAGAACCGCTTACTCGGCAGAGCCTAAAAGGACTTTGTCAATGGGTACTGGACCACTTCTATGACAACACACCTTGTGAAGGAGCATAACCAATCCCGACCACCTGATCCTAACCACCATGTTAGTATATATAATTGCTCTGAGTTATCCCGAACTCATAACAAACAACCCATAACTCGAAACGAAAAACTCATTTATACAAAAATTCTCAAAAAAAAAAAAAAAAAAAAAAAAAAATTTAATACTCCCCTAAAAGATATCACAGAGTTCCTTACTGAACAACAGTGACTGGCCGCCAGTGCAGCACCGAGCCCTCTTTGTCAGCAGGAATCTGACATATCTAGTAGAAGGTATGTACAAATTTAAGGATTGGTGTTTACTCCCGTACCCAGTATTGTATCCGCCGATACAAAAGGTCCCAGAGGAAAAACATTTCTCGTAGGTCACGCGAACGTCTTTAAGATAGTGAGATGCAAAAACTGAATTGCACCTCCAATATGTCGTGTCAATGATTTTCTTTAATGACATATTCTTCTGAAAAGAGAGAGACGTCGCCACTGCTCTAACTTTCATGGGCTCTTTTACTCTTAAAAGCGGAAAAGAGTCGTCAGGACAGAACTTGTGAGCATCCGTAATGACGCTCCTAATGAAGAAAGCTAATGCGTTCTTAGACATGATTCTTGTGGGGTCTTAATCGAACACCAAAGACTTTGTCTAGAGCCTCCCATTTGTTTCTTTCTTTGTAAGAAGAACTTCAAGGCTCTTACCGGGCAAAGAGACCTCTCTGTTTCTCTCCCTACTAGACTCGATAAGCCTTTGATCTCAAATCTCTTGGGCCAGGGATTCGATGGATTTTCATTCTTCGCTAGAAAAAGAGTTCTAAACGAGCAAAAGGCCGAGTCTTTTTGTTAAAGCCGACTTCATCTTCTAGGGCATGAAGTTCGCCAACTCTTTTGGCTGTCGCCAAAGATAGGAGAAACAAGCATTTTCTTGTTATATCCCTGAACGAAGCTACGTGGGGAGGCTCAAATCTGTCGACGAAAGGAACTTGAGAACTACGTCCAGGTTCCAGCTGGGTGGAGTTAGTTCCTTCGATTTTGTCGTTTCAAACGATCTAATCAAGTCGTGCAGATCTTTGTTATTCTCAGCAATGTCTAGGCCTCTGTTTCTAAAATACTGCCGACAGCATGCTCCTGTATCCTTGATTGTCGATACAGACAAATGAGAGACCTCTCTCAAGAACAAAAGGAAATCGGCGATTTCGGTTATAGAGGTACTGGAGGAGGACAACTTCTTAGACTTACACCACCTTCTGAATACCTCCCACTTCGACTGATAGACTCGTCTAGTGGAAGCTCTGCGGGCTCTAGCGATAGCGCTTGCAGCTTCGCGAGAAAACAAACCCCCTCGCTCTGACAAGTCTTTCGATAGTCGAAAGGCAGTCAGAGCGAGAGCGGGGAGGTTTTGATGAAACCTCTCGAAGTGCTGTCTGAGAAGATCCATCCTTTTTGGAAGGGATCTTGGGAAGTCTACTGTCCACTCCAGCACCTCTGCAAACCAATCTTGTGCTGGCCAAAACGGGGCTATCAGGGTCATCCTTGTCCCGTTGGACGCTACGAACTTTCTCAACACTTGTCCCAGGATTTTGAAAGGGGGGAAAGCGTACACGTCCACATGAGACCAGTCCAGCAGGAAGGCGTCGACCACAAGAGCTCTTGGGTCTTCCACCACTGAACAAAAGACTTCCAGCTTTTGGAAAGGAATGTGGCGAACAGATCTACGTGAGGAGTGCCCCAAAGCTCCCAAAGACTCTGACACACCTCTGAATGAAGAGTCCATTCTGTGTTGGGAATAAGGACCTGGCTTCTTCTGCTCAGTCTGTCCGCCCCTGATGTTTCTCGTCCCCTGAACAAATCTTGTCAGGAGGGCGATGTTTCTTTGTGAGGCCCAAATTAGCAGATCTCTTGCTATCTCGTTAAATTTGCGACACTGAGTGTGTTCCTCCTTGCTTCCGAATGTAGGACAGGGGCTGTAGTGTTGTCCACATTCACTTGGACCACACTGTTCGTCACAAAGGGTTCGAAGAACTTTAGCGCCAAGTGAACTGCTAGAAGTTCTTTGCAATTTATGTGCCAGGACACCTGTGCTGCCTTCCAGGTGCCTGACACTTCTCTCGGTCCTAGTGTTGATCCCCAACCCTTCTCCGATGCGTCGGAATACAACACTCGGCTTGGGTTCGGAACTTCCAGAGAAATTCCCTTGTTCTCTTTTAGAGGGGACAACCACCATTGCAGGTGTGGTTTCATCTCCATTGGAAGGAGAAAACTGTCGGAGAGAAGTCCCGTCTTCCAGTTCCAAGATCTCCTTAGGAAAAACTGAAGAGGGCGAAGATGTAGTCTTCTAGAGGAAAGAACTGTTCGCAGCGAGGAAAGGGTGCCTAGTAGGCTTAACCATTCCCTCGCCGAAGTCCGTTCTTTCCTAAGAAGAGAGAGACTTTTTCCAAGCCTCTCACTATTCTCTCTTGCGAAGGAAATACTCGAAAACCCCGTGAATCCATCTGAATCCCCAGATAGACCAAGTTCTGTTGGGCGGGAATCAGTGTGACTTCTCGAGGTTCACGAGTAGTCCCAACGCCTTTATCAGGTCTAGGGTCAAAGAAAGGTCCTCCAAAACACTGTCTCTCTGTTCTGGCCCTGATGAGCCAATCGTCCAAATATAGAGAGATGTTGACGCCTTTGAGGTGAAGAAACCTCGCCACATTCTTCATCAGGTTTGTGAAGACCTGAGGAGCTGTGGACAGGCCGAAACACAAGGCCCTGAACTGAAAGATCCTTCCCCCCGTCATGAAACGGAGGTACTTCTTCGATGAAGGGTGAATCGGGACATGAAAATAGGCGTCCTGGAGATCCCAGCGACACCATCCAATCTCCTTGACGTAACGCCGCAAGGACTGAGGCCGAAGTCTCCATAGAGAACTTCTCCTTTCGAACGAACTTGTTCAGAGCGCTGACATCTAGAACTGGTCTCCAGCCCCCGAGGCTTTCGCAACCAGGAAAAGCCGATTGTAAAAACCCCGGAGAGTTTTTGCTCTAGAACCAGTTCTATAGCTCTTTTGTCCCACATTTGATTCACCATCAGACGAAGAGTATCCCTCAGTACAGGGTCCCTGTATCTGGCTGACAGTTCCCGCTGGAATGGTCGTTAGTGGAGGACTGTCTTGGAAGGGGATAAGAATATCCCTTCCTGATTATGGACATGGAAGAGGCGTCTGAGTTTATGAGGTGACCAGGCGTCTGCAAATTCGAGAAGCCTGGCCCCCACTGGTGTTTGGAGGCTGTCTGTTTCACTTCCCTTTCTTAAAGGGACGGGAAGGAGCCTTACCTCTCCTCTCAAGACCTCTTCTCTTAGAGGTAGCTCTGGAGAGAGGCCCTCCTCGAAAGGGCTGAACCGTAGAAGTCGGTCCTTTCTTGTCAACAGAAACAAGTGGTCTCTTCTTCCTTGCAGTTTGCAGGAGAAGATCCTGAGTCGCCTTCTCAGTCAGATGCCTCGAGAAATGTCCTTCACTAACTGAGAAGGAAACAGGAAGTCAGACATGGGGAGCGAAAACCAGGGCTGCTCTCTGTGAGGGAGAAACCGCCTTGGTTAGGAATGAACTAAAAAATACTCCTCTTCTTAAGGAGTACTGCTCCGAAAAGAGAGGAGATTTCTCCGATCCGTCTTGTACCGCCTTGTCAATACAAGCAAGAATACTCAGAATGACTTCGGGGTCAAGACCATCCGAGTCATGAGCTTTCTTAGACATCACCCCAAGGGACCAGTCTAGGAAATTAAACACTTCCAAAATATGGAAGAGTCCCTTGAGGAGATGATCCGTCTCCGAAATCGCCCAAGACACGCGAGCTCCATTCAAAGCGTGTCTCCTTGACGAGTCAACCAAGGTTGAAAAGTCCGCTTCGGCCGCCGATGGAAGAGAAAGGCCCATGTTCTCCCAGTTCGTACCAGGAACCTCTCTTGCCAGAAAGTATGGCTGGAGGCATACAGAATGTGGTCCTGCCCAGATCCTTCTTAGACAACATCCATTTGTCTAAGGATTGAAGCGCTCTCTTCATAGAGATCGTAGGTCTCATCTTCAAGACCGACGAAGACTTAGGCACAATCGCACTCGAAAACAGTGATCGAGCCGAAGAAGAGCGGCAGGAGTTAAAGAATCTCCGTATTCCCGTAAAAGAAGGTCAGTCAGAATCATGGAATTTTTATTCTAAAATTAATATTAATAATACTTACCTGTATAATTTATCTAGCCCTAAATCCCAAAAACCGCACCAAAATTTACCACATTGGCAACCCTGTTACCTCCTATTCTGTCCGCCAGTTGGCAACACTGTCGTTGACAGATACGAAAACCTTCCCTCAAATCAGTTGTGATAGGCAGATCGTGGGGTAGGATGGGTGGGACTAGATAAATTATACAGGTAAGTATTATTAATATTAATTTTAGAATAAAAATTCCATATTAATAAACATTACCTTAATATAATTTATCTAGCCCGATTAACCACATTGAAAAGGAGGAGGGAATCTGAATACAATTTCCCCTTCAGACAGAGAGGAGAAAACAAACAAAGAAATATATATCATAGGCAGTCAAAACTCAACCCAAGGTCAAAGATACTAACAACTCAAAGTCTCCTACCATAATGCACCAACTGCGGTAGCACAGGACAAGGAGTAAGTGCATAGTCAGTCCGTCTGTACTAAAGTCAGGTGACCGACCAGGTGACCAGTCAGACGAATTGCGGACAGCAAGGCTGCACCTGAAGACTATCAAGCACTATTCTTTCCCTAAAGGATGAGTGTCCGGACTGTCTGGGCGATTCAAAGCTAAGCAAAACCTTGGGGGGTGTATCAACGCAACCCGAAGTCGCCAGCAACGAATCGGCTCATGAGCAACTCCTAACTCGAGCTTCTGGTGCCAAGAGAAAGGAGCGCGGAGCAAAAAGGCGATTCAGTCCCGAAGTACGAATGCCTGACAGTCCAACCTGGTCTCATGTTACACGATCATCGGGGGTGTATCAACGCAACCGACTTCGTCAACAAGAAACTCAGGGCTACTAAAATGTCGACCTGATATCCACGAGTGTCTGACTCTGAGAAGACAGGTGAGATCAAAAAGTAGATGGTGAGCGAGTCACCAGATGACAGCAGACGATCCATCGACTAATTCCCTGTCAAGGACAGTGGAAGAAGCAGGAGTCGTCAGGACAAGGGTGAAACCAGTGGCTAGTCCCTAGGTCAGCACGACTCTGGGAGAAGCGTAGTCGTCGCCAGTGCCGACAACCCAGTGGCTGGAACCATTTCACACTGAAAATGGAAGCAGCATGAGTTGCCAAGCAGTCAGTCTGTCATCAAAAACACCTAAATACCAAACTGCCTAATTCCCATTATAACTACGTTCAAAAAAACTGCCATGGGTTATAATACAAAAACAAAAAATATATACAAAAAAAAAAAATTAATGAATAATATACAGGTAGCAACCAAACGTTCTAAAAAGGAAGACTACCTAATTCTCCGTCTGACGACCTGTCCTGCCATCACCAACCCCGGGGGGGCCCCCCAAAGAAAACGAAGGTCGCCTAGAACTAGAGAAAATCCCTCAAGTAAAAAGAGGCAAAAACAGAATAGAACGCCAAGTCGCCGCCTCAAGCACCTTGGCGACTGAGACATTTCTTCATAAAAGCTACTGATGTAGCAACTGCTTCAATACTGTGTGCTCTGGCGCGTTGGTCTTCCCCAGAAGCCGAACCACCAGTTTTAACGATCAGATCTCTGAGAAAAAAGGATACACATTCTTTGAAATAAGGTCTCTTGACATTTCGGGGTGAAAACAAACAGATGACGGGGGGACGACCCTGAATGTCCTTCGTGCGCGTAAATAACATGAGAGCGCCCTAACAGGGCAAAGAACTAATTCCTCATTTAAATTACCAACAAAGTCGACCAGCGACTTCAGTACGAAAGACCTGGGAATGGGATTATCAGACGATTCAGTCTTTGCGACAAATTCAGGAAGGTATGACAAAATCATGTCTTGTCCAGATCTGGCAACCAGAAAAGAGAGTGCTGCAGTTCACCCACCCTCTTGGCTGTAGCCAGTGAGACAAGGAAGAGTGTCTTAGAAGAGAGGTCCCTAAATTTGGCAGAATTCAGAGGCTCAAACGGAGGGAACCTTAAGGCTTGAAGGACTTTGTTAACGTCCCATGTCGGAGGCGAACACTGCGGCCTGGTCGAGATAGGGAAAAAAGATCGAAGTAAATCTCTAATGACATAAGATGAAGAGATCTCAGGAAGCCTTGCCTTAAAAACATAGGAAAGCATAGACCTATAAACCCTTAATGCACGAAGGTGACAGGGCCCTGTCATGATGTAAATGAACTAAAAACTCCGCTACTTTCTGGTAAGGAAGGTCTAGAAATTGAATGTCCTTGAGACTTACACCAACGTCTGTAAACCGACCATTTAGCCTGATAATTTACTCTGGTTGATTGTCGCCTGGCAAGAGCCAACTGTCGCGCCACTCTGGAGGAGAACCAGGAGAGACCTCCAAAGAGAAACTGGCTGCATTACGGAGGACAAAAATTCTTCGATCAGACTCAGAAGCTTGTCTATCCGTTTCTGAGCGGGAGAAGCCCTCAAATCTGGGAATTCAAAACAATCCCCAGATAAGTCATGATCTGGCAAGGGATTAGATTGGACTTGTCGAAGTTGACACGAATGCCCAACTCGACACAAAGAGACAGAACTATCTCCCTCGAACGGAGACATTTCTCTAGAGATTCGGCCTGGCGACTAGCCAATCGTCCAGATACCGCAGCCATCCTTACATTTAACTGATGCAGAATAGCTGAAACAGGAGCCATCACCCGAGAAAAAGACCTGTGGAGCAGTGGTGAGGCCGAAACACGGGTCTTGAACTGGAAAACTCCCGAGTCCGTGAAAAACCGAAGGTAAGGTCTGCTTCTTGGATGGATGGGGATTTGCAGATAAGCATCTGCAGATCGATGGAAATCATCCAGTCCCCCCTCCTGACGGATGAAAGAACAGTCTGGACCGTCTCCATCCTGAACTTGGACTTTAGAATGAACTTGTTCAAAACCGAAAGATCTATGATGGGGCGCCAGGCACCCGAGGCCTTTAGAACTACAAACATCCGAGAGTAAAACCCGGGAGAAGGAGGAGCTCGCTCTATGGCATCCTTCTCCAAGAGGGCCCGAAAGCTCCTTCTCCAAGGCTTGACCCCTGATTGAGTGAGGGGAATACTGCTGAACTCGAGAGGACGATTGGAAAGTGGAGGTCTGGAAACAAAAGGGATCTCGTAACCTTCCTTCAGGACCTCACCACCCAAGCATCCACGCTCTCCCCTGCCAAGCTGACCAATGGCGGGAGAGACAAGCTCCTACTGCGGTTCTCAGGCGAGGTGATGACTCCTACTCCGAAAAATTCTTACGCAGAGACAAGGAAGAAGAAGAAGAAGAAGAAGAAGGTCCTCCTGGAGGTTTGAGCTCTTTCTCTGCCCTTGGAGCCACGCCAAGAACCTCTCCCGCGTTTCAAAGGGTGGAGCACCAGAGGATGAAGAAGAAGCACCAGCAACCTGAGATGTACTCTGGAAAAGAGCCAGAAGGAGGTTGTTGGGCTGGAGCAGAAGGTACAGATCTGGTCCTAAACTTACGCTTACTCCTTGAAGGAATGGGAGGAAGACCAGAGGAAAAAGCTCTTGATAAGGCCCAGTGAGCTTGGGAAGAGGCATCACCTGATGTTCCTTCAAAACCTCAGAAAGCACAGAAATATCGAAAAGGAAATCGCCAAAAGGAGGAAGAGGACAACAGACGGTTCTCTGAATCTCCGATACAGAGGAAGGTAACTGCGACAAATACAGGTTACGCCTTAGAGAAACAAGAAAGGCCTGCATTGAAGCAGCAAGCTCGTTCTGATGTACAGAAGCGATTGAAATGGATGAGCAGAATTTCTCAAAAAGAGGAGCATCAGGAGGAACAAACCCGGAGTCCTTGATATACTTAAAAGCCCTCCGAGGACCCACATATTGAAGGATTGAGCTTCTTGTAAGGAGCTCATAACAGCCTCCATAGCAATAAAATCTTCATTCATTGAGACAGAGACCGAAGCCTTAGAAGGCAAGGGTTGACTTGAAAGTCGGAACAAAATCAGGATTTGGCTTGGGGGTCGAGAGAATGAAGAATCATCCGCCACCTGGTAAACTCCTCTCCGGTGTCGTAGAAGAGAAGAGAGCTTCCTCTTCCCTTCCCCACCCCGATCACCTTCGAAAGTTTAGCGGCAACGTCCGTCCTCACTCTCGCGAACCTCTTGGGCAAAGGGGGGGGAAAACGTAAAATTCCCGTGACCGGGAAGGGAAGGGACCGTCAAGAAAAATCCCTTCTGTAATACAACGAGGCGGAGGCTGCTTCTGCTCTTTAGGCCTCGCCTGAGAAGAAAACTCAAAATTAAATCAAAAAAGTTTCTTGAATTCTACATCATGACATCCATTCGAGGAAACATCAATATCACACGAATCCGCGTCATCATCATCATCATCGTCAGATCCTAACTTAGAAACTTCCCCTGAAGTAAAAATCCTGACGACTAGCTATCTTAGGTCTGACACTAATATCCCTCCCCCCTTCTCCTAAATAAGGCCCGCCCTTTGGCACTGTTACGGGACTAACAGGGGACACGTTGGGTAAAGATTCGTTAGGCACCTGCCCGGACCGGATCCCCCCTAGGCCTTCGCCACAACGGGGTTCACAAGCCGGGTATCTGTCGCACCGTTACCCATGGTGCTGTCGACAGGTACCTGACGAGGAGCTGAAAATGAATCTAAAAGTGTGTTAGACATTCTAGTAAAGGCTTCTTGAAATTCTCTGACAGATTGTTAAACTTAGCAGAAATATCTCTATCTAGACTAAGCTGTAATTTCTTAAAATTCTGTTTCCAGGTAGTTTCCATTGCCAAAATCTTCGAATCTACATCAGAAACTAACTTCACTAATTACCGGTTGTACAGGGGGCAAAGCATCAATTAATTCGGAATCGGAGTCGTACGATACCGAAACCGAAGAGCCAGAATCATGAGCGCCCAAGTCAAAGAATTCGTTAGATACAGTTTTAGCAATCGATTTCTTTTTCTCCTTAACCGATCTTTTACGCTGCAAGATTGTTTGGCGTTTCATATAAGCAGTCATATCCTCGTCAGACCAGGGCTTACATACGTCACAACGAGAAGTCAAGTCACAAACCTGTCCACGACAAGAACTACAAATGTCATGGGGTTCATACTCCCTGCTACTCATCCTTGTCCCACAAACCGGGCAGTTCCTGATGTTGCTGGCAGAAGGAAGCATCGTAATTTCTTGGTAATCCATTGTAGAATTGGACAGGTCAGTAGTTCCGGGTCGCGCAAAAGTTCGTAATTTAAGATAAGAACCACAACAGAAATCAAAGTTAATTCACTATTTCGTGATGTAATGCGTGAGTGGTAATTCATATAAAGTTTCATTTAACAAATAATGAAAGCTTTAAAGGCACAAAAATGTTTAAGGAAATTTATAAAGAGCGGCCGTGATGTAAACAACACGGGCGCTCGTTAACAACTGAATTGAGGGAAGGTTTTCGTATCTGTCAACGACAGTGTTGCCAACTGGCGGACAGAATAGGAGGTAACAGGGTTGCCAATGTGGTAAATTTTGGTGCGGTTTTTGGGGATTTAGGGCTAGATAAATTATATTAAGGTAATGTTTATTAATTTTATAGTTCGAGACTCCTTCTCTACCGTCACCCTCTTCTTCTGAATCTCCTTCTACACCTTGTGGAGAATCGGGCTGAAAAACGAGAGGATCTTCATCCCGTTCTCTCTCTACTGGTGACAAACTCCTACTAGGAGAGGGGCTCATAGAGTGAACCGACTCTCTCTCACGTCTAAAAGAAGTCTCGCGTCTGCTTGACTTCTCGCGCCTGAAGAGCTCCTCGCGCTTGGCGCCAGGCGCCTCGCGCTTGTCTGGCGCCTCGCGCTTGTCTGGCGCCTCGCGCTTGTCTGGCGCCTCGCGCTTGTCTGGCGCCTCGCGCTTGTCTGGCGCCTCGCGCTTGTCTTGCGCCTCGCGCTTGGCTGGCGCTTCACGCTTGGCTGGAGCGTGTAGCCTGGCTGGCATCTCACGCCTGGCTGACGTCTCGCGCTTGTCTGGCGCCTCACGCAAAGTTGACTCCTCGCACCTGGCTGGCGCCTCGCGCTTGGCTGAATCCTCGCGCTTGGCTGGCGCCTTGCGCTTGGCTGAATCCTCACGCCTAACTGGCGCCTCGCGCCTGGCTGGCGCCTCAGGCCTGAGCGTATCCTGATCTACAGCAACTCGCTCGGATAGATCCTGACGTTTGTACGACTCTTCGCGCCTGGAAGACGTCCCATGTCTGGCGGACGCTTCACGTCTGGCTGGTGAAAGAAGACGAGACTTCTTAATAGGAAGTCTAGCGTCCTTCTTGCGAGGGGGATCCCTCGAAAGAACTCAACCAAACCAAAGAGGCAATCTGCTCTTGAACTGCAAGCAATATCCTCTTGGAAGCCACCCCAGCGTCCTCTTCAATAGAAGAAGCAGGAGAACTCGAAGGACTGCGATCCTCAAATACTGCTCTAGGAGGCGTCGAAACCAGCTTAGCCTTCTTGATAGAAGAAGGAGCTTCCTCCGAGAAGCGTTCCGGGCTCGAGTCGAACGCGCGCTCTTTCCAATGCCTTTTCAGTGGCCTAGAAAGATCCGAGTCCTTCCACCCTCGTTTAGGTGAAGGAGAACCGGACGACGAGAAACAATCTCGTAGGACGCTCTATTTGAGCGGTCCTGAGCAGACTGTAACGAAACAGAACCTGCTGAAGGGACGCCTGACCGTTGGGGATTCCCCACAACCTCCGTACGACTTTCGACTTTCCTACTCCTCTGGGTATGTGAGTTTGGAAAGAGGTCTAGGCCTGGGAGCATCGCAGGGACGGTCAGACGCCCCCATCCACAACACTGGGAACACTCACTTCACTTAGTAAATCACAATCACTAGCCTACCTTGCATGGCCTGCCATCTTTGTCTTCATTTTACGAAGAGTAGCCTTCAGATTGGCGATTTCAGAAGCCGAATCCGAATGCAAAGCCTGTGAGGATTCAGATACATAGGGAGAATCATATTCATTAACAAAGGAGCGTTAGACTCAGAAAAAGGCTCAATAGGCCTTGTACTCACACTCTTTTGTGCAGCCCGTCTAATCCTATCCCTCTCTAACTTCTTCAAGTAAGAAGTTAGAGTCTTCCATTCATTAAGCATCCAACGTTTCACACTCAATACAGGTGTTAGCCAAAGAACAGTCAAACCCCCTACATTACGACATACAGTGTGAGGATCAACCGAAGCCTTCGGTATCCTCACCTTGCAGCCTACATTCACACACACTCTCACACTAACACTTGAATCAGACATTCTATTAGAAAAATCAAAAGCAAGTCCAAATCCAGTCCACAGTAGCGAATGCCAAAACAACGATCCAGTACGTCACCAAGAAATCCAATAAAGATGATCAATAAAGTCTTGAAAAGCGAATTCCAGTCAGGAGGTAGTAACAACAATGTTGATACCACCGGCGACAGAGAAAATATGATAGAAAACGGGAATGGTTCCTAGTCCTGCCGCCCAGGGCAGGCAGGTAGATCACCTGACCTACCGGTAGCGAGTGGCGCGAAATTTGAATTTCTGTCGGGGACGACGGAGTCTTAGCTATGTATATATCTGACAGGCAAGTTCATTGTATGAAATTTCTTTTTCCATGATGTATACATCACAGGTAAGTGAAGATGATGGATGACTGTCTCCACGATGTATACATCTAGCTTGCTTATTACATATGCCATGCTCTGGTTCACTACATTTGACACGAGTGGCAGGCTTGCCTTGTAGTTTCTGTCTACAAGACCCCAACATATGTCCAAATTCTTGGCAATGAAAACATCTCCTCGGTCTTGAAATATATATTGTTTAACCTTGAAACGTAACCAGGCTGCTTTCACTATACAGGCGGTCCCCGGGTTACGACGGGGGTTCCGTTCTTAAGACGCGTCGTAACCCGAAAATCGTCGTAAGCCGGAACGACGTTCTTGAAAACATGTCCACAGGGAAAATTTCACTACTAATTTGCAATTTTTCTTAGGGCCGTATCTCTAAAATTATCACTAATTTACTTTTTTCATGTGCAACACTGTGTATTCACAAATTACTGTATATTTTCATTAAAATACAAGAGAGAGAGAGAGAGAGAGAGAGAGGATGGGGGCGAGACGAGAGAGAGATGAGAGAGAGAAAAAGAGAGAGATAACTACCTTACGGTTTCAATAGATTGAAAAAATGAGTCTGTAGGCAACTTTTTCCCCCTCCCCATAAATACATATATTTCTCCTCCAGAGAAGAGAGAAAGAGAGGACTGTGCAATTATGTTTGTCTGTCTATCAATTCTTTGCTGAGAGCGAGAGAGATAAAAGGAAGAAATAGAAACACCAAATGTATGACAAGTATCTTGTGGAGAGAGAGAGAGAGAGAGAGAGAGAGAGAGAGAGAGAGAGAGAGAGAGAGAGAGAGAGAGAGAGAGAGAGTTGTCCTCACAACATTTAAAAGAAAGAAATGGAATGATTATTGTATTTTAAAAATACTCAGATATGAATTTTGTACTTACAGTTAATAAGTATTATTATTGGAAAATATTAATGATAAACTTATTACATACATGTCCATGAAAATGATCTCATCTCAGTAAGAGAGAGAGAGAGAGAGAATTACATAAAACCATTAAATCATTGCCCATTGCCCTTGTATGGCATTAAGCTCAGAGTGTCACTCGAGTTGAGTTAGGGAAATTGATACAGAAAAAGACAAAGGGAAGAATTTTCTTTTTTTGAAATTAGTTATCGTATTATTACTACTTCTATTATTATATTATTATTATTACTTATATTATTATTATTATTTGAAAATATAATAAACACATGCATCTACCATAAAAATCTCTCATCTCATTAAGAAAGAGGAATTATCCTTACAAGTGAAATGGAAAGGTCATTTTCATCTCTTTAAAATACGACCATTATGAATTTTGTAATTGTTTTAAAGTTTTATTATTATATTATTATTATTATTATTATTTTTTTTTTTTTTTTTTTTTTTTTTTTTTTTTTTGTGCTCTATCACAGTCCTCCAATTCGACTGGGTGGTATTTATAGTGTGGGGTTCCGGGTTGCATCCTGCCTCCTTAGGAGTCCATCACTTTTCTTACTATGTGTGCCGTTTCTAGGATCACACTCTTCTGCATGAGTCCTGGAGCTACTTCAGCGTCTAGTTTTTCTAGATTCCTTTTCAGGGATCTTGGGATCGTGCCTAGTGCTCCTATGATTATGGGTACGATTTCCACTGGCATATCCCATATCCTTCTTATTTCTATTTTCAGATCTTGATACTTATCCATTTCCCTCTCTCTCTCTCTCAACTCTGGTGTCCCATGGATATTGCGACATCAATGAGTGATACTTTCTTCTGACTTTGTCAATCAACGTCACGTCTGGTCTGTTTGCACGTATCACCCTATCCGTTCTGATACCATAGTCCCAGAGGATCTTTGCCTGATCGTTTTCTATCATCCTTCAGGTGGTGCTCGTACCACTTATTACTGCAAGGTAGCTGATGTTTCTTGCACAGGCTCCAGTGGAGGGCTTTGCCACTGAATCATGCCTCTTTTTGTACTGGTTCTGTGCAAGTGCCGGGCATTCACTTGCTATGTGGTTTTATGGTTTCATTTTTCGTATTGCACTTCCTACATATGGGAGAGATGTTATTTCCGTCTATCATACTTTGAACATATCTGGTTCTTAGGGCCTGATCTTGTGCCGCTGTTATCATTCCTTCAGTTTCCTTCTTTAGCTCTCCCCTCTGTAGCCATTGCCAATTGTCATCGCTGGCTAGTTCTTTAGTCTGTCTCATGTATTGTCCGTGCATTGGTTTGTTGTGCCAGTCCTCTGTTCTTTCTGTCGTCTCCTGTCTCTGTATATTTCTGGGTCTTCGTCTACTTTTATTAGTCCTTCTTCCCATGCACTCTTTAGCCACTCGTCTTCACTGGCTTTCAGATATTGCCCCAGTGCTCTGTTTTCGATGTTGACACAGTCTCTATACTTAGTAGTCCTCTCCCTCCTTCCTTTCGTGTTATGTATAGTCTGTCCGTATTTGCTCTTGGGTGTAGTGCTTTGTGTATTGTCATTTGTTTTCCTGGTTTTCTGATCTATGCTGCGGAGTTCTGCCTTCGTCCATTCCACTATTCCTGCGCTGTATCTGATTACTGGCACTGCCCATGTGTTTAGGCTTTTATCATATTTCCGGCGTTGAGTTTTGACTTGAGTATCGCCTTGAGTCTCTGCATATATTCTTTCCTGATCGTGTCCTTCATCTCTGGTGTTTTATATCTCCTCCTTCCATTATTCCCAGGTATTTGTATCCTGTCTCATCTAGTGTTTGATGTTGCTCCCATCTGGTAGCTTTATCCCTTCAGTTTCTCGTTACTTTTGCCTTTTTGCATGTTGACTAAGGCGCATTTTCTATTCCAAACTCCATCCTGATGTCCCCAGATACAATCCTTACAGTCTGGATTAGGGTATCTATTTCCTTGATGCTCTTACCATACAGCTTGATGTCGTCCATGAACATCAGATGGTTGATTTTGTTGCCTCTTTTCTTGAGTTGGTACCCCGGCATCCATCTTCTGTAGTACTTTTGTCATGGGAATCATGGTACTACTGAGAGTAGTGGGGACAGTGAGTCGACCTGGAAGATCCCTCTCCTGATATTAACCTCTGCTAGTCTTATTCCAGAGCTTGTAAGTATTGTATTCCAGTTGCGCATTGTATTTTTGAGGAAGCTGATGGTATTTTCCTCTGCCCCATATATTTTCAGGCATTCTATTAGCCATGTGTGTGGTATCATGTCGAAGCTTTCTTATAGTCTATCCATGCCATGCTTAGGTTGGTTTTCCTTCTCCTGTTTACGTTCTTCATTACCATTTTGTCTATCAGGAGCTGGTCTTTTGTGCCCCTACACTTCCTTCTGCAGCCTTTCTGTTGGTGGGGGATGTGTGTTTCGTCTCTAGGTAGTTGTATAGCCTTTCACTGATGATACCTGTTGTAGTAACTTCCACATTATGGTAGGCAGGTGATAGGCCTGTAGTTACTGGCTATATTTCCTTACTCTTGTCTTTTTGTACTAAGGATGTTCTTCCTGTGGTCATCCATTTGGGTGCTTGTGTGATTTGAGATACAATGCTGGAGTGTTCTGCTATTCGTGGGTGTAGGGCCTTGAAGTTTTTCAGCCAGTATCCATGGACTTCATCGGGACCTGGGGCTTTCCAGTTTGGCATTTCTTTAGTTGGTGTCTGACTGTGTCTGTCGTGATGTCTGTGAATCTTTGTTTTGATTCTCCTGTTTCTTCCTTCCTTGACTTCCTGGAGCCATGTTGCATGTTTGTTGTGTGATACCGGATTGCTCCATATGTTTTCCCAGAGTCTCTTACTTGGTTCGGCTTCAGGAATTTCTGGGTGGTTGTCTTCCCCATCTTAGTTGGCTGTATAGTCTTTTCTGGGTTGGTTCCGAATAGTTTGTTCTGTTGGTATCCCTTATTCCTGTTCATGTACCGTTGGATCTTGTGTGCTTTGGCCTTAAGCCTTCTGTTTTACATCTTCTATTGTGTTGTTTAGTCCCCTCTCTTGTACTTGTATTTCTCGTTGAGTTCCTCCCTTGTTTTCTTGCTTCTTAGCCTTTTTTCTGCCATCTCTTTCAGTTTACTCAAGTCAGATCTCATCACCATGATTTGCTTTTCCAGGCGCCTTTTCCAAGGAGGTTGCTGTTTTGGTTTCTGTTGGGTTGGTTGTGACGGTGGTGTTGGTGTTCTGCTACTAATCTTGCTCCTGCATATGTCAAGTTATTTGTTTCTGTGATACTGGTGGTGTGTATTAGGCCCATTATTTCATTGACCTCACTTGTTTTCTCCCTTAATTTCTGGTTGTTGTAGGCTTTCAGGGAGGGGATCTTTGTTCTCTCTGTATCTGGCTCCATCATTGTCTAATCTTTTCTACCCATTCCGTCCTCTCTGTTACTTCGTCGGTGTTTCTTCGTGTGTCGTTGTTTGATACCTCATCCTCCCTGTCGTCTTCTGTGGCATCGTTTCTCAGTTCGTCTTCGTGTAATTCGTTGTCGTGTGATATTTCCCTTTCCAGTTCTTCTCTTTCTGTTGGGGAGAGCCAGTTCTTTTTCTTTATGTTCCTTACTTGGTCTGCCAGCCTCTGCTCTGTTTGGGGGGTGTTATTCCTCTCATTCCAGATGTTGGCCAATCTTCTCTATATCCTCTCTCCGTCGGGTTTGCTTCTGATGTAGCATCTCCATATTTCCTTATTTTCTTCTCTTGTCCATTTCTTCCTTTTTGCCTCTGTAGCTCCAATCTCAGGCTGTTGATTACTGTCGTTGTGGTGATCAGTTGCTGGATGACGACCTCCAAGTACCTGACCGTCTTCCCCTACAATTGGGTTGAATACCTGGTTGCCGGACGAAGCTCCTCTGTTGCCAGAGGTTCCATTTACGTCGTTGTCGTTTATTCCTTCATTTCTTTCCATCATTGCTGAGTTTCGCTATTTGACCCATAGCTGGACCCTACCCCATCAGGGATAGGTACTCATTTACAGCTGAGTAGACTGAGGAAATTATGGTAAAGATCCTTTCCCAAGGAATCAACGCCGAGGAGAGCGGTCACCCATCCAACGACTGACCAGCCCCAATGTTGCTTAACTGACTAAGTCTATGTCGACCTAACCCACTCCTCCACGGCGCCAATATTATTATTATTATTATTATTATTATTATTATTATTATTATTATTATTATTAATAACTGAAATTATCAATAAAACATTTTACATACTAGTACCATTAAAAAATTCTTTCATCTCGTAAAAGAGAGAGAGAGAGAGAGAGTTTATCTCTCTCTGTTCTCTCAAAAAATACTTATAACGCTTCCAGCGAAAGAGAGGGATTGAGTTACCACAATGAACACTTATTATCTGTGTGGCAAAAGAGAGAGAGAGAGAGAGAGAGAGGATGAGGAGATAGGGGGCGAGAGATAGATTGAGAGAAGAGAGAGAGAGATGAGAGAGAGAGAGAGAGAGAGAGAGAGAATTATTATTTTTATGGAGATACCGAGTTACTGACAGCTATAATGAAACATTGTAATGTAATATTAAAACAGAAGAATAATTCTAAAAAATACATATGTATTTGTTGGCTTCATGATCGCAGTCTGATTAATTTTTATATTTATGAAATGATTTAGTCATGAAAAAAAAAATAACATCAAAATACACTAATTAGTGATTATTTTCATCAGAAAATACAGAGAGAGAGAGAGAGAGAGAGAAACTGTGCTAAACTATAAAGGATTCTTATCATAGTATGTGTTTTTTAAAAGCGTCGTAAACTCAGAGCGTCGGAAGCGTCAGCGTCGTAACCTCGGAACAAGCGTCGTAATCCAGGGCGGATTTTTCAATGAATATTTAAGAAAAAGCGTCGTAACCTCGGAACGTCGTAAGCCGGACCCGTCGTAACCCGGGGACCGCCTGTACTAGGCAATCGGGTGGAATTGAATGTAAAAATTAAATTAGGGAGTGGGACAAGGACTCCATTTATCTTCTTCATTCTTTCAATTCTTATTATGCCTTGATCTTTTAATTCTTCTACTAGCTTTTCTTCAGAGTACATACGTCATAAGCTGGGGTGCATATCCTCTTGGAGTAATCCCAAAAAGCATGTACGTACTGCACACCCTACTTTAACTCCTCCAGGGAGCGATAATGTTTTCAGTTTGTCACTTTCTTTTGCCGAGGCAGATTCCACTGTCAGCTTTCCTCGCCCCTCAGAAGAAATCTTAGGCTATCGGCTACAACACTTGACAATATCTCTACGTATATACATAAAAAATGTCAAAATTACAGTCTTCCAAATCGAAGGTCAAATATTTATCATACGAGTTTTCAAACATTCTGGATCCTATTTCTGATACTATATTCCTACCAAATTTCCCTTTGCTCAGTACTGGAGCAAAAGGTTTCAGTGTAATTACACTGGAATGTTTTTTGGATTTTTCCAGAGGAAGGTTGCCAGTGGAGGTTCCTGCAGTCATCAACTGTGCCGATTCACTACCATCAAAGGGTCCAGGGATACTTGAATCTTTATTCGTTTCTGTCATAAAGATCAAAGAAAAAAAAATAAACTGAAAACCTTAAAAATGATATTGTTAAGATACAATAAAGTTTGTTCATACTTACCTGGCAGATATATATATAGCTGTATTTCTCCGAAGTCCGACAGAATTTCAAAACTCCCGGCTCACGCAGTGGTCGGCCAGGTGGTTAGTACCCATTCCCGCCGCTGGGAGGCGGGTTGTCAGGTAGGAACCATTCCCATTTTCTATTCAGATTTTTCTATTCCCACTGTCTCCTGCGGGGAGGTGGGTGTACTTTGATTATAATATATCTGCCAGGTAAGTATGAACAAACTTTATTGTATCTTAACAATATCATTTTGTTCATGAAACTTACCCAGCAGATATATATATAGCTGAATCCCACCTTTGGAGGTAGGGAGAGACAGAAAAGGATTTTGGAAATATTTTTACATGCAGATGAATAACATCTTGGTTCCTTACCCTGTTAGATAGCTGGACTTCGTGATTACTGTCACCCAAGTCTGCTACTGCTTTACTAGAGTCTCCAGCAAGGTAGTGACCTATATAGCTGGTGAGTTCTAGATGATCTGTCAACGGGAGCGTGACCACAATGTGACTAGACCATTTTGACCATACTATGAGGGCAACGAAGTAAAAATTCACCACCTGACCAGCCTAACAATTTTCATTCCCACATCACTTAGGCTAAAGGAAAGGAAGTCCGGCTCAGGCGGACGACCTTACAACCATAAAACAATCCATAAAAACTCACCTACCCATTTCCTACAGGGTAGGATGAGTGCTACTTCCACCCCCAACCAAGTGTCTGCTGCGACGTATGGTCCAAGCGCATAGCAGTTCTCGTATGTCGTCTTCACATCCCGCAGGTAGTGTGAAGCGAACACCGAGTTGCTGCGCCAAAAGGTGGCACTCAGAATGTCATTGAGTGCCATGTTCTTTTGGAAAGCTACCGAGGTAGATATAGCTCTCACTTCATGGGCATTCACTTTCAACACTTTAACATCAATGTCTTCGCAAGATGAATGCGCCTGTCTAATGGTGTCTCTCAAGAAGAATGCCAGAGCATTCTTCGACATCGGCAAATCTGGTCTTCTGACCGAACACCATAAGTTGCTCGAAGGACCTCGACAATTCCTTCGTTCTTTGTAAATAAATCTTGAGAGCCCTGACAGGGCACAGGACTCTCTCTGGTTCGTGTCCAATGATTTCCGCCATACCCTTAATCTCAAAACTTTTGGGCCAAGGGTTAGACGGATTTTCATTTTTCGCTAGAACGTAGGACTTAATGAGCAAACAGCATTATGTCCCCTAAAACCAATATGCTTGCTAAAGGCTTGAATTTCACTAACTCTCTTCGCCGTCGCCAGAGTCGTTAGGAAAATAGTTTTCTTAGTAAGATCCCTTAAAGAGGCGTTCTGAAGGGTTCAAACCGATTTGACATTAGGAATTTAAGTACTACATCCAAATTCCATGATGGTAACTTAGGTTGAGGAATCTTTATAGTCTCGAAAGACCTTAAAAGATCGTGGATATCCTTATTATTTGCCAAATCAATTCCTCTATGTCTAAAGACTACAGATAACATACTTCTGTAGCCTTTGATTGTTGAGACTGCAAGCTTTAGGTCGTTTCTCAAGTAGAGCAAAAAGTCCGCTATTTGGCTCACAGAGGTCGTGGTAGAGGAAATGTGTGTTCTTCTGCACCAGCTCCTAAACGAAGCCCACTTCGATTGATAGACTCCAAGCGTGGAAGCTCTTCTCGCATTGGCGATTGCTTTTGCAACCGGTCTAGAAAAACCCCTCGCTCTGACCAACTTTTTGATAGTCTGAATGCAGTCAGACTCAGAGCGGGAGGTTTCCGTGGTATCTCTCGAAGTGGGGCTGTTTGAGTAGATCTGTCCTCATGGCAATGTCCTCGGGAAGTCCACTATCATAGGTCATGACCTCTGTGAACCACTCCTTTGCTGGCCAGTAAGGAGCGATTAACGTCAATCTCGTCCCTTCTGACATTGCAAACTTTTTCATCACTTCTCCCAGAATCTTGAACGGGGGAAATGCGTAAAGATCCATCCCTGTCCAGTCCCAAAGAAGTGCATCTATTGCTACTGCTCCCGGGTTGAGCACGGGGGAGCAATACAACGGAAGCCTCTTTGTTCTCGCTGTCGCAAAGACGTCCACTAGAGGACGTCCCCATAACTTCCACAGCTCTCGACACACATCCTGATGCAGAGTCCACTCGGTCGGCAACAGTTGACCCTGCCGACTGAGGAGATCTGCCCGGACGTTCTCCACGCCTGCAACGAACCTCGTTAGAATCGTTACTTTCTGAGTTCTTGCCCATAACAAGATCTCTCTTGCTAGGTTGAACAATGATCGCGAGTGAGTCCCTCCTTGCTTTTTATGTATGACAGAGCTGTGGTATTGTCTGAATTTATCTGGCACTATCTTGTTTGAGACTTTTTCTTTGAAAAACTGAAGTGCCAAGTTGATATGGCCGCCAGTTCTTTGAGATTTATGTGCCAGAACACCTGTTCCCCTCTCCAGGTGCCTGACACTTCCTCCCTCCCTAGTGTAGCTCCCCACCCGGTGGTGGAGCGTCGGAGAACAACACTAGGTCGGGGCTCTGAAGTTTGAGGGAAGTTTTCCTTCCGAAAGCTTCCACAGGAATCGAGCCCCAAACCACTTTAGGTGATCCTTTACCTCCTTTGGGATCCTCAAAATTGTCTCCAAATTTTCTTTGTCCTTCCAATTCTCCTTCAGGAAAAACTGGAGAGGTCTGAGATGTAGTCTCCCCAAGGAAACAAACTTCTCCAGCGAGGAAATGGTGCCCAGCAGACTCATCCATTCCTCACCGAGCATGATTCTTTCCTTAGAAGACTGATATTTTTTCTAATCCTTGCTGTTGCCGTCCCTGGGACGGAAAAGCTCGAAAAGCCACTGAATCCATCTGAATCCCCAGATACACGATGGACTGTGTGGGGATCAGCTGCGACTTCTCGAAATTCACTAGAAGTCCCAGGGACTTTGCTAGAGTAAGGTTGATTGAAGGTCCTTCAGACACCTTTCTTTCGTTTCGACGATGCTCGAATTAAGCCAGTCGTCTAGATATAGAGAGATCCTTATGTTTGCAAGATGAAGCCACCTCGCCACATTCTTCATTAGAATTGTGAAAATCATTGGTGCCGTACTCAGACCGAAGCAAAGAGCTCTGAATTGGAAAACTCTTCCCTTCATGACAAAACGCAGATATTCTTCGATCGGGGATGTATCGGGACGTGGAAATATGCGTCTTGCAGGTCCAGTGATACCATCCAGTCGTTTTGTCTTAAGGCCGCAAGCACTGACTGAGGTGTCTCCATCTTGAACGTCTGTCTCTCTATAAAAAGGTTTAGACTGCTCACATTCTAAAACTGGCCGCCAGCCTTCCCGACTGTTTCGGCACCAGGAATAACCTGTTGTAGAAACCAGGGGACTGATGTCCTCGACTTGTTCTATTGCTTTCTTCTCGAGCATTTGTTCTATCAGATCGTACAAGATCTGTTGTTTTTCTCCATGGTACGAGGGTGATAGATCTATAGGTGTTGTGCACAATGGAGGAGGCTTCAGGAAAGGTATTTTGTATCCTCGCTCGATGACGTTGAGCGACCAGTTGTCTGCCTCTATCTTCTTCCAAGCTTCTGCAAATAAATGAAGTCCTGGCACCTACTGGCGACTGAAGGACTTCCTCCTCATTTTTTACCTCTGGACTTAGACTGAGCTCTGCCTCTAGAGAGTCCTCTTCCTCTAGGAGAAGGTCTAGAGGATGCTCCACCTCGAAAGGGCTTTATTTTCTTAGAAAACTGGGTTCGTGTTGAAGTCGAAGGAACCGCAGGACGTCTAGAAGATTGTGCTAATAGATCCTGAGTAGCTTTTTCCTGTAGACTTCCAGCTACATCTTAATCATAGCCTGGGGGAAGAGATGGTCAGAGAGAGGGGCGAAAAGCAATTCTGCCTTCTGCGTTGGAGACACTGCTTTGGTAGTAAATTTTTACAGTAGATAGCTCTCTTTTTCAGGAGCCCTGCACAAAAATGTGAAGCCAATTCCTCTGACCATCTCTGACGGCCTTATCCATACAAGCGAGAACCTGGATAGCTCCCCCAAGCTAATTGAGTCTTGACTACGAGACTTAGTGTCAAGCAGCCCCAAACACCAGTCTAAGAAATTAAATACTTCAATTGTCCGAAAAAGACCTTTCAGATGGTGGTCTATCTCCGCCGGTGTCCATGTTATTTTAGCTGACGAAAGAAGAGACCTTCTTGTGCGTCAACCCCCAGACTGGAAAAGTCACCTTGAGCCGATGCGGGAGCTCTTTACCCGACATCCTCACCTGTATCATACCAGATCCCAGCCATTGCCGGCAAAGTCTTGAAGGAGGCTGGGCAAAGGAAAACTTTCCTTGAGCTTTTCTAGACTCCATCCAATCTTGCACCTTCTTAAACGCTCTCTTAGTTGAAAGAGACTTTGTCATTTTAACAAATCCAGGAGTCTTATTTGTTTTTGACAACGAAAACTGAGAAGGAGGCGACCGAGGTGCTGCGGGTTTGAAACTCTCTCCAAATGAATCCCGAAGCAATCGAACCAAAACTTGATAATCGGATGAATCTGACACAGCAGGTTGATCCTCTTCCGTTTCCTCTGAAATATTACTTAATCCTTCCTCATCTATAGGAGTGACCAAGGGGACTCCCGAAGCTGGTGGTACAAGTCCTTTCACTCCGAGCTTTAATGAAGATCGTTGTTTAGACGTGCATGGAGCATTCTGAATATTAATATCTAAAGATTCAGATAAAGCGGTACCAATTTCTTGCTCATTCTCTCGATGGGAGTCCCTTCGAAAAGCCGATTGCAGTTGAGGTTCCATACTAATACCTTGCTGTGATACCTGATGGATATGAAACAAAGCGTCTGTTTGAACGTCTCGCTTGGCATCCGTCCGAGCGTCAAGCTTGGCGTCCAGCCGAGCGTCACGCTTGGCGTCCAGCCGAGCGCCACGTTTGACGTCCAGATGAGCGTCACGCTCGACGCTCAGCCGAGCGTCCCGCTTGGCGTCCAGGTGAGCGTCACGCTCGCGTCACGCTCGGCGTCCCTCCGAGCGCCACGCCTGGCGTCCAGGTGAGCGTCACGCTCGACGTCTGTCCGAGCGTACCGCTTGTCTAAACAGGCGTCCCTGTGAACACTCCGCTCCTTCCAAGCCGAACTAGGAGCGTCGAGCTTCTCCAGGGTGACTGTATACGGGCCTCATGTTGCGTAATCATAGGATCGTCCGTTCTTGTATAAGGCGAGCCTCGAGAGTCTGGGCGAATCCTCGTAGGAAGTTTTTCATGCCCTTTCTCCAACTGCAGGTGAGACGTACGAAATCTAGAATGAGTACTCACAGGCGAAAGAGACGATCGGTCCACCCGTGCGGGAGACCTCTTAGATCTTTTAATCGGTAATCTATCATCTTTCTTCTCGGACGAATTTCTGATTCTCTCTCAGCCAGCAACGAAGCAAGTTGTTGTTGCATCGACCTGATAACACTCTTTGTAGTAGAAGATTCTTTTTCAGGAGAAAAACTGATCCTATGAGAAGGCAAGGGGCGAGGGGAAGCCCTATCCCTTCTCACAGGACCCGTTCTTCTTATTCTTAAGAACGAATAGGCCGCTCCAAGGCGTCCTCGTCAGATGACATCATAATTCTCCTTTGAGGAGTCCATGCAGCAAAACTCTCCGGTGAAGACCGCAAACCAACAGGCGAAAAAGGACGTGAAGCGTCTTCTTCACTGCGATCGAAGACTCTGGCCGCTTGTGCGACACCTTGAGTTTTCGATCTTTTTTGCGGTGGAGAGTAATCCAAGTCTCGAGGCGAAGCCCGTAACGAAGAAGCAGCGCAAAGAGACTCTGCGCCCTCCTCTGAGAGACTACTGACGATAAGCCGCCTGGGCGACATTTAACGTCATAGCTCTTTTCAGAGGACGTGAGCGTCTTCTCATGCTCCACTCCTGTTAGGGGAGGACGCCTCCGAGGACGAAAGCACTCGCGGAGGATACGCGCACTCGCACACTCTTTGGTCAGCCTGGGGATCGTCTACAGGTTCTGCCGAAGGGACGCCAGATCGGGGGTTCCCTGTAACCCTCCTGCGGCTTTCGACATGTCCGTCTTCCTGGGCTTGGAAGTTCGACAGAGGTCCAGGCCTAGAGGCATTATAGGGCCGATCTGACGCCCCCTCCACAACACTGGGGGCACTTTCACTGCACTTTTGTTCACTAATAATGCTTTTACCCTCCAAAGCGAGCACTTTAGATTCTAGGTTTCGTATTGATTCCAGAATCGTAGAAAGGGCATTGTCTTCCACTGATTTTTCAGGGCCGCGAAGGCACAACATTTTCAGGGCCCGAAGGCACAACAGATTTAGGTGTACCAACTACTGAATGTATAGTAGGAGAAACCTTACTACCCTTACTTCTACTGACTGATACACTCCTGGAGGAAGATCTCCGTATCCTATCACGCTCCAATTTCCGCACATAGGATTCATAAGCCTTCCAACCCGAATCAGACAGGACATTCACACTCCTTACAACGCGTTCATTTATAACACTTGTATGTTCTCTACAATTATTACATATTGTGTGTGGGTCTACCGAACCTTTCGGTAGCCTCACCTTACAACCTTCCATACAACACACTCTGGTGCTAGATAAACTAGTCCCAGACATCTTAGTTAAAGGAAAAAACCAAACCAAATTCAAATCCAATCCACTATCAGCGTAAGCCTAGTCACAATCCACGTTCGATAACCAAAAAACAAACAGGATACTCAAGTAACAGAGAAGTTTCGAAAATCCTAGACGGAGGTGTTGAAAACAGTTGTTATCAACACCGGCGACAGAAAAAATCTGAATAGAAAATGGGAATGGTTCCTGACACCCGCCTCCCGCAGCCTGGCGGAATGGGTACTAACCACCTGGCCGACCACTGCGTGAGCCGGGAGTTTTGAAATTCTGTCGGACTTCGGAGAAATACAGCTATATATATATCTGCTGGGTAAGTTTCATGAACAAAAGATATCATCAGCCTTTCATGAAGTTTATTCTTCCACTAATGGCACAAGTGAGAACCAACTCCCAAATGTCCGCGTCCCTACCCTACACCACAGGGGATGGCACAACATGATTAGAGTGGCCCAAGTGTAAGCCAAACCCGCTTGATAGGACTGAGAGTATTACCTGAATACAATCATTCCCACCCTAATCATATTATGGGCAAACCAGACAGAATGCCGAGAGTTCTATCAGCAAAACTAGACCCCCCTGGAATCCGTGGTCCAGCCCTGCAAAATAGTTCCGCCTGATATCGCTCAGGTCCGAACATTATCGGGCAGTTGATGGTCCTGCCGCAGTTCCCACTATTTAGCTTCAGATATAAAACCCAGTCCCAGCTATGATATCTTTTCTGTTTACCAGTAAATTTAAGCAAAGGTGGAAAATTCCACATAATATTACATGAAGGAGAAGGATGTAGTAAGAATGAAAAAATGACAGAAAGAAGGAAAAGTTCTGACTAATTTAGTTGGATCAGCAGCTGGGCCCCAAGGACCAGTGAGAAAGCGACCCCACCAGGCATCACGGCCCAGCTGCTGGTCCCTAAGCCCCCTACCCACGCCAAGCATCTAGGGGCTTCCCACGAGAGAAGGAGGCTTGAGAGGAGGGCTGATGCTCACTTCTCAAACCAAAAGAGGAAGGCTGGGTCTTTCCTCACGCTGCCCTCGACGGTGCTGACGTCTTGGGAGTGGAGGAAGTACTAGCCAAGCTCCGAGGCTTGGCCGCAGTTGATCGAGACTGGCCAGAATTCTTCGAAACTGCCTGGTGTACTAGGCGGTCACTGTCCTCAGTTCTCCGCTTTTCCACCGCAGCATCCACCATCTCTTAGGGGAAGAGAGAGGAGGAACCCAGCAACAGTCCGTTTCGTAGACCCAACTTTACCTCTCGATCGGCCGTTCTGGTTACCCGAGACAGGACTGAGTCCCATCTTCTCAGAACCAGGTTGGCCCACAGGTTGGCCGTCTGGTGGGTGAGGTATATGGCCTTACCTCCAGACTGGCAGAGTCTCCCGAACACTGAGTCCTCCTCAGGAATTATAGCTCCTGAGGGGGCTGCGACTCTGGATACCGTGAGGGACCACAGATCCAGCCAGGAGCCAGGAGACGACCTGAAAAGCTTCCATGGCAGTGGATTCCAGGGCCAATGCCTCTTGCTGCGAGAACCAGAGCTTCTCAGACAGCAGGTGATGAAGAGGCACTCTCAGAGTTAGAGGAGCTAGCTCAGGGTCAACCTGCTTGGTCAGCAACGGGTCTACTGAAGGCACTTAGAAGTGCCGCTGACGAGGCAGAGGAGGGGGGAGCAGCTTGTCCAACCTGCTGGACCTGAGTGAGGCCTCTTGTCCAAGACAAGGGCGTTCACTTGATCCAACACACCATCGGCCAAGGAAGACCGGGGTAGTCCCACCGTCGCTCTGGGTTCCTTCTTAGGACCCCAGAACCACTCTAACCTCGATGGAGGGTCAGAGGGAGCAACCACTGATTCTTCCCGAGGTCGTCGTGCTGACGAATCAGTGCAATGACTCTGCAAAGGACCTCTGTATCTCGGGAGTGACCGCGTCCTGAGGAGATGGACCGTCAGATCCATCCAGGCTGATCACTTCCCGAGACACTCTTCCTTCAGGAGGAAGAAGCTCCCCAGACCCCTCACGGTCTCCTCCAACCATTTGAGGGTACGATCTGCTCGGTCCTAGGACTGAACGAGGCTCGTAGGCTCTCGTGGCCGGACCGTAGGGAGCGCACTCCTCACGGTCACTCTTGTTCGTCTCGCTCCTCCCAGTGTAGCCCAAGGAGGTTGAAGGGACAGGTGAGGAAGACCTGACACTCCTACCCTGCCTATCAGCAGAGCCGGCACGTTAGGAGGACTAGTACAGGCGATCGCCAACCCGCAGTGGCAATCAAGTTGCAGGTCTGGACCAGCAGTCTCCTGCGGTGAGAGGGAGCACCGTCCTCATGACGTGCCACGGTAACAGAAGCAGCCGAGGCTGTTCCTGGTAACCGGGGGAACTTCTTCCCAGCCTTAACACGTGAATGGTCTGGTAGGACCGTCACGTCAACCCTGTGAACTGGACAATCGCTACGCGAGTGATCGCCAGTCTGGCGAGTCACCTGAGCAACTCTTACCATTCTTCTGCTCCGTGCCTGGATTCTCATGGTGAGCATACTCAGTCGTCTGGTTCTTGGCTGCACGATCACCGGTAGGTGACCGTACACTCAGTGACACTCGCGAGCGAGTGGCCGAGATGGTTCCCGGTCCGGAGGTGGAACCTCTGGAGCCAGGAGTGGAGGTACCAGCGGTAGCTGGTACCTCCACAATCCTCATCATCTTCTTCCCTGAGGAAGGAGAGACGGGCCCCGTTCCCAGAGGAATGGGAGGACCATCGGAAGACCCACCTGTCCTACCGGAGTGAGACAGACCCTTAGAAGTCTCGGTGTGAGACTTCTGGGGGGGGGGGGGGTGAGGCCACCTTCTTCTTCCTCGGCTGGGAGGCCTTGGAAGTCGAAGGGGAAGAGGCGGCAGAAGACGCGACGAAAATGAAGACGAAGAAAACAATGACACCTTCCTCTTCTTCGCCAACTTCCTTGGGACAGCAGACAGGTCTCCCATCCAGGCTGGAGTTGGGGAGGCTGCAGTGGCAACGGGGCCCAACTCCACCTGGCTGGAAAGACCTGCGGGAGCGGCAGCACTTCCACAGGCAGGAACAGGGGCAGCAGATACGGCGACGACAACAGGAGGGCAATCCAAGAGTGAGCTCTTCGAGCACTCGAAGTCAGGGGGCGGAGCAAGGACAGCAAAACCAGGTGGAGGAACCAGCTCCCTCCGGGGCACATACGGCAATGGAGCTTGTACCGCAGCCAAGGAGGTGACCTGGTCACGTGCTGAGTATACACCAGGTGCGGTGGGGCAGCATAACCCGGTGTCGAGACGGTCGTAGTCGTCCTCGTCTCCACCCCGTGAGTGACCGGGGCTGCAGCAAGATGATGGATGAGCCCCTGAATACTCGGAGTACCCAGAAGGCTCAGCAAGCACCACACCTGCTGAAGGTCCCCACCTGCAGAGGCAGACACACCTGAGGAAGCAACAGTTGGGTTAAAGGGGGCGGTTCCTGTTCGCTCAGAGGGGGAAGGATCCCACCCTGAGCGGACAGAAGACCCCGAGTACAACTCCAGGTCAGGGTGTCACCCTCCCTCCTCTGCGCTTGACAAATCGAGCGAAGAGGCGGTGGGGGACACATCCCCCGAGGGGGAGACAGCCATACACGGGAGCTGACGAGGAGGGAGAAAAGAAGATGACGTATCAGTCACCAGAGGTATCGAGGGAGAGCTTTTCGATGACACCTTGGCGGCCCTACGAGGTTTCTTCCTCTTCTCGTACAGCTCCCACTGCTCCTCCAACCAAGAGACACAAATATTACAAGTCAAGGACCGAGAGCATTCACACCCTCGGCACCTAGTATACAAAGGATGAGGGTCCACGGCATTGCTGGACCTGAAAGCCCCACACTTACAGCCTCCCACTCCAGGGCACACTCTGGTTGGATGGGACTGCATATTCAATCTAGCGATGCAATTCCACAAGTATGAAAAAAAAAAAATAATAAGAGTACTTACAGTTACTTCACACTAGTATTAAGAAACAGGATGAAAAGTAAGCAAGCTTGATAAAAATCTCATGACAGAGGCAGGCAGAGAGGCGAGCACACGTCTTCAACAGACGGCAGTCGAAAGCAAAGTGGTATGTTTACCTCCAGTAGGGCGGGACTCCCGACCATTGGACAAGCAGTTACTACCGAACTACCTTTAAAGAAAATCTTACAACTGGTCCAGCTGGTGCTGAATAGTAATTCCTTATGTAAGGGACCGATGGTTTGTATAACGTGTCGGAACAAACCATCATAACAAGCAAGGAAAATATTGTGCGTAGCATAATTCATAATATGAAAAAGCTTTTAAAATACCTTCTTAACAGTGTGATAGGCCAGGTGTAGGTCCGCCAAGAGCTTCGTGTCAGTGTCTTCTTCACTGTAAGTGATGACAGTAGTAGTATGTGTGCGGCCTTCAGACTGTGGTGGATATAAAATGGCAGCAGCTTTGAGCAGCTCATGAAGCCTCTCCTCCACTTTTAATTTCTGCAGAACCAGATACCGGGAGAAATACTGGACAAGGTATTCTGTTCTGAGTCCCGGCCTCTTCGTCCACTCCTTTACATCTTTCCAAAGCCTCTAAATATTTGTTTTGTGTGTAAACTGTGCTGTCTGTCAGGTCCACAAATGTTCTGAGTGATTAACCACTTTATGCGGGTACCCTTTGTCGCCTAAACTCTTGTAGGCCGCTCCACCATCAGACATTACCATCGACCCGGGGCGGATGTATTTTCTTATAATAGGTATAAGAGTCTTTGTGTGCCTATCAAGAATTTCCTTGCCCTCAATTAAGGGTATTATTATGAAACTGTCCCTGTTTCTCACATTCCACCCCACCGAACAGCCATACTTGCCAAACTCTCTTCTGTGACTGTACTTAGCTCTCACAAAAAATGACTCATAAATTTTGAGGATGACACCTGTACCCCCAAATCAGTGGCTGATTGTCTAGCCATGCACTTGTCACCTTGCTGCAGAAACTGCACCAATCCACAGATGTATTTGGTGACCAGTGTAGGGAACTTAAAATAGAGGCGTGTTCTCAAAACTTTTGACACCAATGACTGGCAAAACAGAAAATTTGTCAAGCAGGAAGGTGTGTACCTTCTAAAAAGGTACCCTTGTAGTCACTTACTACAAAATTACAATACTTCCTCTTCTTGCTCTTACTATAGCACAAGTAACGGTCACACACCCACTGCTTCCTTTCTCGGTACCTACAAGGATTTTCGCACTTTTTGCACAAAATCTGTATGGGGAATACCCCGTGTCTTCTTAAAAACTCCACTGGCTTCTCCTCCTCTTCAAAAAACTCTTTAAACGCATGAAAGTAGCTAATATCCCAAGAAACACACAATTCAACTCCTTCCATTCTTGAGGCAAACTACTAATTGAACTGAAATTGGAAATATATCTGATGTCTACCTAAAACTATTTGAATAGTGAACTCCCATTGGTTACATAGACCAGGAGGGGCTTCAAAAAATGCACCAACTGGAAAAAATCAAATTAATTGGATAAATCAAATGAGTGGGTGGAACTTCAACCAAACAGTCTTTGACGCACACGCAAAAACAAAAGAACAGGAGCAGTTTCAGGCAGGGGTAGGATCAACTAGAAACTTACAAGACTGGGAGAGGCTTCAAAAAACACACCAACTGAAAAAAATAAATTCATTATCTATGTAAAATGACAATTTGTCGAAAATTGCATTTTTCCTAACTATACAAACCTGAGGTCCTTTAACAATAGGAAGTAGCTAGCGGCAGCTGGAACGGTCGTAAGCTTCGAACAAGGGGAGAACGGTAGTTAACTGCTTGTCCGACAGTCGCGCGCCGCGCGACTGGGAGGTAAACAAATCACTTTTGCTTTTGGCCCATGCAAAATACGCAGAGTGAGGGGTGGCATGAGGAGGACTATATGTAAAGGACCTCAGGTTTGTATAGTTAGGAAAAATGCAATTTTCGACAAATTGTCATTTGTTCCGATACGTAATACAAACCATCGGTCCTTTAACAATAGGAAGACTCACTTCTTGGTGGGAGGAATCTGAGTCTTTTGATGAACAGACTGGTGTTCGTCCATCCCTGGAATGCCTCCCTGGTCGTAAGAGCGAGGGAGGGATCCAAGCCTCTGTCCGATTGATCGGGGTGTGCACCGCAGGATCAATGGTCAGACCTCTGGGCCGAGTACTAAGAGAGAGGCAAGCGTATCTCTTCGTACCAGCAAGCAAGAACTTGTTCCTGTTTGCAAGAGGCAACATAAAGTATGGGTTGTCTCAAGCTGGCATCCACTTCCTCCCCCTTGTTGGAGGAATGGTGGATATACGCTCCTATCCCTAGTGAAGGGATAGGATGGGGCTCTGTTGAGTAGCTCACCTGCATCTTGTCCTAATCCAGCAGGGTGACGACCGTGTCCCTCTAACCACAGGTAGAAGGAAGACATGGGAAGAGGAGCCAGTCACTCTCTCATTCACTCATCCATTCTTACGGTCACACCAGGACTCGATGCTGTTCAGCCTGCGAGGGTCTGGGTTCGCTACACAACGTGTTGAGCAGCCACTACGGGTCCCAAGGAAAAAGATCCAAGGACCTGTGGGCAATATCCCGAAGGTAGAAGGAAGGGCATGTGGTCTGGTTGGACCAGACCCCTGCCTTCAGTACCTGCGCCACGGAGAAGTTCTTGCGGACAAGGCAGCATCTCCTTCGCATCGAAGGCGGTGAAGTCCATTAGGGAGGGGATTGTGAACGACTCGAACCAATCGTCAGGGAGCCGAAGGGTTCTGAGTCTTCGCTACGAAGTTCGGTACGAAATCGAGCGTCACGGATCCCCATCCCCTGGATGCTTGACTTCGCAGGAGAAGTCATGCAGTTCCTCAGAGGAAAAGAAGGAAATAGTCGCATGACCTATCCCTCTTCTCTACTTCGGTGATGTCCAGTACCCATACTGGTATGTCCGTTTGCCACGAAGTCTCTCGCATCCTCCTATCCCCATGCAGCGAAGTTCTCGGTAGTGGATAGGACACCGACACTCCATGGTGGGTGTCAATGGTATGGGTACTGTGACAAGCTATTAAAACGAAGTAATGATTGCTCTGTAACAACCGAACTAAGTCAACAGCGTAGTTCGTAACTGACTCGGCCGCTCTGACAGCTGCCGACTGACTGCGTTCGGTAGGAGGCAAGTTGTCAAAGCATCCGAGTAAGTCACGTGACCTTCGCCTTTAAAGGGTTATGCCGAGAGACCAAACAAATAATGTATTTGTTTGTCACCAATGCCGGACAGCGAGGTGATGATTCTCTTAAGGCATGTGCCCAACAGGCGAAAGTCAATTGCCTTCTAGAGACCGAGGTCCCTGAAGGCAAAACATCTCATGGTTGTTGAATCTCAGCTAAGGAGAACAACACTATGTACCGTTGAAGACGAAGGTTGATATTGAATGCAACCTACGTCTTCACAGACGAATCGAGAGAAGGATTCTCAAGATTCATAACCTGTGCTTACAAATGACTGAAAACGCTAACCGCTATTTCATTGCTGTCCGGTGAGAAGTCGTAGTTGCAATGAAAGCGGGGCGTTCTTCAGTAATGAAAACACAGGGGAAAGCCGCCTGAAGAACTGCTTCTCATGGGCTGAACATTTGGAAGTAGAGCTGTCAGGTCGGAAAGTAGGCGATGTCTTCTGACACATCTTGTAATTCGGGTTGAACAATGAACAATTGTACACCTACGAATACGAGATATTTTGAAGACAAACTCAGATGTCTGCAAAATCATTCGCATTATCGCAGTGCGATGCAGCGGGAGACTTGTACAGACTTCTGTTACCGTGCGGTAAACAAGAAAGATGAAAGAGTCCAAGAGATATCTCTATTGAAAATTCTCGCAATGTCGAAGGCGATGGAATCTAGCGTCACAGCAGTAGATGGTCCTTCATTATTGCGAGAATCCCCATTAATCAGAGACCTAAGTCCATGATTGTTGGGCAGAGATACGGTTCGGTAGTCAATCAAACCAGGGGAGAGAGAGACATAACTGACCGTGCATCTCGGAGGCCCAGCTGATACTGAGCTGCTGTCAGGCAGTTCAATACGCAGTAGTTGAGCCTGAGCTCTCGCCGACTCGTCATCCTGAGTTGCCATGTAATCCATTATTCCATGAAGGAATGCGTTCGGCTAGAACTACCGAGCATAAAAGATATGCTCGAGCAATTATATTTAGGCGAAACGAATTTCGGTAAATATAAAAGTTGAAATGGTGTTCGTGACAAAACCATAAGTATATAAAATTGAAACTGAAAACTCCTGGGAGGTTGCAGGCAACCCCGAGTTGCAGTTCAATTAGAATACTTCTCTTCTAAGTCGCAATCCGTAGATAAACTAGGATATGCGCCTACCCCTCGGACCATTCAACTGCTTAGTAGAATCATGTCGCGAGGTTAATATACGTAGTATATTTGTAGGATTCTGAACAACGATCTCCATCCTAAATTCTTTCCTTCAAGAAAACAAAATAAGGATTGGAGATCGACCACCTTCGATCTCTATCAAAGAGTGAAGGAGAAGTCTTCCTCGAAGGAAAGCTTCAATGGTGAACAGAATACTAAGACGATAGTTCAAGCCAAACTGGATATTCCCGTCCGATCTTCTCTATTCCAGGTTGGTCGCCTACTGTAAGATAGTTTCTTTCAGCAGCAGTCTTCTTCCCAATGCTAGAAATTCCAGGAATTCGAGCATAGGCGAGGTTCCCGATTATCATGTAACATCGGGGATTCTCGTCTCGCTCACTTTAGACCGTGGTCTCGCCTAAGTGTTTGGAGATCGTAAAAAACTCGAACACTCTGAATGCGCTAGAAATTCCTTAGAATTCTAAGCAGTCTGCGAAACCCCCACCGAATTCGTGAAACGATATCGGCTGGTGGTCCTCTCGATTCCCGTAGAAATCGAGAATGGGGCAGGATCCCTCCTCAACGACCGGGGGCTTACGTCAGGTAGGACCCGAAGGTCCCCGGTAGCGCAGTCCCGAACGTGGGATCCTACAGAGAAATCTCTGTAGGATCCCTCCCCTTTCCCTCGTAGCCGTAAGGAGAGAGGGAATGGGGGAGGAATTGGATACTCGCTCACCTTCCCAGTGGAACTAGCAGTTGGAGAAGAATAGGAGCAGCCATCGCCTTGCGGCGATGGTCTCTCAGAGTCTGGGAAAACGTATCGTCAGGAGAAAACGTTTTCCCGCGGAGGGTTACGAACTCTCACTGTAGGTAAGGGTCTGCCGCCACTGTGAACGTCGTCTGGGTGGGGCTGATCGACACCTGACAGGAGAGAGCCGATACCGTCCTCCGACTCATTCCAGTCCTCGTCGAGGTCGAAACCTCTCAGGAGGACCGAAGGAGTATTTAAATACGGTGTCCGAAGACACGTAGAAACGCCGCTGTCGCAGTAGAGGAGGTGGAAGTAGCTTGATCGACCGGCCAGAACTGAGAGAGCCTTCTTGTCCGGAGACGAGAGACTCTGGTTCGAGACAGAATCGGAAAGCTCCGATCGCGGCAGACCCACCGTCGGTTTGGGTTCCCTCTCGGGCCCCAAAACGACTCGAGCAGAGACGTGGGCTCTGCTGGTGGGAGCGGCAATCCTTCCGCAAGGTCATTATGCTGACGAATCAGCTTAATGACTTCTGCAAATTCCTCTGTATCTCGGGAGTAACCGCGTCTTGCGGAGTAGGACCGTCCAGTCCCTCCAGCAAGAACAGATCCCGAGATACTCCTCCTTCCGAAGGAGGAACAGCGGCAGACCCCTGACGGTCGCCTCCAGCTACTTGCGCGTATGTCCTGGTCGGTCCTAGAACCGTGCCTGGTCCATACGGCGTCATAGCGGGATCGCGAGCGGCGCACCTCTCGCGATCACTCCTAGGTACCTCGCTCCTCCCGGTGTAGCCCGAGGAGGTTGAAGGTACAGGAGAGGCAGACCTGACGCCCCCCCCCCCTAGCTCGCTGGCAGGACCAGCGTGCTTGGAGGGCTGCTGCTGATCGTCAACCCGCGGTGGCGATCGAGCAGCAGGCCTAGCCTTGCCGCTCGCCTGGGGCGAGAGGCTCGGCTGAGAACGTCGACGCTGATCTCTAGCGTCAGGCGAGCTGTTGCTGGTTACCATCTCCGCCCGGTCCCGATGGGAGCGGCGTCAGGTGACCTGCTAGGTTCGCTGTCGCGGTGAGACCGGCGAGCGTCCTCTCGGCGCGTCGAGCCGCTGGTACCAGCCGTGGTTGGTACCGACGGCCGCGGGGACCCCTTCCTCGCCTCAACTCGTGGCTGGTCAGCGACCGTCACGTCAACCCGAGAGCGTCCACTGGCCTGACGAGAGTCGTCTGCACGACTCTCGCCAGTCTTCTGCTCCGCGCTTCGGTCTTGACGGCGAGCGAGCTCGGGCGTCAAGACTTTGGCTGGACGATCTCCCGCGGGAGACCGTCCACTCGGTACTTCTCGCTAACGAGAAGCCGAGGCGGATCCTGGTTTAGCGGCAGAACCGCTAGAACCAGGCGAGGAAGTGCCAGCCGAAGCTGGTACTCCTCTGGTCCCCGTCTTCTTCTCCCGAGGGAGCAGGAGGACCAGCAGAAGAGCTCCCCGAATCGCCGGAGCGAGACGGGCCCTTAGAAGGTCCCGAAGGAGCCTTCTTAGGGGGGAAAACCCGGGTTACCAGCTGGTCGCTGCAAGAGCGGCCGCTGGCCTGGCAAGAGTCACCTGAGCGTCTCTCACCAGCCTTCTGCTCCGTGCCGCGTCTTGGCGCCGAGCGAACTCTGGCGCCGAAACTTGGCTGCACGGTCTCCCGAGGGAGAACGTACACTCGGGATCTCTCGCGAACGAGAGACCGAGCCGGAACCTGGCGTAGCGGCATCGCCGCTAGCACCAGGCGAGGAAGTACCAGAGCTAACCGATACTCCTCTGGTCCCCGTCTATCTCTTCCTTACGGAAGGGGAGACGGGCCCCGCTCCCGAAGGAGCAGGAGGACCAGCAGAAGGACCCCCCGTCCCACCGGGGTGGGACGGGCCCTTAGAAGTTCCCGAAGGAGACTTCTTAGGGGGGAAGGCAGCCTTCTTCTTCTTCGGCTTATGGGCCTTAGAAGTCGAAGGGGAAAAGGCAGCAGCAGACGATGAAGACGAAGATGACAGCTTCCTCTTCTCCTCTTCCTCGTCAGCTCACGCAGGACAGTCGTCAGGTCCTCCATCCAGGCCGGAGCCGGGGCTATTGCCGAAGCAACACGGCCCGACTGCACCTGTCCGGAAGGACCTGGGACTGGGGAAGACACACCGTGGGCAGGACCAGCATGGACAGGCACAGGAACCAGGAGCGACAGGAACAGCAACCAGCTCAGGAGCGGCAGGAACAGCGGCAGCGGTAGACCCAGAAGGGACAGCCAAGCCAACAGCGGGAATCACATCAGCGGCAGGTACGGCAGGCCCAGCGATCGCCTCGTAGAATCATCGGCAGCCAGCGGAACCTGGGTCCTGGCGGCCGGTCCAGGGGCGAGCTGCTGGAACAGCGGAAGTCTGGGGCAGGCAACACGAAGAAAACAGGCGGCGGCGGCAACCCCACCTCGGTACGGCTGCGGCCCTAGTAGCGGCAGACGGCGTCATCGACACAGCATGGGGAGTGTAGACCAAGAGGGGGGGGAGCAGCATAAGCGGCCGTGGTAGCAGTGGAGACCGCCCCAGACCTCGCTAGACGCTGCAGCAGCCCGTGGATGCTAGGCACGCCCTGCCTCCGCGGTGGTCCATACCTGTCCAAGGTCGTCTCCCACGGATGTAGCACCTGCGGTAACATAGATAGATTAGTAAGAGGGGTTCCCTCACGCACGGGGGGAAGACATGCCCCACCCCGAACGCAAGGAAGACCCCGACCCCAAATACAAAATACAACGAAGAAGCTGAGCGGAGGGCAGGAAGGAAGACGAAGAATCGGATACCAAGGGAGTCGCGGGAGAGCTTTCCGACGACTTCCTGGCAGACCTTCGCTTCCCCTACCCCCGCACAGCAGTGAAAAGTAATATGAAAATGAAACAGAATACTGCCCTTGCGATTCACTTCATAGAACTTAAAGGGGAAAAGATCAATTCCCGGGTAAGACGGAAAACTTGATCCAATAATATGATGCTATCATAAAATATATATGAAAATGAAACAGAATACTGCGATTTCATTTTCACATAAAAAAATCGTAAGGATCAATTCCCGGGTAAGAACGAAAATTGATCCAAATTAAATTTCATGCAAATAAATAAATGAAAATGAAAAGAATATTGCAATTGCGAATCCACTTTCATTGCATTCTATTATACAAAATTAAAAGGCTCGTGCCGAGCGCAATCACACTCTCGGTAACGAACGCACAGGGCAAAAATATAATGAAAAGAGTACTTACATTTTTCAATTACACAGTTTCGCCCAAAATACATGACTCGGCGCGAGCGCGCCCGCCCTCGGCACCGAGACATAATTCAAGGGTTCAATTCATGAAAAGAGAGGAAATCGCCGCATCTACGGCGATAACTCCATGTTGGTTCATAATTAAGTAATGAAAATGAAAACAGTGTACTTACAGTTTCATTTTCAAGTCAAACAAACCATTAGTAGAAAACACAATATAAACAAAGCATACGACGATGAAGCGGGCAGAGAGCGATGACGAACACGTCCTTCACACCCGCGGCCGAAAGCAAAAGTGATTTGTTCACCTCCCAGTCGCGCGGCGCGCGACTGTCGGACAAGCAGTTAACTACCGTTCTCCCCTTGTTCGAAGCTTACGACCGTTCCAGCTGCCGCTAGCTACTTCCTATTGTTAAAGGACCGATGGTTTGTATTACGTATCGGAACAATTTTGGTTTGCGACTAGTAGTACAGGGGCTCAAAATGTTAGTTTTGAGAAGATCTACACAGCTGTGTAGGTTAGTTAGCTCTATCGTATATTGGTAACTTTTCAACATTATTAATCATATCTCCAAAAACTATTAATTGGCGAAAAGAAAGATGGGGGTCTTTTGAACGCCTCTTAATGAATACTACCTACTTATGTGGGTTTCATTGTAGGGTTCTTAAAAAGTCCACTGCCTTCTCCTCCTCTTTAAAAACTCTTCAAACGTACGAAAGTAGTTAAAATCACAAGAAACACACAATTCAACTCCTTCCATTCTTGAAGCAAACTACTAACTGAATTGAAATTGGAAATATATCTGAAGTCTACTTAAAAACATATGAATAGTGAACTCCCATTGGTTACAGAGACCGGGAGGGGCTTCA
>NC_087200.1:33733669-33751596 GCF_015104395.2 Macrobrachium nipponense
AACTAAAAGCACAGCATCTCCGTGGACCTCTCGTTGTTGCTGATGAAAGGTTTTAACTTTAAAGTGTACAGACTTTTTACTATCGCCAGCTCTATGGGGACCACTCGACTAGAGAGTATGGAAAACGACTTTAAGCATAGGCGGTGATCACTATTTTCTGCATGATCCCGTATATGGTACTGAATGGCGGTTTTGCAGTTGCTAAAAGCCTGTAATTGTCCTGACAGATCTTCCTAGGTGCTCAAACCATCGTACACGTGCTTGGCGTCTTGTTTTTCCCATGTAAATTGCATTACAGCAATTACACTCGTACTTATAAACAACATGAGACTGTAGTTCTTGGGGGTACGATGTGTCTTTGTACTTTAACAAACCCACAATAGTATAGTTAGGTTTGAACACTACTCTGACATAAACTTAGGGATGAAATTCTCTTAAAAGTTTTAAAAGTCTATTTTTAACAGAAAAACTCCTACCATAGAAAAACAGTAAAATACAACATAGCTTTATTGGCTTTTGAAATAGAAACTTTCGGGAGCGATAACTTTTCTAGTTGTTTCCCAATATGTGTATCTATGAAAGCAATACTAACACCGTTTTTGTGAAACATCTATTTTATAAACTGAAATTTTGTATGAAGACTAAAATAGCTTGAACAATTGCTAAAGGCACGGGTCACGAGTGTAGATCTAAATTATGTTTATAAACTATAGGGATGAATGAAGAAAATGTAGTTGTGAGTCATGTAAATGTTGGTTTCCTGCAGACTGACGTCAAGGAAAGCTAAGGTATTGTTGTTCTCTACTTCTGAAGTAAATTCAATATTTTGGTGTTTTGAGTTAAAATAATCAAGAAACAGAGGTACGTGTTCTTCAGATCTAAAAATTAAAAACGTATCATCTACATAACGTCGGTAGAGCAGTGATTTAAAAGAACTGGGACAATTATCTAGCCAAACAACTTCGTGATGAGATAAAAAGGCATTGATCAAAGCAAGACCAAGAGGGTTTCCCATTGCTACACCATCTTTTTGTTTAAATACATTTGTGTTAAACATAAAATAACATTCACACGCAGCTAATGTGAGCAGTTTGTGTCACTGTTGGTTATCAAAATTCCGGATACTGTTGGAGTCATTAAACAAGTTGTTGATGCATATATCAATGGTATCTGTTAAAGGAATATTAGTAAATAAATAAGGATTTGACATCGAAACTTAAGGGGACACAATTACCTACTTCTAGATCGCAAATTTCTTTGGAAAAGGTACAGGAATATTTAACTGTATATTGATTATATGTTACAGGAGCTAAAATAGGAACAAGAAACTTAGACAAATGGTAATTGAAACTACCTATAGCTGACATGATTGATCTGAGTGGGACACCCTCCTTGTGTATCTTAGGGAGACCGTGGAGTATTACAGATTTAGATTCAGATGTACATAGATCGTTATAAGTATATGTTCATCCAGAACACCCTCAGACTTTAACTTTCTTAAGAACCTGTTAATACTTTCCTCCCTAGGGATATATATATATATATATATATATATATATATATATATATATATATATATATATATATATATGTGTGTGTGTGTGTGTGTGTGTGTGTGTGTGTGTGTGTGTGTGCGTGCGTGTATGTATGTATTTGTTTTCGATTCCGGCAGAAGCAAATCAGCACGACAAGCTCCTTTTTCTAAAAACTTCCTTACACATTTCTTTTTCTTTCTCATATCCCTCCTCGAGTGAATTAAAATAGCCAAGTAGAATACAGAGGCTACTGCACCAACTGGCATCCTGACGGCAACTGAGGTCTGGACAGGAAATATACTTTTTGCAAACAATATTTCCTAGTGTGGACGGGCATGTGGCCTGAGATACAGAGCAAAATCTGTTTTTGGGGGAAACGGAGCCAAAGCGCTGCTTTATAGAAGAGGAACGAATCCATTTTATTATATTGCATTTGTACCGAGACGAGTTTGTGCCAATGTTCCAATTTATGGAATTATTACAATGGACTGACTAGAACAGATAACTTTGGATTTTAGCAATCAGTCTTCGCTTCATGGTAATCCAGTTGTATCTTCAAAAGTGCAAAATGAGACTTTAATACACACTCCGAAGGTTTTATTTGGTATTTTTCCTAAACAATATACTTTTTTACAACATTCATTAGTAATGCCACTCAATTATTATTGTTATTATATAAATAAACTATGAAAAAATTTATGCTGCTAAAAATATATCATAATTAATAAATAATATATATATATATAATATATATATATATATATATATAGATATAATATTATACTATCTATATATATATATATATATATATATGTATATATATATTATATATATATGTATATATATGTATATATATGAATAACTTGATCACGACGTATATAAAACGTGATGCTATGTATAAATAAAGGTTTTTGCCACGAAGGAAAAAAATGAAAAAGCGAGATAGCCAAGCACTTTCGGTCTAGTTCAACTTTTTACTCAGGCACAACTGATTTTACAGAGGAAAAACATAGTCAAGGTAGGCTTAATATCCAAACTGACACTACAACAATAGCAATAAGGTCGATTTCACTCTACAGAAACGAGGAAACGCCTGAGGGCAGCCACACCTTGGAAGATACAAACGCGGTCAACAGACGATTCATCCAGAAAACAATACATTTTGAAAAAAAAGGAGGCATATACAACTTATTACCATGAAATTTACAAAAATTTTCCCCCAAAAAATGATTAATGAAAAGACGAAGAAAATATAAATATATCAATAGAGAGACAGATAGAGAGAGAGAGAGAGAGAGAGAGAGAGAGAGAGAGAGAGAGAGAGAGAGAGAGAGAGAGAGAGAGAGAGAGAGAGAGAGAGAGAGAGAGATAATAACTATATACACGTGGGACTAATTTATTAGTAGTTCATTTATTTTAAGGTCCTTACTTCCGTGGATTTGAAACCATAAAATCAATATTTAAATCGTTTAATGTTAATGTAGTGTTCTCTTATAACAATGCCATTAAAGATATGCTAATTAAGAATAGTCCCGTAACAAATAACAACATCATTTACAAAATTCCTTGTAAGGGTTGCCTATCGTTTTACGTTGGTCAGTCAAGTAAAAATTTATGTGTACGTATTAAGCTGCATATGTATTCAGTTAGAAGAGCCCAGACTTCAAATGCACTGTTTATCCATCTGAGTGAAAAATCTCATTGTATTAATTAGGGTGATACCTCTGTAATTGCTGGATCTAATGATTATGTTTCAAGAAATTTACTGGAATCAGCAATTATACAAATCACTAATAAAAACAACCTAAATCTTAGTCCGGGAATGTACCATTTGGACCCGTATATTTGTAAAATGTTTATGAAGGACCTTGAAATAAATGAACTACTAATAAATTAGTCCCACATGTATAGAATTATTATTTCGTTCTCTCTCTGTCTCTCTGTCTCTGTCTGTCTCTCTCTCTGGTTAGATATTCTCTCTCCCTCTTTCTCTTGCTCGATATATATACTTATATTTTCTTTCGTCTTTTCATTAATAATAATTTTTTGGAAAAATTTGTGTAAATTTCATGATATTAAATTGTATATGCTTCCGTGTTTTTTTCAGAATGTACTGTTTTCTGGAAGAATAACTTGTTTAGGTACTGCGTGTGTCCCCCAAGGTGTGGCTACCCTCAGGCGTTTCCTCCTTTCTGTAGAGTGAAATCGCCCTTATTGCTAATCTTGTAGTGTCAGTTTGGATATTAAGCCTTCTTTTGACTATTTTGTCCTCTGTAAAATCAGTTTGCCTTCAGTAAAGGGTCCGAACAGGACCGAAAGTACTCGGCTATCTCGCTTTTTCATTTTTTCCTTCGTGGCAAAAAACCTTTATATATATATATATATATTATATATATATCTATATATATATATATATATATATATATATATATATATATATATCATGGCCTGTACCGAGTTAGGGGGGCCGTCGGGTGGTCGAACGACATCCCCCCCAAATTCAGGAAGTCCATATTTTCTGTTAACATCTAATCGGGTAAAAGTGCATAGACCACATACCTAATTTTTCTTAATATAAGTAAAATAACATTTTCAAGTATTTCAGCTTGTATCTACCTATATGTACAATGACATTTTTAGAAGAAAAGTTCCAGTTGTGGGAAAAACAAACAGCCCCCCCACCCCGTAAACCCCTAGGTACGGGCCTGTATTGTGTATATTCCTTTAACGGCTCACGGAGATCATTGTCATTAAACTCCTGCAAAGTTTGACGTGAAGAAGGGTTGTTTACAATCAATGACAGATGGTGTTCGAACTATACTCCTTTCGATATGTCTGTTCATGTATTTCATAACATACTATTATTCCTTGCAAGCAGGAGAAAACATAGAAAAAATAAAATTCAATATATATATGCAATTAACTTTCAAGCATGCAGTTATTTAACGTATAAGTTAGTTTTAAAATCAAACACATAATTTAAAACTTGATCAAAGAATCGAACGAAAGTTATGTTTCCGCTTTTGGGCAGGTGGTGCAACTTTCCACCCCTACATCGAGGTGACTCACTTGGTTACTCATCCTGAAAATCTAGAGCGTTTTTGTCAGTCAAGTCATCGTCCAGCGCAAGGGCCAGAACACGTAAGCTTTGTTTCTCTCATTGTAACTTTGTTTTACTTCCTTTGTCTTGCAAAAATATTTTGAAACTAGGTCCCAGTACCAAAGACGGATCGTAGCTACTCGTTGCAGGTTCAGTTGTGCACACTTCCCGAAGCCAGGGCCAAACTCTTTATATGGTATCGTTTAGGCTGGGCTATTTGAAGGCAAAACACACCTAGGTACTGCCTTAACCTAGCATTTTGTTCCAATTCATCAATGGTTCTCTTGTTAAGGCTACAGTCCTTATGAATGCATTTGCTATTGCCTATCAAGAACAAAGGGGAGGTTGACCTTTGTCAGTTCTACCTTAGTCGTGTTTCAGCTTTCCCTGTGATAAAGGCCTACCTAGTAGCATTCATCACATGAAGTGACAAAGTTTTAGGTTGCAGTTACACATTTCTTCTGTCATAAAAACCAGTTAACTGCTTTTAACCTGTAAAGATTGCTTTTTTAATAACAGCTGGTACTTTGCTCTAATTAGGCTACCAGAAAAAAAATCTTCCTTACTCTACCTAGGTACTTAGGCTAATAAATTCGTACTAGGACAGGTACCCATAACCGTATTACTGACGCCATTTATCATTTGTAATTTCCTTCTGTATTGTATAGGTAACATCTGTAGCAATAACAGTACATACCCTATAGCCTAGTATGAGTTAGTTACTAAGGTAGGCTATTTTTATGAAACAAACTTTTGTTCCGATACGTAATACAAACCCTCGGTCCTTTAACAATAGGAAGGTAACTAGCGGCAGCTGGGACGGTCGTAAGCTTCGAACAAGGGGAGAACGGTAGTTAACTGCTTGTCCGATCGTGCGCGCGCCTGCGCGCCCGAGAGGTGAAGAATCACTTTTGCTTTCGGCCGCGGGTGTGAAGGACGTGTTCGTCATCGCTCTCTGCCCGTTTCATCGCCGTATGCTTTGTTTATATTGTTTTCTACTAATGGTTTGTTTGATCTTGAAAATGAAACTGTAAGTACACTGTTTTCATTTTCATTACTTAATTATGAATCAACATGGAGCTATCGCCGTAGAGGCGGCGATTTCCGCTCTTTTCATGAAATTGAATTTAATTATGTCTCGGTGCCGAGGGCGGGCGCACTCGCGCCGAGTCATGTATTTTGGGCGAAAGTGTGTAATTGAAAGATGTAAGTATTCTTTTTCATTATATTTTTGCCCTGTGCGTTCGTTGCTGAGAGCTTGATTGCGCTCGGCACGAGCCTCTTATTTTGTATGAATAGAATGCAATGAAAGTGGATTCGCAATGCAGTTTTCTTTTCATTTTCATTTATTAATTGCATCAAATTTAATTTTGGATTAATTTCCGCTCTTACCCGGGAATTAATCCTTACGATTTATTGCTGTGAAAGTGAAATCGTAAGTGCAGTATTGTTCATTTTCATTTATAATTATGATAGCATCATATTATTATGGATCAAGTTTCCGCTCTTACCCGGGAATTGATCTTTCCCCCTTTAAGTTCTATGAAGTGAATCGCAAGTGCAGTATTCTGTTTCATTTTCATATTACTTTTCACTGCTGTGCGGGGGTAGGGGAAGCGAAGGTCTGCCAGGAAGTCGTCGGAAAGCTCTCCCGCGACTCCCTTGGTATCCGATTCTTCGTCTTCTTTCCTGCCCCCCCGCTCAGCTTCCTCGTATTTTGTATTTGGGGTCTTCCTTCCGTTCGGGGTGGGCATGTCTCCCCCCCGTGCGTGAGGGAACCCCTCTTACTAATCTGTCTGTGCTACCGCAGGTGCTACATCCGTGGGAGACGACCTTGGACAGGTATGGGCCACTGCGGCTGCAGGGCGTGCCTAGCATCCACGATCTGCTGCAGCGTCTAGCGAGGTCTGGGGCGGTGACCTTGGAGCGGTCTCCACTACAACCTTCACGGCCGCTTATGCTGCTTCCCCCCCGCTGGTCTACACTCCCCATGCTGTGTCGGTGACGCCGTCTGCCGCTTCTAGGGCCGGTCGCCGCCGTACCGAGGAGGGGTATGCCGCCGCCGCCTGTGTTTTCTTCGTGTTGCCTGCCCCAGACTTCCGCTGTTCCAGCAGCTCGCCCCTGGACCGGCCGCCAGTACCAGCTTCCCGCTGGCTGCCGATGATTCTACGAGGCGATGGCTGGGCCTGCCGTACCTGTCGCTGATGTGGTTCCCGCTACTGGCTTGGCTGTCCCTTCTGTGTTTACCGCTGCCGCTGTTCCTGCCGCTCCTGAGCTGGTTGCTGTTCCTGTCGCTCCTGGTTCCTGCGCCTGTCCATGCTGGTCCTGCCCATGGTGTGTCTTCCCCAGTCCCAGGTCCTTCCGGACAGGTGCAGTCGGGCCGTGTTGCTTCGGCAATAGGCCCGACTCCGGCCTGGATGGAGGACCTGACGACTGTCCTGCGTGAGCTGACGAAGAAGAGGAAGGTGTCATCTTCGTCTTCGTCTGCTGCTGCCTCTTCCCCTTCGACTTCTAAGGCCCATAAGCCGAAGAAGAAGAAGGCTGGATCTCCCCCCTAAGAAGTCTCCTTCGGGAACTTCTAAGGGCCCGTCCCACCTCGGTGGGACGGGGGGTCCTTCTGCTGGTCCTCCTGCTCCTTCGGGAACGGGGCCCGTCTCCCCTTCCGTAAGGAAGAGATAGACGGGGACCAGAGGAGTATCGGTTAGCTCTGGTACTTCCTCGCCTGGTGCTAGCGGCGATGCCGCTACGCCAGGTTCCGGCTCGGTCTCTCGTTCGCGGGAGATCCCGAGTGTACGCTCTCCCTCGGGAGACCGTGCAGCCAAAGTTTCGGCGCCAGAGTTCGCTCGGCGCCAAGACCACGGCACGGAGCAGAAGGCTGGCGAGAACCGCTCAGGTGACTCTCGCCAGGCCAGCGGCCGCTCTCGCAGCGACCAGCTGGTAACCGGGTTTTCCCCCTAAGAAGACTCCTTCGGGAACGTCGAAGGGCTCGTCACACTCCGGTGTGACGGGGGTGTTCTTCTGCTGGTCCTCCTGTTCCTTCGGGAACGGGGCCCGTCTCCCCTTCTGAGAAGAAGAAGAAGACGGGGACCAAGGGTGTGCTGGCTACCGCTGGTACACCCTCGCCTGGTCTTGGCAGCTCTGCTGCTAAGCCAGGTACCGGCTCGGTTTCTCGTCCGCGAGAAGTTCCGAGTGTACGGTCTCCTTCGGGTGACCGTGCAGCCAAAGTTAAGACGCCTGAGTTCGCTCAGCGTCATGACCGAGGCACGGAGCAGAAGACTGTCGAGAGCCGCTCAGGTGACTCTCGCCAGGCCAGCGGCCGCTCTCGCAGCGACCAGCCGGTACCTCGGGTGGACGTGACGGTCTCTGACCGGCCACGGGTTGAGGCTGGGAAGAGGTCCCCCAGGTCCCCTCGATCCGACCGGTAACCATCCTCGGCTGGTACCGCGGTTTGACCGTGCCGCGAGGACGCTCACCGGTCTCACCGCGAAAGTGAGCTCTGCAGGTCACCTGACCGCCGCTCCCACAGGGACCGGGCGGATACGATGACCAGCAGCAGCTCGTCTGACGCACGGGACCGGGGTCGACGTGCTCAGTCGAGCCGCTCGCCACAGGTGAGCGGCACGGCCAGGCCTGCAGATCGATCCCCACTGCAGGTTGGTGATCGGCTGCAGTCCCCCACGTACGCTGGTCCTGCCAGCGAGCGGGGGGGGGAGCGTCAGGTCTGTCTCTCCACTACCTTCAACTTCCTCGGGCTACACCGGGAAGAGCGAGGTAGCTAGGAGTGATCGTGAGAGGTGCGCCGCTCACGATCCCGTCACGACCCCGCGCACGTGCCACGTATGGTCTTAGTACCAACCAGGACGTCGCGCAAGTGATTGGGGAGGCGACCGTCAGGGGGGGGAGGGGGTAGGGCGTCAGTTCTGTCTCTCCGATACCTTCAACTTCCTCGGCATACGCCAGGAAGAGCGAGGTATATAGGAGTGATCGTGAGAGATGCGCCGCTCACGATCCCGTCACGACGCCGCACGTGCCAGGTATGGTCTTAGGACCAGCCAGGATGTACGCGCAAGTGATTGGAGGCAACCGTCAGGGATCTGTTGCTGGTCCTTCTTCTGAAGGAGGAGGGTCTTGTGAGCTGCTCTTGTTGGAGGGACTGGATGGTCCTACTCCTCAAGACGCTGTAACTTCCGAGATTCAGAGTAACTTTGCCCAGGTTATTGCACTGATTCGTCAGCACAACGACCTGGGGGAAGGATCGCCGCTCCCACCAGCAGAGCCCATGTCTCTGCTCGAGTCGTTTTGGGGCCCGAGAGGGAACCCAAACCGACGGTGGGTTTGCCGCGATCGGAGCTTGCCGATTCTGTCTTGAACCAGAGTCTCTCGTCTCCGGACAAGAAGGCTCTCTCAGTTCTGGCCGGTCGATCAAGCTACTTCCACCTCCTCTACTGCGACAGCGGCGTTTCTACGTGTCTTCGGACACCGTATTTAAATACTCCTTCGGTCCTCCTGAGAGGTTTCGACCTCGACGAGGACTGGAATGAGTCGGAGGACGGTATCGGCTCTCTCCTGTCAGGTGTCGATCAGCCCCACCCAGACGACGTTCACAGTGGCGGCAGACCCTTACCTACAGAGAGAGTTCGTAACCCTCCTCGGGAAAAACGTTTTCTCCTGACGATATGTTTTTAGACTCTGAGAGGCCATCGCCGCAAGGCGATGGCTGCTCCTACTCTTCTCCAACTGCTAGTTCCACTGGGAAGGCGAGCGAGTATCCAATTCCTCCCCCATTCCCTCTCTCCTTACGGCTACGAGGGAAAGGGGAGGGATCCTACAGAGATTTCTCTGTAGGATTCCACGTTGGGGACTGCGCTACCGGGGGGACCTTCGGGTCCTACCTGACGTAAGCCCCGGTCGTTGAGGAAGGATCCTGCCCCATTCTCGATTTCTACGGGAATCGAGAGGTCCACCAGCCGATATCGTTTGACGAATTCGGTGGGGGTTTCGCAGACTGCTTAGAATTCTACGGAATTTCTAGCGCATTCAGAGTGTTAGAGTTTCTTACGATCTCCAAACACTTAGGCGAGACCACGGTCCAAAGTGAGCGAGACGAGAATCCCCGATATGTTACACGATAATCGGGAACCTCGCCCTATTGCTCGAATTCCTGGAATTTCTAGCATTAGGAAGAAGACTGCTGCTGAAAGAAGACTATCTCACAATAGGCGACCAACCTGGAATAGAGAAGAACGGACGGGAAATATCCAGTTTTGGCTTGAACTATCGTCTTAGTATTCTGTTCACCCATTGAAGCTTTCCTTCGAGGAAGGACTTCTTCACTCTCTTTGATAGAGACCGAAGGTGGTCGATCTCCAATCCTTATTGGGAGTTTTGTTTTCTTGAAGGAAAGAATTTAGGATGGAGATCGTTGTTCAGAATCCTACAAATATACTACGTATATTAACCTCGCGCATGATTCGGCTAAGCAGTTGAATGGTCCGAGGGGTGTAGGCGCATATCCTGGTTATTCTACGGTATTGCGACTTAGACGAAAAGTATTCTAATTGAACTGCAACTCGGGTTTGCCTGCCACCTCCCAGGAGTTTCCATTTCAATTTTATATACTTATGGTGTTGTCACAACAACACCATTTAAGGGTATCGGCGGGGTCGGGAATTAATTTTGAGTGACGGTGTTCAAACTTCCTCAGGTGTTACCTCTAGTTTGAATGAAGATGCACACAAAATTTCAGGTGAATTAGATGAAAACTTTTTTTTAAACAAATATTTTGTTCCGACACGGCATACAAACCTTCGGTCCTTTTACAATAGGAAGGTACTAGCGGCAGCTGGATAGGTCGTAAGCTTTCGAACAAGGGGTTCGGTAGTTAACTGCTTGTCCGACAGGCGCGCGCGCGCGACTGGGAGGTAAACAAATCACTTTTGCTTTCGGCCTGCTGGCGTGTGGACGTGTATCATCGCTCTCTGCCCACGCTTCATCGTCGTTTGCTTTCGCATGATTGTGTTTTTCTTTTCTATGTCTCAGTGAAACTGAATTGTAAGTACAATCATTTCATTGAATTCAATTGTGAATTAAAGGATCTTGGTTCACGCCCTCCGATTACCCGAGTGCCGGACTGAAGGCGTAATTGCGGGAATTCATTTTCCCAGAATGATCCTCGGATTGGGTATGCTCGGTGCCGAGGGCGGGAGCGCTCGCTCCGAGCGTAATATTGGGTTGGAATGTTGTAGATGAAAATCGTAAGTAAGTGCTCTTTTCATTTATAGTTTTTGACCTGTATGCCCGTTGCCGAACGAATGCGCTCGACACGGGAACTTATTCATATGAAAGTGGAATCGCAAGTACAGTATTCTTTTTCATTTTCATATATTATTTTTATTGTAGCAATACTCAGTTTGGATCAGTTTCCGAGCTTACCCGGAGATTGATCCTTCCCCCTTTGTATTTTTGAATGAAGTGAAATCGCAAGTGCAGTTCTTTTTCATTTTCATTCTTTTATTGAGATTGCATTGTTGACTGGGATCAATGTTCCGCTATTCACGGGAATTGATCCTTCCCCTTTTTTGTTTTTTATTTGTATGAAGTGAAACGCAAGCCGCAGTAGTCTTTTCATTTTCATATATTCTTGATTGCATCAATTCATTATGGATCAAGGTTTCCAGAACCTTGATCCATAAAGGTAAGGAATGAAACCTTTCAACCTTGCGCTCGGTGCCGAGGGCGCGAATGCGCTCGATCCGAGCCCTTATTCTTTGTGAAGTGAATTTTCATTTTGTTCCTTATTATTGATTGCATCAATATTATTTGGTTCAAGTTCCGCTCAGTCAGGGAATTGATCCTTATGCCTTGTATTCGTGCCGATGGCACGATAGCTCTAGGGCTCTTATTTTGTTGTTGGGTACATGGGTACTGTGCGGGGGTGGGGAACGAGACCCCCCCCCCGCTCAGTTCCACAGATGGCTCTTCCCCTTAGGGGGGGGGGGAGGTTATCGGCGTTCTTCTCCTCGCCCGATCCGTCGAGCGCGGGGGAGGGCGCTCGGTGCCCGATGTACAATTGTATTAGGGGTCTTCCACTCGTTCGGGAGGGATCAAACCCCCGCACGAGGGGATTTCCCCCCCATTAATCACTACTACTATTATTTCCGCAGGTGCTACTGCCACGAGAGTGGACCTTGGTGAGGTATGGGCGTCCTTCCAATTGCAGAGCGGGCTGGTGTCCAGGGGCTGCGGTTCTATGTATGGGCCTACTGCGGTCACCCATGGAGTGGTGACCACGCAACCAGGTGACGACGTCCCTCCTCACCTGGTGTACTCGCCTCACGTGGTAACAGTCTTGCCTACAGCCGCTGTGAAGTGCCGTTCGCCGTATACCGAGAGTGCGTGCCGCCGCCGCTCGTGTTGCCGCGCTGCAGCGACCACACTTCCGCTGCCCTAGGAACTCTCCCGCCCCTGGACCTGCCGCCGGTAACCAGGATGTTGCTGGCTGCTGCTCCACTTCCTGTGTTTCCGGTGCTGCCCTGCCGTACTGCCGATTCTGCCTGCCGTTGCTGCGCTGGCTGTTCCTGCCGTTGCTGTGCTGGCTGTCCCTACCGATGATGTGCTGGCCGTGACTGCTGTTCCTGAGATGCCCATACCTGCTGATGTCGTCCCTGTTCGTGGTGGTACTACCCCAGACTTTGGTCTGTCTGTACAGGTGCGTCCGGGCCTGTAGCTTCGGCTGACAGCAGCCCCGGCTCCGCCCTGGATAGCAGATCTTACGTCTGTCCTGAGGAAGCTGACGAAGAAGAGGAGGAAGGTGTCGTGGTCGTCGTCTTCATCTTCTTCATCGTCGTCGGCCGCCGCCTCTTCCCCTTCGACTTCTAAGGCTTTACAGCCGAGGAAGAAGAAGGTCGCCTCCTCCCTCCTAAGAAGCTTCCTCGGGATAGCTTCTCGGGACCCGTCTCACCTCGGTGGGACGGGAGGGTTCCCTTCCGCTGGTCCTCCTGCTCCTTCGGGAGCGGGACCCGTCTCTTCTTCCGCAAGGAAGAAGACTACGGGGACCAGAGGGGTACCGGCTAACACCGGTACTTCCTCGCCTGGTGTCCAGTGGTTCTGCCACTGCATCAGGGTCCGTCTCGGCCTCCGCCCGTTCGCGGGAGGTACCGAGTGTACGGTCGCCTACCAGCGAACCGTGCAGCCAGGAACCAGACCTCTGAGTCCGCTCAGCGTCAGGTTCACGGCACGGGGCGGAAGACTGGTGACAGCCGCTCATGCGACTCTCACCAGACCAGCTCTCACTCTCGCGGTGAAACAGGGCTACCGGGGGACGTGACGGTCCACGACCGACACGGGCTGAGGCTGGGAAGAGGTCCTCCCGTTCGCCGGTGCCAGCCACGGCTGGAACCAGCGACGTGACGTGCCGTGAGGACAAGCACCGGTCTCACTGCGACAGTGGAGCTGCAGGTCGCCTGACCGTCGCTCTCAAAGAGAGCGATCGGGTACGGCAAGAAACCAGCACCAGCTCTTCTGACACTCGAGATCAGTGCCGCTGTGCTCAGTCCAGCCGTTCTCCACAGCGAGCCGGTTCGACCAGGCCTGCAGCTCGCTCGTCACCGCGGGTTGACGATCGCATGCAGCCCTCCAAGCCTGCTGGTCCTGCCAGCGAGCGACGAGGGAACGTCAGGTCTGCTTCTCCCGTACCTTCAACCCCTCTGGGTTACACCGGGAGGAGCGAGGTATTGAGGAGTGATCGTGAGGGGTGCGCCCCTCATGATCCCACCACGACGCCCTACGTGCCAGGCACGGTTCTTGGACCGGCCAGGACGTATGCGCAAGTGGATGGGGAAGACCGAGAGGGCTGTCGCTGTTCCCCCTTCTTAGGAGGAGGGTTCTCGGAATATGCTCTTGTTCGAAGGGCTTAACGGTCCCACTCTGCAAGATGCTGTGACTTCCGAGATCCAGAGGAAACTTTGCCGAGGTTACGGCGCTGATTCGTCAGCACAATGACCTCGGGAAGGATCGCCGCTCCCACCAGCAGAGCCACGTCTCGGCTCGAGTCGTTTTGGGGCCCGAGAGGGAATCCAAATCGACGGTGGGTCTGCCGCGATCGGAGCTTGCCGACTGGGTGGAGCCAGGTAGTCTCTGTCTCCGGACAAGGAGGCTCTCTCGGTTTCTGGACGGTCGAACAAGCTCCTTCACCTCCTCTACTGCGACAGAGGCGTTTCTACGTGTCTTCGGACATCGTATTTATATATCCCTTCGGTCCTCCTGAGGTTTCGACCTCGACGAGGACTGGAATGAGTCGGAGCGGTATCGGCTCTCCCCTCCTGTCAGGTGTCGATCATCCCCACCCAGACGACGTTCACAGTGGGCGGCAGACCCTTACCTACAGTTGATAGTTCGTAACCCCCTCCTCGGGAAAACGTTTTTTCGTTTTTTCTCCTGACGATACGTTTTTTCCCAGACTCTGAGAGGCCATCGCCGCAAGGCGATGGCTGCTCCTGCTCTTCTCCAACTGCTAGTTCCACTGGGAAGGGCGAGCGAGTATCCAATTTCCTCCCCCCCATTCCCTCTCTCCTTACGGCTACGAGGAAAGGGGAGGGATCCTACAGAGATTTCTCTGTAAGATCCCACGTTAGGGGCTGCGCTACCGGGGGGACCTTCGGTGTCCTACCTGACGTAAGCCCCGGTCATTGAGGAAGGATCCTGCCAGCCATTGGGACCCGGTCCAACAGCAGGCGTACGTTCCAGGGGCATCGAAGGACGTAGCATGGAGACAGGAGATCAAGACCATGCTGAGCAAGAGAGCTGTAGAAATCGGTACGGATCAATCACCGGGCTTTACAGCCGACTCTTCCTGGTGGAAAAGTCTACAATAGGCTGGCGCCCAGTGATAGATCTCTCTTCCCCGAACCGGTTGGTTCGCCAGACCCGGTTCACGATGGAGACGGCACGCTCAGTGCTCGACTCTATCAGGGAGAACGATTTCATGCTTGCAGTGGACTTGAAGGATGCGGATCTACAAATACCCATCCATCAGTCCTCCAGAAAGTACCTCCGCTTCATCCTCGACGGGACGGTGTACCAGTTCAGGCCACGTTGCTTCGGTCTCTCAACCGCCCCACAGGTGTTCACGCGAGTGTTCACTCTGGTGTCTGCTTGGGCCCATTCGCACGGGATACGTCTGATGAGGTATCTCGACGATTGGTTAGTCCTGGCGAGCTCCCGCTCGCAGTTGCTACAGGAACAGGGATCGACTGCTCGAGTTCTGTCGCGATCTGGGGATCGTTCTGAACTTCGAAAAGTCCGATCTCGAGCACAAGCAGAGGATGAAGTACCTGGGTATGCTGATCGACACGGTAGCAGATTCAGGGAGGCAGCCAACCAGTTCCTGTCTCGGCAGGAACAGGTAGCTCAGCAATGGCAAGTCGTGATCGGACACCTGTCGTCACTCGGGAAGCCAGTCCCTAACGGGCGTCTTCACCTGCGGTCTCTTCAGGGAGACCAAAGGAGAGTTGGTCACAGGCGACGGATCCCCCAAGCCTTCCATGGTCACTGACACAGGAGGTGAGGCAGGACCTAGCCAGGTGACTGGACGACAGGAACCCCTTAAGAGAGTGCCTCCGGGTACTCTCCCCCCGGACATGCAGCTGCTCTCAGACGCATCGACCGAGGGAGGGGTGCACACTGGAAGAGTTGCGGACTTCAGGAGTGTGGTACGAGAACGACAAGCACCTTCACATCAATGTACTGGAACTAAAGGCAGCGTTCCTCGCTCTCCAAGAGTTCCAGGACCGCTTGATGGGACACTCAGTGGTGTTGATGTACGACAACACCACGGTGGTGGCTTACGTCAACAAACAGGGGGGGCCTAGTGTCTCTCCCGTTGTATCAGTTGACTCGGCAGGTGCACGAGTGGGAGGCCGAGGCACTCAATAGAGCTGTCGCACACTACATTCCAGGGAAGGAATGTAGTAGAAGGACACGCTCAGCCGTCGGGATCAGGTGATAAGGACCGAATGGTCTCTACACCAGACGTGGCGGAAAGGCTCTTCGACCTGTGGGGGCGACCAGTCGAGGATCTGTTCGCCATCCGGCACATCAGGAAGCTCCAGGTTTTTCTTCTCGGCCGTGCCGGATCCATGGGCACTGCAGAGGACGCTCTTCAACACCCGTGGGACAACCTCTTTCGCATATGCCTTTCCCCCCGTTCAGCCTGATTCACAAGGTGATCAGTCGAGCACTGTCATCCCGAATCTCAGGATGATCCTGATGGCTTCCAAATGGCCACAGGCCATTTGGTATCCGGACCTGCTGGCTCTTCTCGCAAGAGAACCGAGAGAGATTCCCCCATTGGCACAACCTTCTCGGCCAGCCACACGTCGAGCGGTACCACCGAGCAGTTCCCGAGTCCCTACGTCTTCACGGCTGGCTGTTTATCCACCTTCTCTTGCGTACGAGAAGCTTTTTTCGTAGCGCAGCACGAGATGGCTGGAAACGTCCGTCAGTCCTCTGCAGCTGTGTACCAGGGGAAGTCGGCCGTCTTCGGTGGTTGGTGTCGTAGACGGGCCTATCTCTTCTCAGAGCCAATCTTCAGCAGGTAGCGGATTTCCTCGTTTTTTCTTCGCCGAGGAAGCTCCTCTAAGTTCCCACAGTCAAGGATACGAGCCGCCTTGTCGCTCCTCCTGAAACTGACGGGATTGGACATCTCGAACTCGTTCGAGATCTCCTTGCTTTAGGAGCAGCTTCCAAAGGTCTTGCCAACCCAGGGAAATCAATGACCCTCGTCTTGCTGGACCTGGCATCGGCGAGAGAGTACGGGAGCGTCATGCAGATAATGATGCGGATGAGATGCTGCTTTGTCCTTGGGAGGACGCTACGTCGCTATCTGAAGAGAACTCGACACCTCGGGCCTGAGTGTCGACGCCTCTCCGTTAGCAAGGGGTCAACAAGAAAGAAGTATCAAGAACACCTCTTTCGTCCTGGCTGCGTGAGGTCTTCAGGAGGGCGTAGAGGCTGATGGCAGTGACGACATCCGTACGTCCCGTCCGAGAACTCACGAAGTCAGAAGTGTTGGCCCCTCGTTGGCTTTCGTAAGAACTTCTCCGTGGCGCAGGTATGGAAGGTGGGGTCTGGTACAACCAGACCACCGGCAACTTCCTTATACCTCTTGGATATTGCCCATAGGTCCTTGGATCGGTTCCTTAGGACCTGTGGTGGCTGCTCAACACGTCGTCTAGCTAACCCAGACCCTAGCAGGCTGAACAGCATCGAGTCCTGGTGTGACTGTATGAATAGATAGTGATGAGAAAGTGACTGGCTTCTCTTCTATCTTTTCTTTTCCCCTTCCCCTCTACCTGTGGGTAGAGGGATACGGTCATCACCCTGCTGGATAAGGACGAGATGCCGGTGAGCTATATGACAGAGCCCCATCCTATCCCTTTCACGAGGGATGGGAGCAGAATATCCACACTTCCTTTCTACAAGGGGGGGAATGGATGCCTACAAGAGTCAAACCATGACTTTAACTTTGCTCCTGTACAGGAACAAGTTTTCTTACATTGCTGGTACAAGAGATACGCTTGCCTCTCTCTTATACTCGGTCCAGAGGTCTGACCATTGATCCTGCGGTGCACACCCCGATCAATCGGACAGAGGCTTGGATCCCTCCCTCGCTCTTACGACCAGGGAGGCTTCCAAGGTTGGGCGACACCAGTCTGTTCACAAAAGACTCAGATTCCACCCACCAAGAAGTGAGTCTTCCTATTGTAAAAGGACCGAAGGTTTGTATGCCGTGTCGAACAAATGACAATTTGTCTAAAATTGCATTTTTCCTAACTATACAAACCTGAGGTCCTTTTACACATAGCCCCACCTCATGCCACCCCTCACTCTGCAGTTTTTGCTTGGGCCAAAAGCAAAAGTGATTTGTTTACCTCCCAGTCGCGCGCGCGCGCCTGTCGGACAAGCAGTTTAAATACCGAACCCCTTGTTCGAAAGCTTACGACCTATCCAGCTGCCGCTAGTACCTTCCTATTGTAAAAGGACCTCAGGTTTGTATAGTTAGGAAAAATGCAATTTTAGACAAATTGTCATTTTTCTTTAAAACATAGCATATTAATAAACATTACCTTAATATAATTTATCTAGCCCTAAATCCCCAAAACCGCACCAAATTTTACCACATTGGCAACCCAATGTTTACCTCCTATTCTGTCCGCCAGTTGGCAACACTGTCGTTTGACAGATACGAAAACCTTCCCTCAAATCAGTTGTTAACGAGCGCCCGTGCTGTTTAC
>NC_087200.1:33757096-33772900 GCF_015104395.2 Macrobrachium nipponense
CACTGAAATCCTTTCAGCGCAAATACTTTCCTTTCAACTTTATTGTCACAATTTCCCTTTGTGTTGTGCCCTGCCACTCTCCCCTACACCTTCGAGCCGCAGGGTAAATTTACTCCTGCAGTACTAGATATCTGTATGGATTTATATGTATAGAGAGAGAATGGAACTCCTTTGTTGTTGTTCCAGCCCTTTGATCCTTTGTTGACACACGAGATCCTGTTTCATTTTCGAAAGGATCACCTTCTCCCACCTTCATAAACCCTTAACTCTACTAAAAGACAAGGTAACTTTTATTATTATTTAGAGCTTGAGCTACAGCTTGAGCACTTCATATATATATACATACACAGATACATATATATATATATATATATGTATATATATATATATATATATATATATATATATATATATATACGAAACTTTCAACCTCTCAAGGCAAACTAATGAAATGAGATCTATTCATGTCTATCACATTCTTTTGCTGCCGGATAAAAATTCACGCAGATCATACAGATCATTATTAAAACCATTTAGAAGTAAAAGAGTAATGCTTGCAATAGAGGCATCAGATCTCACGGTTACCCCAAGCATGAATAACAGTTAGAATTCATATCGGACCTTAACGGTTGGTTTCACTGACAAAATTGTTGAACCACTGTTAGGCAACATCGTTATCAAGACTGCAAATAAAGTTGTTTTTCACATTGGGGTCTAATGTTATTGCAATTGATCGTTTTGAATCATATTTCATCAGTTGTTTATGAATCTATTTCCCTCTATATGAATGTTATTAGATTTTTTGTCTCCTGTCTATTGGTTCAACAGCTGTTTTAATCTCTGCCTTCTGTGTTATGTTTTATCCGAGTATGCTAACGTCTCTTTATTTTTTCATTAATATTTATTTAGATAATTTGTTTAATGCTCCCTCTGCTTTAGCTTTATACTAATCTAATCTTTCGGTACATTTTCTTTTTCATTTAATCGGAGCAATTTTTCTATGAGGAATCTTGCTAAGGAGGTTATGGCGTTTTCAACTAGCTTATATAAATGTCTAAGCCTTTACAACAACAACAACAACAACAACAACAATAATAATAATAATAATAATAATAATAATAATAATAATAATAATAATAATAGGGACACACTAACACTAATACTAACTAAAGAAATTAGACTGACAATATTCAACATTTAATATATCTTTCTGTAACTAAATCGTATTTCTCCAATAACGGCTGTAATTTTCCAGCATACTTTTTACAGTTGCCCCTTAAAAAGTTTTTTTTTTCAGCTGCTAAATTTTTTTTTTTATTTCTTTATTTTTGGCTTTATTTGAGATATCAATCACCTTTCAGAATGACCTGCGAGTATTTTTCCAATGGCCCGTTCAGGAAGAGGCAGAAATAAAACTCAACTGACAGCCGACGGACGATATTGAATTCAGCAGCCTGTTGCAGAGCAGGAGAGGGGAATATAACAGAAATTCCTTGTTGTGAATATGACACAGTAAATTGCTTTTTAAAAGGTATAATGCGAAAGTGTCATTATTTTCAGGAATGCATGTGATATGCTATATATTCTTGACTGAGTTGAACCAGTGGCTTCCCTTGTATGCTACGGGAATTTTTAAGTCGTGATACCTGATGAGATACTACACGAAAAGGTTCTTAATTTTAGGATAAAAACAGTATATGAAAAATTCTGAAAATACTATTTTCATACCACTATATCTGGTTGAGGCTTTTCTGTTCTAACTCATACGGTTATTTGTTTGGAGTCCAACAGACAGGAAGACAGACGCACAAACACACATTTTGACAGACAGGCTAACAGACAGACGGAGATAGAATATGGAGCGAGCAATGGCGAAGGAGAGAGCAAAGATGGTCACGTTGGAAAAGGGCTATTTCGAAGGAATGCATTCCGCTTTTTGTCTGAGCCAATTTCCGAAGCCTTTGGTGGAAAATGATCGCAATTTGCCCAGATCAAAAGCTACTTTCTCCCTCTTATCATCAGTTCATCATTTTCCAGCAGAATTTCTATTCAGTCGTCTCTTGATTTCTTTACTTTCTTATAGAAAAGAATATGGGGTTTAATGCAAAAGCTCTGGGACCTATGAGGCCATTCAGCGCTGAAAGGGAAATTGACAGTGAGGAGATATGAAAGGCGCAACTGGAGGAAAACCTCAAAGTACATTTTCATATATAAAACTCTATGAAACGCCTAATATGAAAGGGAGCAAATATTAGGAGAATGCGGCGTACGCAATTCGGAGATTTGCGGCGGAGAATCGGCGCGCGAAGAGAAGGAAAAAGTTTTTTTCAAAAATTCACCATAACTCTAAATATTGTGCTAGAGACTTCAAATTTGTTTCAAATGAAGATAAGTGACTGAATATTACTAGACTGTAAGATTTTTTGCTTACAATTGCGTTTTTTTGCCCATTTACGTTGAGTCAAAGTTGACCGAATGTAGTTTTTTTTCTCTTTATCGTGATTTATATGCTATTATCTAAAAAATGAGAATAGCTACAACCTTCAAATATTTTTTGTTTTATTTTACATGGAATTGCGCACATTTTTATATATGAAAATCTATGAAACGCCTAATATGAAAGGTAGCAAATATTAGGAGAATGAAACGTACGCATTTCGGAGATTTGCGGCGGAGAATCGGCGCGCGGAGGGAAGGAAAAAGGTTTTTTAATAAATTCACCATAAATCTAAATATTGTGCTAGAGACTTCGAATTTGTTTCAAATGAAGATAAGTGACTGAATATTACTAGACTGTAAGATTGTTTTGCTTACGATTGCGTTTTTTGACCATTTCGGTTGAGTCAAAGTTGACCAAACATAGTTCTTTTCTATTTATCGTGATTTATATGCAATTATTTCAAAAATGAGAAAAGCATCAACCTTCAAATATATTATTTTGTATTTTACATGAAATTGCACACCTTTTCATATATAAAACTCTATGAAACGCCTCATATGAAAGGGAGCAAATATTAGGAGAATGCGACGTACGCATTTCGGAGATTTGCGGCGGAGAATCGGCGCGTGGAGGGAGGGAAAAAGTTTTTTTTTCAAAAATTCACCATAAATCTAAATATTGTGCTAGAAACTTCAAATTTGCTTAAAAATGAAGGTAAATGACTGAATATTACTAGACTGTAAGATTTTTTTGCTTACGATTGCGTTTTTTGACCATTTCGGTTGAGTCAAAGTTGACCAAACATAGTTTTTTTCTATTTATTGTGATTTATATGCAATTATTTCAAAAATGAGAAAAGCATCAACCTTCAAATATATTATTTTGTATTTTACATGAAATTGCACACATTTTCATATATAAAACTCTATGAAACGCCTAATATGAAAGGGAGCAAATATTAGGAGAATGCGACGTACGCATTTCGGAGATTTGCGGCGGAGAATCGGCGCGCGGAGGGAAGGAAAAGGTTTTTTTTTCAAAAATTCACCATAAATCTAAATATTGTGCTAGAAACTTCGAATTTGCTTAAAAATGAAGGTAAATGACTGAATATTACTAGACTGTAAGATTTTTTCCTTACAATTGCGTTTTTTTTTACCATTTACGTTGAGTCAAAGTTGACCGAACGTAGTTTTTTTACTATTTATCGTGATTTATAAGCAATTATTTCGAAAATGAGAAAAGCTACAACCTTCAAATATTTTTTGTTGTATTTTACATGAAATTGCGCACATTTTTATATATGAAACTCTATGAAACGCCTAATATGAAAGGTAGCAAATATTAGGAGATTGCGATATACGCATTTCGGAGATTTGCGGCGGAGAATCGGCGAGCGGAGGGAAGGAAAAAGATTTTTTCAAAAATTCACCATAAATCTAAGTATTGTGCTAGAGACTTCGAATTTGTTTCAAAATTAAGATATATGACTGAATATTAATAGATTGACCAAACATAGTTTTTTTCTATTTATCGTGATTTATATGCAATTATTTCAAAAATGAGAAGAGCTTCAACCTTCAAATATTTTACTTTGTATTTTACATGAAATTGCGCACATTTTCCTATATAAAACTCTATGAAACACCTAATATGAAAGGGAGCCAATATTAGGAGAATGCGACGTACGCATTTCGGAGATTTGCGGCGGGAATCGGCGCACGGAGGGAAGGAAAAAGTTTTTTTTTTTTAAATTCACCATACTTCGAATTTGCTTCAAAATGAAGATAAATGACTGAATATTACTAGACTGTAAGATTTTTTCCTTACAATTGCGTATTTTTTTTACCATTTCGGTTGAGTCAAAGTTGACCGAACGTAGTTTTTTTACTATTTATCGTGATTTATAAGCAATTATTTCGAAAATGAAAAATGCTACAACCTTCAAATATTTTTTGTTGTATTTTACATGAAATTGGCCACATTTTTATATAGGAAACTCTATGAAATGCCTAATATGAAAGGTAGCAAATATTAGGAGAATGCGACGTACACATTTTGGAGATTTGCGGCGGAGAATCGGTGCGCAGAGGGAAGGAAAAAGATTTTTTCAAAAATTCACCATAAATCTAAATATTGTGCTAGAGACTTCGAATTTGTTTCAAAACTAAGATATATGACTGAATATTACTAGATTGTAAGAGTTGTTGCTTACAATATCGTTTTTTGTTGACCATTTCAGTTGAGTCAAAATTGACCAAACGAAGCATTTTTTTCTATTTATCGTGATCTATATGCAACTATTTCAAAAATGAGAAAAGCTTCAACCTTTAAATATTTTGTGTTGTATTTCACATGAAATTGCGCACATTTTCATATATAAAACTCTATGAAACGCCTAATATGAAAGGGAACAAATATTAGGAGAATGCGACGTACGCATTTCGGAGATTTGCGGCGGAGAATCGGCGCGTGGAGGGAGAGAAAAAGTTTTTTAAAAAATTCACCATAAATGAAGATAAATGATTGAAAATTACTAGAGTGTTATGTATTTTGCTTATATACTTATTACATTTTTCGATTCTGGTACGAATACATAAATAAAAGGAATGCAGGTGAAACTTTTCTTTTTGCATAAAATGAAATAAAATATATCATGCAACAATAGATATGGATATATAAAAACTTGTAATAAATATAAAAGTAAATATAAAAAAAAATGCAGAATACTCACTCGTAATCCTGACTCTTCGTACTATTCTTGTTTTCTCCCTCCTCCATTGAAGAGGCTTGCATTTTTTACCTCTCGACATGACGAGGTACAGGTGGAGGAGGGAGACGCGCGCCCTTACTGCTGATGGGCCCGGCGGCCCCGTGCGCCCTCCGCTGTCCGTTGGTTAGGCACACTCCAATAGAAGACTGCATTGTGGTATTTACGGTCACACTCCCCAATCCTGCAAAGAGCTATTTTGCAGGTGCAACAGAAGAACCGGGTGTCTCTCCTTCTGCCATTCATATGGCATACCCGGCACCGTTTCTGCCTGCGCCCTTGTAGGGCCTCCAGTGTGTGATCCCCTGGCTGCAGCCGACACACAGGAGCAGGTTGACCAAAGTTGGCCCTCCTAATATCTGCCCTTTCCTCTAGGGGCAGATCTGCAGCTCGGGGCAGGGTGGCAGTGATGGAAGGCCACTCATCGAGATTGAAGTTGATGAGGGCATTCCTGGCTACCTCAAGGAACTGTATTTGGACAACCTCCGGAGATCGTCACCGTGGTACCCACAGTAGAGTATGAAGGCATTTTGGAGGGCCAACTGAAGAATGTATTTGAGGAGCTTCTGTGTCCACTTCCAGATTCTCCTGGCGAAGGGATAATACTGGATGAGCTGATCAAAGAGATCAACTCCTCCCATGTGCCTATTGTAGTGCCCAATGACAGTAGGCCGCTCGACACGAAACTGCTCAAAACACAACTCGGCCCAGTCAACGTGTCTTCTTCCGCTGTACGATCTCTTCTTGGATGGGTTCATGACTCGTCGTAATCATGGAGACGAGTCGGACCCCCTTCCAACAGATGACGAAGACAGCTCCCTTCCGCCGATACTCTGTCTCTCCTCTTGCCAGATGTTGCGGATGGCTAGCAAACCTCTTGAGGACATTCGGGGCCCCACGCACCAACCGAAGGGTACCACTGACATGCACACCTGCTTCATACAGTTCCTGGGCCAGGGATACCGAGTTATAATAATTATCCATAAACAGGTGGTATCCCTGGTTACGGAAACGTTCCACAAGACTGAAAACAGAAAACAGTGTCAGCGTGGAGAAGACCCCAGAATACACCGAGAAGTCCACGACGTATCCAGTGTTGGACTCGGTAATAAAAAAAAATTTCACTCCATATTTCTTCGGCTTCTTGGGGTTATACACTTTAATGCTTAGACGTCCTTCATAAGGCATCATCCCCTCATCCAAAGAAAGGTTCTTTCCAGGAACCACGAGAATTCTGCACCGTTCACGAATGTATTCCAACACTGGGCGGATTAGGATGAGGCGATCGGGGTTATTCCGGGCTATGGCCCTTCGGTTGAAGGCGTTGAAATACCAGTCCAACGCCAGGAAAGTGTCACGGGGAATAACGCCAGGCACATTGGGCGTACTTAAAAATACATTTCGCCTTCAATATTGCCTGATGTCGGCAGCAGGCATCATACCAAAATAAATGTGGAGCCCCAAAAAATGCGCCATGTTCGTGAGGTTGCAGCCCCGCCAGCGATACGACAATGTCGTGCGAAGTTCATAACGGCAGTACCGAGCGTAGTCCGCTGTCTCTGCTACCAGGTACTCCAGCAATTCCCGCGTAAGGGGAATGGGTGCATGTTAGGCGGGGTGGGGTCCTCCGTCCACCCCTCGTCGCTCTCGGACGACCGACCTTCACCTTGGCTGGCGCGATGCTCCGACCTTCTACGTGCCCGCGCACGTGTGCCTTCTACGTGCCCCAAGCACGGGCACAATTTCGCACACGAAACCCCCCCACTGGCCCATCTCCCTCACTTAGGCCCTCACTTTCTGTATCGTCATCGGCGACAAAACTAGACCCTATATCCTCATCCTCCCCCTCCTCAGATTCTCCCTCATAAGCGCTAAAACCACTAAATTCTAGCTCACTTTCGGGATGTGAGCCTCGAACGGACATTGGGGGCAAATATTCATCATCACTGACATCGGGAGTGATGTCCTCATCATTAGATGACCAACCTCCATCAAAATGAGAACTTGCGACATACTCCCGATCAAGCTCTGATAAGTAATCATCTATGTCCCTTGGTTGGAGGCCTCCCAAAATCCTATGAATGCCCCTAAGGACACCCCAATGCTTCCTAGGGGTTACTAAAGGCACACGAGACACACGCTGTGATCCTAGAGCACTTTCATCCACACGTGGCCGCACAGAACGGCGTTGAGGCGCCAGGTCATCTTAGGTGCTTGGTCCTTCGCCAGCATCCAAGTCCAAAATACGTCTTACACGATCCCTTACGACGGGTAAAACACGCCTTTCGCGGTCCATACGTCGTTGAGACATCTCTATGTACGTCTTGTACCACCACAAATATTCAAACTCTCGCACAAGTTCAGCAAAACTCGATTGCAGCAAAAGATCGCTTTCAGACGACGCGTCGCTGATGCTGGCTGATGCTGTCTGATGCGAGGAGGCATTTCGCGCATGCGCACCTGGGTCACGCTTCTAAACAAAACAACACCTTGATCCGTGAACTCCCAGCATCCCCCAAGGCGCGTGATTCAAAAGTTTTCGGCTATAAGTATTTTTCCGCGAATTTTTAAAAAACTTTTCTATGTCGACGTAAAATATGTCCAATCGGCACCCGGCAGACAATTTATCTTGACGTAAAATATGTCCAATCGCTGTTTAAGGGTTAAGTAAAGAGATACACTTCACACTTCTCTCTTTTCAAAGGCAATACTAAGTAAAGAGATACATTTCACACTTCTCTCTTTCAAAAGCAATATTAAGTAAAGAGATACATTTCACACTTCTCTCTTTCAAAAGCAATATTAAGTAAAGAGAACATTTCACACTTCTCTCTTTTTCAAAGCCAACTGTTTCTAAGTCATTTAAAACATATGCCATACCTTTATGATGGGGTTTTCTCCCGACACCTGGCGTTTACCAAACCAACCTCTTTCCTATCACAAAAGGAATGAGGTCGGGAGGAAGAAGGAATTATTAGACCTAGTGTCTCCTTACAACTTTCCCTTGTTAGCGGTGCCTAAGAAGGACAGTTCTGTCCGTGTAAGTGTCGATTTTAGACGTTTAAATGAAAAGACGATCCCTGACCGCTATCCAGTTGCATGCATACCAGATCTTTTTGTTGAAATCGGGGGACATAATATTTATAGCTCAATTGATTTGGTGCAGGGTTTTTTGCAGGTCCCTCTTAGTGAGATTAGCAAGGAATATACCACTTTTTCAGTGCCCAAGGGACACTATGAATTTACACGAATGCCTTTTGGTTTATCGGGCGGTCTGATGACCTTTATCAGGTTGGTGAACACAGTTTTGCACGGGTTATTGGGCAAAATTGTTTTTGTGTTATTATGGATGATCCTGGTCACACAGACGATCGCGCAACACCTGGAAGTGCTTACAGAAGTACTAAGGAGGCTTAGATTTGCGGGGTTGAAAATTAAGCTAGCCAAGTGTCCGTTCTTGAAAAAGCAAATCACATATCTACGCCTTGTCATATCTAAGGAAGGGGTCAGAGTAAATGACGATAAAGTCAAAGAAATAGCGAATTTTCGCACCCCCAGATCTAAGAAAGAGATTAAGTCATTCCTGGGTATTGCCGGTTTCTTCAGGAGGTTTATGAAAGGGTTCTCTAACATAGCAGCTCCCCTAACTGATGTATTGGCGGGGAAGACGTTCAATTTCAAAATAGAAGGGAACCCCAGCCCAGGTGGAGAGTTTTCAAAAGATCAAGGACGTGCTAATGAATCCCCCTATTTTGAAGTTTCCAAATTTTAGCAAACCTTTTACATTAGTGACTGATGCAAGCCAGGAAGGTATGCAAAAGTTTGATGGGAAATTCCATCCCATAGCCTTTTATAGCAGGAAGTTCAGGACGAAGGGTAGCAACGAAAGATCAATGGCTACCATATATAAAGAAACCTTTGCAATAGTGTTGAGCTTAGTTCATTTTAAAATGTTATTGATGGGGAATAAAGTAGAAGTTCTTACAGATCACATGCCATTATTAGATCTTTTTAATAAACCCGATTTGTCGCCTAAAAGAGCTCGATGGTTTTTAACTATCAGAGATTCTGATGCAAAGCTCAAATATATAGAAGGCAAATTTAACGTAGTTGCTGATGCTCTCAGTAGAGGCTTTCACGACACGGAAGAATTCCAAGTCACACAAGTCACTAGCGTGGCTATACAGTGGGATATATCTCTCATAGAGCAAAGGCAAGATGAAGACGAGATTCTAGCAGATGCAAAAGCGTTTCTTAGAGGGGAATTAGTTAGGAAACGTTATAAGTTGCCTTTTTCGGGTTTGGAGTTAGAAGGTAATCTATTGGTTAGGAAAATTAGATATAAATTAAGAACCAGTGAAAGTAAAGGAGATACGACACAGATTGTAATTCCGAAAGTCCTAATTCCAGTGGTTTTTGGATATAGTTCATTGCAGGTTCGGTAGTCCACACTTGGGAATAGAAAAAACGTATGATGAGGTTCTTGCTAAATACATTTGGAAAAACATGGGGAGAGATGTGGAAAATTTTGTAAGGAATTGTACGGTGTGCAACGCATGTAAGCCTGCAAGGATAATTTCATGCAAATTAGGATCGTATCCTATACTGAGTAGACCTTTTCAGAGAATACATATGGATATCGTGGGGAATTTTTGTGAGTCTAGGTATGCGAACAAGTACTTGTTAGTGATAATAGATGAACTTACAAGGATAGTAGAAATTTTCCCACTTAAGCATAAAATGGCTGAAGAAGTAGCCATAGCGTTTTCAATGGTATCATTTGCAGATATGGCTCACCCGAAGTTCTATTGACCGACAATGGTAGAGAATTTGCAAACAAAACTTTGGAATGTTTAGCGGGAGTCGTGGGGATACAGAAAGTAACAATTATTCCATACAGACCTGAGGCTAATGGGTTGTGCAAACGAGCAAACAGGAAAGTGATCGAGGCTCTCAAACTGCAGGTGGTAATGATAAGAATTGGGACAGATATGTTAATGTTGTTAGACATAGTATTAACACTATGGTTAGTGATTCCATTAAAATGTCCCCATTTGAAGTTTTGTTTGGTTATCCAGCACGAGGCACATTTGATTTGCTAACTATACCTCATCATGGGGAAGATACAATCGAGGCATTGGTATCCACAGCGAGAGAGAGAAATGCTTGTCTCAGCCATAATCTCGAATCCACAATCAGAGATATGGTACAGTAAAACATCTGATCCCAAGATCAATGTCGGAGACAAGGTATTTTTAAAACTTAACGTGAGAAATGAACTAAATTACAAATAAGGCCCGAAGTTTGAAGGTCCTTATAAAGTCATTGAAGAGAAAATTAGAAACAGATTTGTAGTCTTAGAGGAAAAAACAGGTCGGTCGAGGTTAACACGTATCTCGAAATTTAAAAGAATTAGTTGTGGTGATTAATATATTGTCGCGCAGTTGCATTTTTTTCTTCTTGCTGTCTGTTTTTTTTTTTTTTTTGCAATTTGGTGGCGAAATACTTTTACGTTTTTTTCCCTTTCATTTCCTTCTACTGTTTTTTTCTTATTATGCACAAATCTGCACGTTTTGGTGTAAAATTTCGGGGTTAATATTTTACGTGGGAAGTGGTTGGAAATATGTGATGATAAACATGTGATAATTCCTGTGTGTATGATATTTGGGGCTGAATTTCTGTGGTTTTACGAGCCGAATGGGTGACATTAGGGTTTTATATAATTCGGGTAATGTCGTGGGGAGTTATGATTTAAGGACAATTTTTTTTTGGGGGGGCCACCTTGGTGATATCCTGATGATAAGTTTGTGGAATGTGATTATGTGGTGTCAGTGTAGAAATTTTTTTTGGAGAATAAGGGGTCTGGCATTGCAAGTGTGACTAGACAAATCTGAAGTGCGGTTCGAAACACCTGAGGTGTTCACAGGTGGATTTTTGCTAATAATGCTGTGATGAATCCGGTTGTGGATTTTTCCCTTTGGAATTGACTACTTGGGGATTTGTGCTATTCTCGTAGATGTTGACTATGGCATTCCACGGAAATGTACCATGTAAGGGGATTCTTTTCCGGTCGTTTCTGGTCGATGGAATTGCTGCGGTAGCAAATTCCATAACGGTACATATTGCATTTTGGGGGAGATATTGAATTATGTATGTTTCTTCTTCTCTTATGTGCGCTGTGTAATGGGGGAACGTTCACTTATTATTGTTGTTGTTATCTCTTTTTTTTCCTTTTTTTTTCTTTTCTTATCAGAGATGTCGTAATTGGTGTCAAGCTCTAAATAGCATTTCAATTTTAGATAGGAAATATAATTTGTCGGGGTATGTGAGTTAGATAGAAGGGGAGTTCGGCATTATCTTTTATGGAGGTTATATATAGAAACAATAAAAGGGGTTTTTGCTGTTAGACATTGTGAGTTCTCTTTTGATAGTGTGTTTGTCAGATATGGGATTATTTGTGAGGATTCAGTGGGAAAAGATTATATTTTGTTTAGTGAGATTGAGTATATTAATTAATGACGGATTTGTGGGGTAAAGCAAGACTAGTTATTTTATGATCATGTATACCTTTTAAATACGGAAACACAATGACTATAGAGAATTCCCAACTTTACGTGATGGTGGCGATGGAAACGACTTCGTTCTACAGTACCAGAGGTCAAGCCGAGTGTACACACGAATGGCGATTCTATGGACTGCCTTTACAACGGATGAGATGTCTTCGCTATATCATCTCAGGATACGTTCTGGGATAAATCAGGAGTCTACAATCTTCTATGAGACGGGTGCGCGTAGCACTTGCATGAAAGTCACATGATATTTCCTTGACAACGGGGTGGTGACCACGTTTCCTTCAGTAGAAAACGTCGAATCTACAGTTTCGCGACAAGAGGGTGTTGGATACACTCACGAGGGTCGCAGACGCTGAATAATAGCGCGTGCTGAATAGTTTCGAGTTGGTTTACGCACTCGCCCTTCGTCTACAACTATTGAGCTGTAGAGGCAACTTCTTGAATGAAAGAATCTGGTGCGAAAGCATTTTTAATCTGGAGGCTGTCCGTATTGTTGCCAGGGCAGTTTGAGGTGTATCGAGTATGTACATTCGTTTGTACGAATGTCACAGGTCTAACCAACCAAGGCACTTGCGAGAGAGACATATTCCTTTTGTGATAGGAAAGAGGTCGGTTTGGTAAACGACAGGTATCGGGAGAAAACCCCATCTTAAAAGACGGGATTCTCTACCCTGACTAATACAATGAAACAATTGACATTTTGGGTCTGGGAGTGAATACTTAGCCAGGAGAGTGGAATGATAACTTATTAGTTGTCTTTGTGGGGCAGACTTGGGTTTTTATCACTATGACTTATTAATCATTTTGTTCTATATTATGTTCTTTTGTATCCTTACACTTAATAATAAAACAAAAAATAAATCAATGATTTTATTTTTTGCATTTGCACTCATGGCTATGCACAAAGTCACTCCTATATCAGATACACAATGCCATCCAACAAAACATCACAAACACTTGCCAATCTCCTGAAGTTTGCAATTGTCATACTGGCTCTGAGCCCATAATTATTTAACTCGATAAGCAGCTTATCAAGCACTGAAAATAACATGAACAGTATAGCATGTAACAGACTGTAATAATGAAAATAAACTTTACCTACAAAGTTTAAACGCCAGAATGACCACCGGTCGAACCTCACTTCCCTTCTTAATTTTCAAGCCACGCCCCTTATTTATTATTCTCGTTTCCACAAAAGAAAATAATTATATTCTAATTCACCTAGTTCAAACGAAGAAAATTATATTTCATCTGCTTTGGGTAATAAATAGTATATTTTTGTATTTATGTGAGCTTAATAGCCTAATGACATGTTTGCAGATAGAGGGCGCCGCTGTCGACAGGTAAGGGTTTCCAGTTTGTGTAGTTTTGTCAAAAGGGTGTAAGATATATATATATATATATATATATATATATATATATATATATATATATATATATATATATATTGCTTTACAAAGTTGTTGTTCTGTCTGCGATAAAGTCTTCAACCTCTGGGAAGGGAAATGAAGAGACAAGAGGTCAAACACAACTGCCGAATTTGCGGTCTGCTCCCGGGCCTAACCTCGGGTTAAGTTTAGAACAAATTGGATTTCGTTATTCTGTCCACGAGGCTTCATTCTGAGAGTTTTCCAGGAGACGTCGTTCAGAAGGACAAAAGGATATTCTTAATATCTGAAGCGTTTCAATTTTCATTAGAGGTTCCCTGTCATTCCACAAGTACGACAGCATTAAGGTGCCGGAGGTTCATTATCCATCTGTGAAGATTGGTTGTGTTGGGTTGAATATAGAATTTAGGCCAAAAGCCACGCACTGGGATCTAAGAGGTCATTCAGCGCTGAAACGGAAATTGACAGTAAAAGGTTTGAACGATGTAACAGGAGGAAAACCTCACAGTTCCACTATGAATAAAGTATTAGGAGAGGGCAGAAAGTAAGATGAAGAAAGAGAATATGAAAGGAGGTACAGCAAAAGGAATGAAAGTGGTTGCAGCTAGGGGCCGAAGACACCCTGCTAAGAACCTTAAGTAATGCCTAAAGTGCACCGCACGGGGTCCACTGACGGCACTACCCCCCTACGGGGGCTGTGACGATTGCAATAAAACCCCAATTCCTTTTCTGCTTATGAATTTGACACCGCAAGTGTACTGATATCATAGAAGATATTATTTACTGACGGATCAATTGATTCATTTTAACAGTATAACAGCTATTAGTTCTGGTTATGCTCAGCAACAGCCCGAAATTCAGTGCCAGTGGTCAAAAGGCTGGTGCCGGTCTGAACTTCAACAAGTCTAGTAGGAAGCAATTATCAGTATCTGTGCTTTAAAATAGTGAGACACCAGCGGTTATGAGTTATTAACAACCTTGATGTTGACGAACGCTCGGTAATGTTGCCACCATTCAGTCGAGTAATATAAACTGCTTTTCATGCATATATAGTATATATATATATATTATAATATATATATATAATATATATATATATTATATATATACATATATTAATATATAATATATATATATATATATATATATATATATATATAGTATATATATATATATATATATTATATATATATATAATATATATATATTATATATATAAAAGAAGGGAGAGGTATTATATAAGCTCTGCATGAAACCATACCTTCTTCTACTAAAGGGCAATAAGACGCGAGCTATAAGAACGTTAACTCTTATGAGAGCTACGAACAGACAGAAATAGGTAAAACAAAATGGAATAAATAAAACGATAAACAACAAATGTCGAAACTAAAAAAAAAGCTCCTTTACATCGACAAATTTCTCCGTTCACGAGCGGCACGCGGATGAATGAGAAGCATTAAAAAGTGCAGTGGCTTCGTAAACTCAAGAAAAAACGAAGCTCCGCGGAAGATAAACTGCAGGCGAAGGACGGCGAACAACTTTTTAATTGTAAAAAATGGAACAGGTAAAGGCAGGACATTAAACGAATGAGAGGCTTTTACGGAGGGAATTAAGGAGAGAATTTTTGTAAAGAGGAATTTCGACGCGCGTGACATTTTGAGAAGATAGATTTACGACACCCACAATATGACAAGCAGTCTTGTTTTTTTTTATTTATATAGATTTTTGGCATTATGTCAAGCACTGGGGCCAACTAAGGCCATTCAGCGCTGAAACGGAAATTGACAGTGAAAAGTTTTGAAAGGTGTTAAGGAGGAAATCCTCGAAGCAGTTGCACTATGAAGCAATTGTTAGGAGGGTGGACAGTAAGATGGAAGAAAGAGAATATGAAAGAAGGTACAGTAATAGGATCGAAAGGGGTTGGTTGCAGCATGGGGCCGAAGGCTCGCTTCGAAGAACCTTAAGCAATGCCTACAGTGCGCCACATGAGGCGCACTGGCGGCACTACCCCTATACGGAAAAGTGTACAAGGGATTGGTGATGATCACTGTGTATTCTCGCTCTCTTTCTCTCTAAATGTACGAACACTGAAGGTATACCCAGTAGATTCGTGATATTGCCTGTTGCTATAAAGTAATTAATTTTCACGGATTGTTAAGAACACAATTTCATGGCTAAATACCTTCCGATGTAGTTTTTTTCTCCATTATCGGGATGTAATTAGTTTTAACTGCTTTTGAAACGGTAAATTAGATAACCAATTATAAAGTAATTTAATCGTGTCTACAATTAGTTTCCATGCAGTAAAAAAAATTCTAATTCTCAATAAAACAATTTATATATATTAAGAATATACTTATTTTTCTTAGCTGGGTCTAAAGAAAGAGTGATTGTAAATTCCACTGCAGAAAAAGATAACTCGCCTTCTGTCAATTAATTAGAGAAAGCGTTCTCCGTATTTCCAGTTACATTTTGAACTACAAACGTTCTATTGGTAAAAGGGGAATCTTCTTGGTTCTAGAAAATGTACTTTTTTAAGCGTAGTTCAGTTGTATGATAATTATTATGTTTGCAAATGTTTAGAGGAAACGAAGCCATATTTTCTTTTTGTCTGTCTCCCCAGAAGCTTTATAT
>NC_087200.1:33773400-33808400 GCF_015104395.2 Macrobrachium nipponense
CAATTTCTTGGTCAGGCCCGAAGAAAACAATACAAAGGAAGCAGAAGGAAGAAGGATCTGATTCAAACATGGAGGGAGAGACAGTAAAAAACACCTCTCAAGATGAAGGGTTAATGGAGAGCGGAAAAGCAGAAGCAGAAATGTCATTCCAAAGCCTTGAAGAAGAGGGTAACTTGTGTTGAGCTGAATGTAAAATTTAGCCCAAAGGCCAAGCACTGGGACCTATGAGGTCATTCAGCGCTGAAATGGAAATTGCCAGTAAAGGGTTCCAACGGTGTAACAGGAGGAAAACCTCAAAGGAGTTACACTATGAATCAATTGTTAGGAGAGTGTGGACACTAAGATGAAGAAAGAGTATATGAAAGGAGGTACAGTCAAAGAAACGAAAGGGGTTGCAGCTAGGGGCCGAAGACACGCTGAAAAGAACCTTAAGTAATGCCTACAGTGTACCGCATAAGGTCCACTGACGGAACTACCCCCTACAGGGTCGAGGGTAAGAAACAGTGCCTTATTCAGCAAGAGGAAAAGGGTTCCGCAGAAGTGTCGTATTAGTAGTAGGGATAAGCCTCTGTAACGGCTCCAGCAAATAAAGAGATTGGTGTCCTTCCTTTTATCCAAATATTGTTTGTTTACAACGGCAATCCTGGATCAGTGGCACCGATCTCACTGCCTTCGTCCGCAACGCAAATTAACTTTTCGTTAGGGAAAGCTAACAGCCATCATGATGGGCTTTTAAGATGTCCCACCTGGTCGTATTTTGCTCTATATTAGCCCGACTGTTCAAACGGGAGTGTTTGTTTACCGTTCCCTTTTACATTTATTCATTTATTTTATAGGAACGACGCAAGAGAACTTCACACGTGTTCGCTGCTTCCTAGAAAAGGTCTAGAAAATACCGATCGATTTTTTGCTTTGTTTTTTAAATAATACAGTTTATTACAGTTCATCAACTGTTGTCGAAGGAAATCATGCTTCGCATGTGACACCTTTTGACGTTAAATATACTTTAAAACGCCTTCTTCATTAAACTAAGGTTAATGGTGATGAAGCACTCACAAGATAATTTGTTTTCATTATTGCGTTCTAATTAGAGAGAGAAATGCGTAATGTTATGAAAATTAACAGTAAACAATGTTTCAATGCTTCAAAGATTTATTTCTGGCAAAAGAAAATAACCTGTGTGTGTGTGTGTGTGTGTGTGCATGTGAGGGTCTTGTCCGCAAATGTATAAACAATTGTGTCAATGAAATAAGTTAGGTTCCAGATATTCTATTATATATTTTTTTGCTCATTCCTTCATTTTCACAACGGGCCTTTCATTTAGAAACTGTCCAAACTTGCAAAGTATTGAAACAAAGCAACCTAGCAACGGTCCCCAATAATAATAAAAAAAAATGAAATCCGTGCGTTCCTTTACATAAAGTTATAAATATTCCGTCGCTCGCTCTTTTGTCTGTGGATACCTCGATAGATTTCGAAGCTACTTTAATAAAAGGGGCAGTGTTGTTTACCCTGAGATTGTAGAGCAAACACTAAGCAGAGAAATATAGTGTTTATTATTTGTTTTCGAAAGGGAGAGTGACTTTATGTGAGTAAACTTGCCTTTTTATTCAGAAAGATTTGCAACAGGGATAGGCCACAACCAAACAAGCATCAAAATACGTATTGCTTTCAAACTCAATATCAACATCATTAAACTAACAATGACGACAAACATTACTAGTCCTAATCTACGTTTTCCTATACAATATGATGCTGTAACCCCAATAAAATGTTACTATACAATACGATGCTAACCCAATAAAATGTTACTATACAATATGATGCTGTAACCCCCATAAAATGTTACTATACATATATGCTGTAACCCCCATGAAAATGACTATAGCACCATAACCTTACTTGTAATGTATATATAAACTTCAAGAACAATAAATGTTAAAAGTTATTGAGAAGTTGTTGGGTAAAGAGGTTAGCGGATGGTCTGAGTAGGGTATTTTTATAAATGTTGCTCATCGAAGACAGAAAAAGCCCCGCCGGAGAAAGTGATTACACGTACGGAATTTGAGTATTAATACGTCGACAATTATGAAAAAGCATAAAAGACAAAATACCAGCTAATTTAAAACAACAATTATGAAAAAGTATAAAAGACAAATTGCCACTTTTTTTATATTATATATATATATTATATATATATATATATATATATATATATTATATATATATATATATATATATATATATATATATATAGGCAGTATCGAAATAAACGCATGAATCATATCCCGAAAGATTTATGCCTCAATCATAAAGCCGAGTGCAGGTAAAAAGGACACACTCATAACAGCCTTTGCTTTATTATGCTTTTTTATGTATTGGCATCCAGGGGTCACGGAACTTAAATCACCGAGACAAATAAACAAATCTGAGACTGTGTCATAAATTTGTCATTTTGACGATGTTTTGTAACATGCATATTTATGATTTCCAGCTTCCACATTTGAAAAAATTATCACGATTTTCAAATGTTTATTGGTAAAAGCAAAATGTCAAAAAATTCAAAAAATGAAAACAATCCGTTTGCACGCAAACAGAGTTACACATCAACTTTTATTTGTTGGCACACATTTATAATCCTAGTTATTTCTGTGATGTAATGTTGCAATTGTTGCAATATGTCCCAGAATGACAATCTGCCTTAGTTATTCTGATTTGTCTCACAATTAATGTTTATTTCTCTATATTATTCTCTTGTTGTTTAATTAACCTTTAGTTATTTGCTGTTAGACTATGTCTTTTGCCTAATACTCTTTCTAAGAATACTTTCAATTATTATCTTTCTTTGGTTTGTTGTAAATCACTGTCGTCAACGACTGAGTGTGTTCGAAATATTTTCCGTATCTTACTTGAAGAACGTAAGGTAAGTGGAGATAATTCAAACGACGTAAAATTAGTTGTAATCCAAAGGAAAAAAATATAAAACGGGTTCTGACTTTTAGTTTTCTGTGAACAAATATATATATATATATATATATATATATATATATATATATATATATATATATATATATATATATATATATTTGGATTATTTATTGGTAAACGTGTAGTTCGAGCGTCAAGGCAAACCAATACACACAGCCCTCTCTCTCTCTCTCTCTCTCTCTCTCTCTCTATCTCTCTCTCTCGGCAACTCCTCTCTCTCTCCACCTCTTTCTCTCCACTCTAATAGGTAGTCAAAATGAGAGAGTTGCATTACAAAAGATACATTTATTAACAATGAATAAATAATGAATCAATTCAATTAAAACCCCAACAAAAATGTCTGAACAGTTATAGTCACACCAAAATGTTTATTATCCATCGGGGACTCTCTGTCCCCCCATTGCCAGAACCGTCTGTTTCAAAGACACAGAACACATCCCTGTAAGTACACACACAAGTTTAGCAATCAGAGATTAAAGATTGAACATTACCACAAAATGTCAAATAGGTAACAAGCCAGTCTTCGGCTAAAATACTTCAACACTCACCCAAGCAACCGGAATATCTCACTCACTATTCCAAAAAACACTTAGGCATCGCCATCGTGGCTCTGCCTTCCTCCCAAAGACGCCTCTATCAAAATCCACCATAGACTTGTGTATGATACACTTTTAACAGAAAGAGGCGCACACGCACATACGAACACACAGTTCGTTAGAGCCTCACATTTACTGGCCGCAACCAGTTTCTCAAAGGCACTTTGAGAAGAGTTAATAAACTATCGTACATTGACTTGTCTAACTAAGCAGTTTTACCTCACGCCATCCATAGAAACTCATTGTCAGCTTTTCTTGGGTCGTTGCCTCTGCACTGTTCTTCACATTCCATAGGTCATATTGGCAATATATTATTAATCAAAAACCCTAGGCGTTTCATATATATATATATATATATATATATATATATATATATATATATATATATATATATATATATATATATATTGAAACGGGGCTTTGTTTTTCTGTCCGCCCTCAGATCTTAAAGACTACTGAGGCTAGAGGGCTGCAAACTGGTATGTTAATCGTCCACCCTCCAATTATCAAACATACCAAATTGCAGCCTCTAGCCTCAGTACGTTGCATTTCATTTATGGTTAAACTTAGCCATGATTGTTCGCCTGGCAACGCAATAGGACAGGCCACCACCAGGCTGTAAAAGAAAGCTTCAAGGGCCGCGGCTCATACAGCATTATACGCTGTGTAGAAAAGCATTTTTTACTTCTTTCATTTTTAAAATAAATCAAATCTAATATGAGTTTCCCCACAGGAGTTAAAAATACAAATTGGGGTCTAGGGCTTTTTAATATTAAAGTGATTGAAATTTAATACTATTAGTAATACATTCTTGGATTCTATATGTAACCTTCGATCTACAGCAAAACGGGGACAACTGTTCAGCGGAACGCGTATCCACTTCTCTACACAGAGAGGGAGTTATCAAATTTTGTCTGCAATATTTAATAACTGCAATTATATGATGGTTTAAAAGAGAATTCATTAAAAAATTTATAATAAGGGAAGTTTAATACATTAACTTAGGACCCAGTCACATGCTTTCTCGTTCAGGGGGAAAAAAAAAACATGGCCATCACCAGTGACATGTAAAATAAACTGAGAAAAAGAAAATTGCTTCCTATTTCAAAAGTAACGAAGTTGTCACGAAGATAAATTCGAGGCGAAACCAGCTAGGACCTCCATAGGTGAGGGAGTTGGAGGAATGGGAGAAAAGTTTCCCTGGAAATGAAAAGTAACACCTTAAAAGAGACGACAAAAAAGGAGATAAGAGTCGTGCAATTGACACAGGAACCAGGCGTCCATTGCTGCTCATACACAGGTCCTACGACGGGCGAAATTCGGCTATTTCTGAAGTTCTAGAACCTTGATGAATATCCGCGAGGATTTTGAAGAAGTTCCAAGACAAATCAAAGTCCATTCAGAATAAGATTTTGGGATGAGTATTCGCGACATTTTGCTATTTAGACGGGATTTATTATAAAGAAAATAAAAGTAGCAGCAGTGGCAGAATAGAATATGTTTAGGGTTAAGGAAAGAACGGCCAAAAAATGATAAAGTAACATAACTTGGATACTGAATTAATAGATAACGGACTCAGTCAACTATTAGTATGAATGAGTATATATATATATATATATATATATATATATATATATATAATATATATATATATATATGTATATATATATATATATATATATATATATATATATATATATATATATATATATATATATATATATATATATATATATATCCATATATATATATATATATATATATATATATATATATATATATATATATATATATATGTATGTATGTATTATATATATACATATAATTAATGTATGTTTTCACATGAATAGTGAAAGACAAACAAAAGTAAAATAAAGCGTACATGAGTGAACACCTTTGCAAAGGAACTCGGTTCCAAACAGCAGAGAGAGAGAGAGAGAGAGAGAGAGAGAGAGAGAGCGGATCTTAAAAAAGACTTTCCACATTACGAGGTTCAGTGTCTAATTAGACAGAACTGACTTGGCTATAAAAACCTCATCTTTGAATTCGGAAACCATCATTATTTCTCAGCTTTATATTTGAAACGCCCTCCTAAGCAAGCAAGAAGAAAAGAGAAGGGATTCATAATGAGCGAATGAAGACTAAAAGACGGTTCGTAAATAACATAAATACTATGGTAGTGAAAAGGCTGCCTCTATTCAAATGGTTTTTCTCTTCACAAACAAAAGCCATAAGAGTTGTTTTCCTTTTTCCTCTGTTCTCTCTTTAGATATTATCATAATAATGCCTTCTGTTCGGCTTCTGTGGAGCTTAGTAATGCCTATACAAAGAGGGAAGTTTTGTGCCTCACAATAAACTTTCCTCAGGTTTCCTATTCTTTAGCTTTTCAAAGCTTCTTCACAGTATTTATGTATATACTACGACGGATTGTTTGATCTGTACTGTCTTGAGAGAGAGAGAGAGAGAGAGAGAGAGAGGAGAGAGAGAGTTACAAGGAGCGACAAGGATTAGGTCCATCCGAGGAGACATCGTGTGCTCACTTATTTCTAGAAGCAGGTTTTACCAAGGGAGAGAGAGAGAGAGAGAGAGAGAGAAAGTTACAAGGATTAGGATGGCTCAAAGACTTGTTAGTCCATCCGAGGAGACATCATCGTGTGCTCACTTATCTCTAGGAACAGGTTTTACTAAGAGAGAGAGAGAACCTACACTACGTGTATGAGAGATAGGCATTGCGAAATACAAATACTACAGTGAGACAAACAACGCAACTTGAAATTCAAAGGGAATAAGTGTTCATTCATTCCATACTTGCATGCATAAAATTATAAATTTGGGTATTAAGAGACTTTGTATAACACTTCCACAGTCCAAGAGAGAAGGTTCAGTTTTGCCATAAACTCAAAATGCAAATCACTCTTAAGCTCGCACGCAATGAATCTGTACGATCCTCGTATCAACTTCATTCATAACTGCTATCCTGAGAACTACATAAAATTTTCGAAATGTAAACAAGAATGATAGATAGTTAGGTAGCTATCTACATCGTCATAAATAAATTTATTGGGTTTTGTTGGCAATGTAAATACACGTATGAGGGCTGTTGGGTCAAAGATATCTGTACGAGAACATAGGAAGTCACTCCATAGCCTTCACTTCCCAAATTTTCAATGCCTACCCTCTAATAAACTGCCACCAGAAGTTGTAAACAGCAACAGTGTGGAAGAGCTTAAAAGAAAGCTAGATAAAATCATTAGTACACTGTGAATGAACAGTAAAACCTGCTCCTACAGATAAGTGAGCACGCAATGTCTCCTCGGAAGGACTAACAAGTCTTTGAGACATCCTAATCCTTGTAACTCCTTGTAACTTCTTGTTCCTAAACTCTATGGCCCGCTCAAGTTGAATCTGTTATCATTAATTAACTAACACTTTCCTAGCAGTGAGCGACCTCGATTTGAAGAGTAACGCCTGACTATGTTACTTCAGAGTAAAAACAAAATTATACCAGCGAAAAAAATAAGTACAAAATGCGCCGCAGTTTCATGGCGCAATCGTTTTTCTGTACACGTATAATAAAGCCGCCGAAAATAAATCTTTCGGTGGTCTCGGTATATGCCGTATGAGCCGTGTCCATGAAACTTTCAGCACGGCGCTGTGGTGGCCTGTTCTATAGCCTATAGAATTACCAGACGCACGATCTTGGCTAATTTTAACCTTAAATAAAATAATAGCTACTGAGGCTAGACGGTTGCAATGTGGTATGGTTGATGAATATAGGGTATAGCATGGAAGATCAACATACTCACTTCCAGACTCACGATCATGGCTAACGTAAGCCTTAAATAAAATAAAAACTACTGAGGCTAGAGGGCTGCAATGTGGTAATTTTGTTGATTATAGGGTGTAGCATGGATGATCAACATTCAACATACCAATTTGCAGCCCTCTAGCCTCGGTAGTTTTTGAGATCCAAGGACGGACAGACAAATAGCCATTTCAGTAGATTTCTTTTCCATTAAACTAAAAATGATGAAGCATTGAGAATCGTTCTTTCCTCTGATCTCTTCTTGAGTTTCCTTAAACAGCCTCCGAGAGATCTGCCTTAATGCTGTGCAAATGAAGAAACTTCCTTCCAGAGTTTTCTGAATCTGAAGGCTGATGAATTCTTTTCTTTCACAGACTGATAAAAAATTCAGTCTTCGCCTTCATCATCCTTCATTCGTTGAATTGTGGTCTTATGCCACTAAGGGAGATTTTTGTTTACATTGGCATGTGAGGGAAAATCAATGCTTTTTTCCGCCAAATTAATCTTAAAGACCTAAATCTAGTGCATAACAAACTTGCAACATATACAGGGTGTCCATAAAGTCCCAGTACCATTACAAGTATTTATTGCTCAGAATGGTACTGGGATTTTATGGACACCCTACCCTGTATAACACTACTTCATAGCATATTCCAACGAAAATTTTTTAAATTTCTTATGAACGAAAGAAATATTCTTATTATCGTTTCTTTCTTTTAATGATATACTGATAGCTACAGGAAGCAAGCCAGAAAGACCTTTAAATTTATAAGGGAGTTTCCACGGACATTTTAAAATGTTCATGAGTGAAAACAGAAAAGAAAAAAATCAGTGTTGAAAAATTCATTTACTTTATTCCACACATGGTGCATCCCGCCACAGTCGACTAAGTGCTAATCACGTAATTCACCGCACTGGTCATCAAAGGCATCTGTGGTTTAAACTTGATTAACTGAACCCCCTCGCCCAGGGATCGAACTCTGGTCTCCTAGCTTGTGGAGAAAAGTATAGTGAAGCGTTATGTAAAGTCATACCTTAGTACGAGCCTTGAGTTGTAACTGAAGGTCCCAGAATCATAACTTGTCTATATATATATATATATATATATATATATATATATATATATATATATATATATATATATATATATATATATATATATATATATATATATATATATATATATATATATATATATATATATATATATATATATATATATATATATATATATATATATATATATATATATATATATATATATATATATATATATATATATATTCGAAGTGCATTAAAATAAGTAGAAAAATGCGCCGGAGTTTGCATTTTATCATAAAATTCTGAATATTAGTTCCTCATTCTTGTTGAGAATATAACGAATATAATTAGAGAATTCCTAATTTTCCCACAGGTTGAGAACCACAGACCCAGAGTATATCCGTATACACCTACCTGTATTCCCATAATTTGAATACGTCGAATGAGGCATCTATAACATCTTACAGAGCGCCGTCATATAACGTCTCTTTGAAACCAAACAGCTCAATAGGGAAAGCATTTGCCATTCAGTTGATACATTCGCTCTTTCAAAGACTAGATTGATTTCATCATCACAAATGGTGTCCATACGGTCATTCCGTATACCTTTTCTCAGTAACTAAGGCTTTATATTGTGGTGTGTGTGTGTGTGTGTGTGTATGTGTGTGTGTGTAATAGAGAGAGAGAGAGAGAGAGTATGTGTGTGTAGTGTGATGAGGAGAGAGAGAGAGAGAGAGAGAGAGAGAGAGAGAGAGAGATAGAATGTGTGTGTGGTCTGTGCTATGAGAGAGAGAGAGAGAGAGAGAGAGAGATATGTGTGTGTGTGTGTGTCTGTGTGTGTGAGAGAGAGAGAGAGAGAGAGAGAGAGAGAGAGAATGTGTGTGTTTGTGTGTGTGTGTGTGTGTGAGAGAGAGAGAGAGTGAGAATGTGCGTTTGTGTGTGTGAGAGAGAGATAGAGAATGTGTGTCTGTGTCTGTGAGAGTAGAGATATAGAGAATGTGTTTGTTTGTGTGTGTGTGAGAGAGAGAGAGAGAGAGAGAGAGAGAGAGAGAGAGAGATATTTCCATTTAAAATACAAATACTTCCTCGTTATCTACATTGCCGACCCAAAGGAGCTTTTAAAACATAAAAAGAAAAAAAAAAAAATCAAAATTTTAGAGTTCAAGAAAAGATATTCTAAATCCGTGGGTTGTGTGAGTAACGCTTTCCATAATGACTTTCTTTCCAACCTTCAAGGCAAAGCGTGATAATGATATGCTTTGTTCTTTTCCCTTTATCTTTAAAGGTTCCTACACAGTATATGCTATTGTGGGTTTCTATAGACTGGGAGTGATTTATAAGCAATCCGCGGATATTTTGACTACTGATATTTTCCACTAAAATACTGGTTTTATATAAATCAGTATTTGAGCATTGCCTTAACGAATCTGACGTTCAATCAAAATTTTTTTATATAATGAAAAAAAATAAAAATAATCTAACAGCGTGTAAGTTGCCTACTGCAAATCAATGTGCATCTTACACACGTCTCACTGATGAAGTGTATACATACGCGCATATATATATATATATATATATAGATATATAGTATATATATATATATATATATATATATTATATATCATATGTGTGTGTGTGTGTGTGTGTGTGTGTGTGTGTGTGTGTGTGTGGTTTGTATCAGTTCCTTCGTTAATAGCTTGGAAATAAGGTCGAAACCGTCCCCCAGGAACTACACCCACATCTCTTATTTTTTCACCTGTGGATATTTGTGATAAATGAATCACGTGCTCAAGTGATTATAATCATCATATGATATGTATGCATTTGTATAGTGTATATATACAAATCAAATATATATACAGTTACACACACATGTATATATAGAAAGTATATATATATAATATATATTATTATAATATATATATATATATATATATATATAGTCTTTATATATATATAATATCGTTATATATTATATATATATATAGTATATATATATATATTTACTATATATATATCTATATATCTATGCATCTATAACTATAATATATACCTATATATAATATATATATACCTATATATATATATATATATTTATATATCTATATCTATATCTATATCTATATAACTAACTATATATATATATATATATATCAATATATATATATATTATATATATATGATGCTTAAAAATCAAAAATCACAGTAGATGCACGTGGACTTGTCATTAAATAATAAGCTAACACCACAGGAAAATGATAGTCAGAAATCCTTTCTTTTTAAAGACGAAAGCGCTTGGATTTCTGACTATAATTTTCCTGTGGTATTCGCTTTATATATATATATATATTATATATATATATATATATATATATATATATATGTATATATATATATATATAGTATATATATATATATATATATATATATATATATATATATATATATTCACACACACACCATCAATAAAGGCCGCGTCAAATTGTCGACGTCTAAAGAGGAGAGGTCCTCCAGAAGACTAAAGACGAAGTCCAGCTTCCAAATTCCGGGATCCTCGAAATCTCCAACATAAATTCCTATTTCGGACGTCCGGGTCGAGCGGAATTTGACAAATGCATTGCGCATGAAAAACTCAAAACTCACCCCCCCCCCCCCCCCCCCCAAAAAAAAAAAAAAAGAAAGATACCTTTTATCTGCAAGATTTATAGCTTTGCTCAAAGAATGAATGCACGCCTGCAACTGGGATCTCTTTGAGAGGAGACGATAGCACGAGCAATTTCAGGGAGAAAGATGTTAACATCGAAGTTGCTTTATGGTCCAATATAACAGTTCAACTGCTGATTAAAAACCTTGGTAACAGTAAGAATCAGTAACATTTTAAACAAATATAAAATGCCCCGAGGTTTCTTCCGCCGCAATCGAGTTTCCTGTATGAGCAGCTGCCCATAAATCCTTCGCCCACAGCTCGGTGGCGGCCTGTTCCTATATCGTTTCTAGACGCACCATTATGGTTAAATTTTATCCATAAATAAAGTGAAAAAAAACAGAGGCCAGAGTGCTGTAAATTGGTATGTTGTCATCCACCCTGTCATCAAACATAGCAAATTGTAGCCCTCTAGCCTCAGTTGTTTTTTTGTATTTCATTTTATTTAAGGTTAAATTTAACCATAATCGTGCGTCAGGCAATGATATAGGACAGGGCCACCACCGGACTGTGGCTGAACACTTTATTAAACGTTCAATTACATTCCAGCATAAATTATTGTGATTGATCTGCAAATTAACGATGACAGAAATTAATGCAATTCAAATGACAATGGACGATAAAGGATCTCAAAGAAAATACCAGTTCGAAATAATAGTTTGGATTCTTTGAAAAGCAAATTCTTTATTGGCTGCATTTCAAGGCGAACGAATTTTAATTGCGAGGAAATCAAAGCATTAAATATAATTAATATATCGACGGATGAAATGCCCGAAAGCATAACGAATGTTTCATATGGACGCTTAAGAGATTTCGTCATGAGTGCAAATCAATACAAAAGGTAATCATGATAGAAAAAAAAAATGCATGGCAATTTATTTTATTATGAGGAATAACATTGTAAAAAATTTGTATCACCTCATCTCCTGTGCTTCATCTTCCACGAATCTGCACACATTTCTTGCCTCATTTTTCACATTCCTCAACCAGGTGGCCTAGGTCTTATCATTATCATATCATTATTTCAATAGATGAAACCAGCCATTTCAGTTCCTCGTTTGGACGAGTCGGTTACATGATCGACTATCAATCTCCAGGGGCTTGATTCGATTCCCGCTGAGCCAACAAGGAATCAAGAGGAATTTATTTTCTGGTGATAGAAATTCATTTCTCAATGTGGTTTTTTCGGATCCCACAATAAGCTGTAAAGGTCCTATTGTTAAGTGAACAATTGGTTCCTAGCCACGTGATACATACTCCAATCCTTCGGACCAGCCTTAGGAGGGCTGGTAATCAGCTCTCAGTGGGCTGGGAAAACTGGAACTAAGATATACTTAACTTAATCCAGCCATTTCTCACGGGAGATTTTCTTGGTTATGTAAGGAATATTATCTCTTGATAGATTTGATCGCAATAAAATCAACTGTCATATATTGTCTACTATTGCAAGAAGAGGGGGACGAAGCAACCACTGAATCCTTTTAAACGCAAATAACTTTCCTTTCAACTTTATGGACCAAAATTGCTCTTTGTGTTGTGCCCTGCCATCTCCACCTACACCTTCCAGCCGCAGGGTAAATTCAACCCTGCAGTATTATATATCTGTATGAGATTTATGTATAGAGAGGAGAATGGAACTCCTGTTGTTGTTCCAGACACTTTGATCCTTTGTTGACAGACGAGATCCTGTTTCACTTCCCGGAAGGATCACCTTCTCCCACCTTCATAAACCCTTAACTCTACTGAAGTCAAGGTGACCTTCATCATTATTTAGAGCATGAGCTGCAGCAGCGTGCATAGCCTAAGCGGTCTCTGCACTCATACATATACATACACAGATATATATAATATATATATATATATTATATATATATATATATATATATATATATATATATACATACGATATATATATATATATATATATTATATATATATATATATATTTATTATATATATATATATATACGAACTTTGTTCAACCCTCTCAAGACAAACTAATGAAAAGAGGTCTATTCATGTCTACCACATTCATTCGCTGCCGGATAAAATTCACGCAGATCATACAAATCATTATTAAAACCATTTTGAAGTAAAAGAGTAATGCTGTCAATGGAGGCATCAGATCTCACGGTTACCCAAGCATGAATAACAGTTAGAATTCATATCGGACCTTAACGGTTGGTTTCACTGACAAAATTGTTGAACACTGTTAGGCAACATCGTTATCAAGACTGCATAATAAAGTTGTTTTCCACATTTGGGTCTTTAGAGTAATGTTATTTGCAATTGATCGTTTTGAATCCTATTTCATCAGTTGTTCATGAATCTATTTCCATCTCTACATGAATAATAGATTTTTGTCTCCTGTCTATTGGTTCAACAGCTGTTTTAATCTATACCTCCTGTGTTAATGTATCCGAGTATGCTAACGTCTCTTTATTTTTCCATTAATATTTAGATTTAGATTAATTGTTTAATGCTCCCTCTACTTAGCTCTTTATATGAATCTAATCTTTCGGTATATTTTCTTTTTTTCATTTAATCGGAGCAATTTTCTCCATGAGGAATCTTGCTCAGAGGTTTACGGCGTTTTCAACTAGTTTATATAATGTCTAAGCCTTTATAATAGCAACAACAACAACATCTATAATAATAATAATAATAATAATAATAATAATAATAATAATAATAATAATAATAATAATAGGTACACTAACACTAATACTAACTAACTAAAGAAATTAGACTGACAATTTTCAACATTTATGTATCTTTCTATAAACTAAATCGTATTTCTTTCTCCAAAACGGCTGTAATTTTTCAGCATACTTTTTACAGTTGCCCCTTAAAAAGTTTTTTTTTTTTTTCAGCTGCTAAAATGTTTTCATATTTCTTTATTTTTAGCTTTATTTGAGAAATCAATCACCTTTCAGAATGGCCTGCGAGTATTTTTCCAATGGCCCGTTCAGGAAGAGGCAGAAATAAAACTCGACTGACAGCCGACGGACGATATTGAATTCAGCAGCCTGTTGCAGAGCAGGAGAAGGGAATATAACAGAAATTCCTTGTGAATACAGCACAGTAAAGTGCTTTTTGAAAGGTATAATACGAAAGTGTCATTATTTTCAGGAATGCATGTGATATGCTATATATTCTGGATTGACTTCAAACAGTGGCTTCCCTTGTATGCTACGGGAATTTTTTAACAGTCGTGATACCTGACGAGATACTACACGAAAAGGCTCTTAATTTCAGGATAAAAACAGTAAATGAAAATTCTGAAAATAATATTTTCATACCACTATATCTGGTTGAGGCTTTTCTGTTCTAACTCATACGGTTATTTGTTTGGAGTCCAACAGACAGGAGGACAGACGCACAAACACATTTTGACAGACAGACTAACAGACAGACGGAGATAGAATATGGAGCGAACAATGGCGAAGGAGAGAGCAAAGATGGTCACGTTGGAAAAGGGCTATTTCGAAGGAATGCATTTCGCTTTTTGTCTGCGCCAATTTCCGAAGCCTTTGGTGGCAAATGATCGCACTTTGCCCAGATCGAAAGCTACTTTCTCCCTCCTATCATCAGTTCCTCATTTTCCAGCAGAATTTCTATTCAGTCGTCTCTTGATATCTTTACCTTCATTTAGAAAAGATATGGGATTTAATGCAAAAGCTCTGGGACCTATGAGGTCATTCAGTGCTGAAAGAGAAATTGACAGTGAGGAGGTATGAAAGGCGCAACTGGAGGAGAACCTCAAAGCAGTTGCTCTATGAAACAATTGTTGCAGAGGGTGGAAACTCATCAGATGGAAGAAATAGAATATGAATGGAGGTACAGTAAAAGGAATGAAAGGGGTTGCAGAAGGTGGAAACTCATCAGATGGAAGAAAGAGAATATGAACGGAGGTACAGTAAAAGGAATGTAAGGGGTTGCAGCTAGGGGCCGAAGGGACGCTGCAAAGACACCTAAGTAATGTCTACAGTGCACCAATTGAGGAGCACTGATGGCACTATCCCATCTACGAGTCGACTTTATTTTAGTGTAAGTCTGCTTTTCACTATCTTGCTATTTTTTATCTTGATGAATAATTGCTATCCAGTTTCCTTTTTTTTTCCTTCTAGGTTTCATAGCCCTCTATTAGTTTTACCATTTAATTTTTTCCCCTGTTTATATGATTAATTGATCATCTTCTCTAACCTGTGCCCTTTCTCCTATATATCGGCATGTTGCCATAAGAAAATATCAGGTATATTATCGTCAAGCGGCGGCCGGGTGAGCTAAAGTGACTTATGATTATCGTATATAAAATTAAAGAACATTTTCTCACCTTGTATTGGGAAAATAGTACAGACTCTTCAATATACTTATATATGAGCTTTTGTGGCGAAAAACATTTCGAATGGAAAGACGCATGATATGATGACAGAGCAAAACAATTAACGCGTAACTTTAGCTAAAATAAAAAGAAGATAAACTGTATATAATTTTTAATAAACTAGAATAAACTGAACGATACTAAGACTTGTAGAGAGAATTTTAGTACTGTATACTGAAAGAGCATAAGACCATAGATTTCTAGGTATTTAATGTCAAGTTCTGTGTGTGTGTGTGTTTTTTTTTTTTTTTTTTTTTTTTTTTTTTTTTTACATTTTTGTAATAAGCATGTAATCCTGATATCACATAAGTCTTAACTTTTCATGTACTGGAAATGAAGTTCATAAATGTGAAGGAATATGTTTTCAAAATGCAAATTATGTTTTGATTTTTTATATGTGTTACAGTATACAAATAAATCCACAAAGAACTGAGATGTAAGTCTCTCCTTTCCTCTAAAAGAGAGCGACATTTAAACACCCCTCTCTCTCTCTCTCTCTCTCTCTCTCTCTCTCCTTCACAAATACAAAGTAATAAAACTCGTCTCCTGTCAATCACAACTTCTTGCTGATCACAGCTCAAAGGCCAAAGGATATGTTGCTCGCTTGCCTCGCAGGGAAAAAAAAGACGAAGGATAAAGGTTTCGATTTTCTCTGCCGTTCCAATGCTTTATATATATATATATACACACACACACATATATACTATATATATACTATATTATATATATATATATATATATATATATCTATATATCTACATATTATATATATATACTATATATATATCTATATATATGTATATATATATATATATATATATACTACATATATATATATATATATATATATTATATATATATATATATATATTGTTTACAAAGTTGCTATTCTGTCTGCGATAAAGTCTTCGACCTCTGGGAAGGAAATGAAGAGACAAGAGGTCAAACACAACTGCCGAATTTGCGGTCTGCTCCAGGGCCTAACCTAGGGTCAAGTTTGGAACTAATTTTATTTCGTCATTCTGCCCACGAGGCTTCATTCTGGGAGTTTTCCAAGAGACGTCGTTCAGATGGACAAAAGGATAATCTTAATATCTGAAGCGTTTCAATTTTCATTAGAGGTTCCCTGTCATTCCACAAGTACGACACCATTAAGGTACCGGAGGTCCCAATATCCATCTGTGGCGATGCTTGAGTTGAGTTGAATATAGAATTTAGGCCAAAAACCATGCATTGGGACCTATGAGGTCATTCAGCGCTGAAACGGAAATTGACAGTAAAAGGTTTGAACTATGTAACAGGACGAAAACCCCACAGTTGCACTATGAATAAAGTATTTAGAGAAGGCGGAAAGTAATATGAAGAAAGAGAATATGAAAGGAGATACAATAAAAGGAATGAAAGTGGTTGCAGCTAGGGGCCGAAGGCACGCTGCAAAGAACCTTACGTAATGCCTACAGTGCACTGCATGAGGTCCACTGACGGCACTACCCCCCCCTACGGAGTCTGTGACGATTGAGATAAAACCCCAATTCCTCCTCAACCGCTTAGAGTCACCCACTGCTTATGAATTTGACACCGCAAGTGTACTGATATCATGGAAAATATTATTTACTGACGGATCAAGTGATTCATTTTAACAGTATAACAGCTATCAGTTCTGGTTATGCTCAGCAACAACCCGAAATTCAGTGCCAGTGGTCAAAAGGCTGGTTCCCTGCCTGACTTCAACAAGTCTAGTAAGAAGCAATTACCAATAGCTGCGTTTTAAAATAGTGAGACCCTAGCGGTTATGAGTTATTGATAAACTTCATGTTGACGAACGCTCGGTAATGTTGCCACCATTCAGTCGAGCAGTATAAACTGCTTTATATATATATATATATATATATATATATATATATATATATATATATACTATATATATATATATATATATATATATAATAAGGAGAGGTATTATATAAGCTCTGCATGAAACCATAACTTCTACCAAAGGGCAGTAACCCGCGAACTATAAGAACGTTAACTCTTATGAGAGCTACGAACAGACAGAAATAGCAAAACAAAATGGAATAAATAAAAAGATAAACAACAAATGTCTAGACTAAAAAAAAAAAAAGGCTCCTTTACGTCGACAAATTTTCTCCGTTCACGAGCGGCACGCGGATGAATGAGAAGCATTAAAAAGTGCAGTTGCTTCGTAAACTGAAGAGAAATGAAGCTGCCGCGGAGATAAACTGCAGGCGAGGACGGCGAACAACTTTTTTAATTGTAAAATATGGAACAGGTAAAGGCCGGACGTTAAACGAATGAGAGGCTTTTACAGAGGGAATTAAGGAGAGAATTTTTGTCAAGTGGAATTTTGACGCGCGTGACATTTTGGGAAGATAGATTTACGAAAAGCACAATCTAACAAGCAGTCTTGATTTTTTTTTTATTTATATAGATTTTTGGCATTATGCCAAGCACTGGCATAATGCCAAAAATCTATATAAATAAAAATAAGGCCATTCAGCGCTGAAACGGAAATTGACAGTGAAAAGGATTGAAAGGAGTAACAGGAGGAAATCCTCGAAGCAGTTGCACTATGAATCAGGTGTTAGGAAAGTGTGGAAAGTAAGATGGAAGAAAGAGAATATGAAAGGAGGTACAGTAAAAGGAACGAAAGGGGTTGGTTGCAGCATGGGGCCAAAGGCTCGCTTCGAAGAACCTTAAGCAATGCCTACAGTGCGCCGCATGAAGTGCACTGACGGCACTACCCCCGAACCGGAAGGTGTAAAAGGGGTTCGTGATGATCACTGTGTATTCTCGCTCTCTTTCTCTCTAAATATACGAACACTGAGGGTATACTCAGTAGATTCGTGATATTGCCTGTTGCTATAAGTAATTAATTTTCATGGATTGTTAAGAATATAATTTCATGGCTAAATACCTCCCGAAGTAGTTTTATCTCCATTATCGGGATGTAATTAGTTTTAACGGCTTTTGAAACGATAAATTAGATAACCAATTATAAAGTAATTTGATCGTGTCTCCAATTAGTTTCCATGCAGTAAAAATATTCTATTTCACAATAAAACAATTTATATGCATTAGGAATATTCTTATTTTTCTTAGCTGGGTCTAAAGAAAGTGATTGTAAATTCCACTGCGGAAAAAAATAACTCGCCTTCTGTCAATTAAATAAAGCGTTCTTCGTATTTCCAGTTACATTTTGAACTACAAACGTTCTATTGGTAAATGGGGAATCTTCTTGGTTCTAGAAAATGTATTTTTTTTAAGCAAATATTTAGAGGAAACGGAGCCATATTTATTTCTTTGTATGTCTCCCCAGAAGCTTTATATCAGTCCACAGAGAACGAGAACTATTGAACTGTAAACAAGTAAAATCTGCTCCGAAATTTGTTCGGCGCAATCGAGTTTTCTGCACAGCGTATAATGCTGTATGAAAATCTCAGCCCCGGCCGATGAAACTTCGGCCTCGCCCCTCATATGAAACTTTCAGCTACGACCTGGTGGTGGCCTGTGTTGTCGTTGGCACCTATTGTGGTGCCAAACGCACGATCACGGCTAATTTTATTCTTAAACAGAATGAAAACTACTGAGGCTAGAGGGTTGCAATTTGGTATGTTTATTTATATGTTTGTTTGAATGTTGGTGGCTATAGAAATCCGAACCACTTGACCGAACTAGACAAAATTTGGCACGTGGCCATCACTTGACCCAACTTATATGGTAAATAAGCTCTACTTGTTTATCACACCTCCTTTCATGTACTCCAGACCATAGAAATATATGATTGAAAATGCTTTTCAGTCAACACATAAATACCAGGAAAAAAGGACAGACAGCACAGTAATAACTGGATAAAGAGAGCAGTCACTACAGTAATATCTGGATAAAAGGGACCGACAGCACAGTAATACCTGGATAAATGTTACAGAAAGCACAGTAATACCTGGATAAAAGCGTCAGTCACCACAATAATTCCAGGGTAAAAGGTAAAACAACACAGTAAAACCTAGATAGAAGGAACAGTCACCATAGCAATACCCGGATAAAATGGACAGATAGAACAGCCATTTCTGGATAAATGTGACAGTCACCACAGTAATACCTGGATAAAAGGAACAGATAGTACAGTAATGCCTGGTTAAATGGGTCAGGCAGCAAGGTATACCTGGATAAAAGCGAAAGCTATCACAGTAATACCTGGATAAAAGGGACAGTCACAACAATGACAACTGTCATTTCAGCCGACTGTTCGCAGGGTGAATATTCCCATGAACAAATCCTTCACCCACACCCTTCTCCTTCCCCTCTCCCTCCCCTTTCCCCTCTCCCCTCCCTCTATACTATGCTATACTAAGCTATCATTCAGAGTTCTCCCTGGCAGTGCCGGGTGGCGGGGTCATCTAGTATATATGTATGTATGTGTGTATATATATATATATATATATATATATATACATATATATATATATATATATATATATATATATATATATATATATATAATATATATATATATATATATATATTATATATATAAACGTTCATAATTCGACGTGTACAATGAGACCTGAAGGGTAGAGGCAGCAAATAGTCATTCTACCTCACTTCTTTTTTCTAAAATCTCATTACTCTCCAATTACGAGTTCGCCTACTTCCAACGATGAGAAAAAAAATTGTAACTGAAGAACCCAATAAACCTTCGCTTTACATAATATCCTATGTCAGCCTCATTTAGATAAGTGACAGTTCAAAGGACGTCTGGAAGGATTATCAATCTTCATTTCAATCAGGGAAGTCGATTATATAGGACTGGTTATAGGTGAGAGCTCTTTTTTTTTGTTTTTTTTTTCAATTCAGCTGCTTCTCCAATAATTCTAGTGTCACGAAAAAAATAAAACTAGAGCAATAAACAGAATCTTGACAACGAAGCTTATTATAAATTCTTTATAAGTCGGTATAATGTATATGACATTTTATTTATGAGGGTATTGTGTTCAGTTACAAATTAGATGACGAACATTCTTCATATAATTATATGCATTCTAAGGAATTTTCATATAATGTACACACACACATGCATTTTTATATATACATTAGTACACACACACACACATCTATATACTATGTATATATACATATATATATTACATATGCTTATCTTATTTATATATAGGTAATATATTTAATATATTCCCATATATAAACATATATAACATATATACACACATATATATGTATATAAACATTTAAATAAATTTATTCTAATATATATATATATATATATATATATATATATATATATATATATATATATATATCTATATATATAAATGTATGTATATACTATATTTATCTATATGCATATATGCACTATATGTGTATATATAACATGTATGTGTGTATGCACACACTTCCCACATATTCGTCATACATCTATCTCTCTATACACACCTACTAGACCGTGCTTTATGTATATAGTCTACCTTTGATCATACCACTGCGCCGAGCTTTTGAGAAGAGTGCATATGTTCTCGTATCTCTCTAGCCATCTATCTGATATTCATGCTACGTTTCTGCAGGGCTTTCGACGTCAAAACTCACATTAAGGGAAGCTGTCAGACAGGCTTAATTGCTCCTCTGTCGCAAAACTTCACGCAAACCTTCACACCGCTGTTGATACAAGGAACTGGAAAACTCTGGTTAATTGCTTGGCATCTTTGGCTGGGGACTGCCATGGCAACCATTTTTCTTTATACTTTTCTTCTTTGTCATTTTTTAAACCGTGATTTTCTTCTACCTTCGAGTATACTTTAATTTCCATTCTTCATTTTATAATGTTTATTGGGTAACTGCCATAACTCTGGCGGGTCTCCACTGTTACGAATTTTCCTTTTTTTTTTTTTTTTTTTTTTGTTTTTTTTTTTTTTTTTTTTTTTTTAGATTTCTGCTTCTCTGTTATTATTTAAACCGTGATTTTCTTCTACCTTCATGTATACTTTAATTTCCATTCTTCATTTTATAATGTTTATTGGATAACTGCCATAACTCTGGGCGGGTCTACTGTGACGATTTTTTTTCCGACATCTACAAATCTTTCAGGAAATAAGTCATGGATTTCATTTATCACCATTTTAATTTGTATAACTGTAAGCTATTAATTTAGAAGTGCTTATTTTTATTTGCTTAAAGTTTTTAAATGGGGATATCTTCATGCCGAGTTTTTTTATCTTTATCGATATTTTTCAGTGTCACGTTATTTTTATTACTTTTAGATTTTTGTGAAGAAAATTATTGTGCCGTCTTTGTCTGTCTGTCCGCACTTCTTCTCTTCTTATTTCTGTCTGCACCTTTACCGTCCGTATTTATTTCCGTCAGCCATCAGATCTGAAAAACTACTGAGGCTTGATGGGTGCAAATTGGTATGTTGATCATCCACCCTCCGATCATCAAACATACCAAATTACAGCCCTCTAGCCCAGGTAGTTTTTATTTTATCTAAGATTAAAGTTAGCTATAAAATCGTGCGTCTGGGAACGATATAAGCCAGGCCACCATCGGGCTATGGTTAAAGTTTTATGAGCCTAGGCTCATACAGCATTATACCAAGACTACCGAAAGATATATGGATCTATTTTCGGTGGCCTTAATCATACGCTGTTCAGAAAACTCGACTGAGCCGAGGAAGCTTCGGCGCATTTTTCACTTGTTTATTTCAAATGTTCATTGCCAAACTTATTTTCGTACGCTTCACCTGTCAGTTTCAACATTTTAGGAAGATGAAAGATGGTACGAATCAGGGAACACGGAAGAATGTAGAGATTTCGGGGGAACACGGAAGCATGTAGAAATTTCGGAGAGTTATGATCAATATATATAATTATTAAAACATACATTAGAGGCGATAAAAGTCATAAGTTTATTCACCGAATAAACAGAAAAGACCATTCCTATTTGAAGGAATTTTTGAATAAAAAGAAGAAAAGAAAACAAAAAGTAACAATATCAACAAGTAAGGACATAAAAAATGCGTAATGAAGCATAACAGAAATACATTAGAGTAGAGTTCTTACATATTTCGAGTTAGAAGAATTTTGAGTAAAAAAATAAAGTTAAGTCATAGTTACCGGATTGTCAGGGTATTTGATTACGTGTTGGGATACTTTAATGGAGCAGAACCAAAGGGTAGAGTGGGGTAAAAGGGTGGCCCCATGGGGTAAAAGGCCTCCCCCTATTTTCTTGCTTATTACATATCATAGCAACCTAGTCAGCTGATCAGTGCAGCAACACCTTCTGCCTGAAGCTTTCTATACCAAACAGCCAGGGAGAACTAGAATGGGACACAGCCAGCATGCATTTTTCATATTTGGACACATTTCATGTAAGTATGCGTGCTATATCAGGGATATCCTGTGCGGACATCTTGTCAGTATAGTCAGTACTTTAAGTACAGTAACTTTAAATGAGAGCTAAAAAATATCTTGCAATGCAATCCAGACTTGAAAACTCAATTGAGGTACAGGTGGATTTAGTTTTCTTAAAAAATGGCAAGTGGGGTAAAAGGCCCACCACGCTTTGGGGCAAGAAGCCCAGGGGGCTTTTTACCCCATCTGATCAGTTGGACGTGTAACCAGTGGTGAAAGAGGACAGACTAATCTTATTTGTGCAATGAAGGCAACAGGAGTTTGTCTTCCTCTTATGTTTATATTTGCCCGTAAAAGGATGACTTCACTACTTATGATCGGCAGCTCACCTGGATCAATTGCTAGATGTACAGCAAATGGATGGACTAATTCTGATTGTTTCGTCGACTGGCTACATCACTTTGTTAAAATTGTTTAGCCAAGTCGAGCAGAAAAGCACATTACAATTCCAGATGGCCACCACAGTCGCAGGACTTTTGCCAGAGAGAATGGAGTAATGTAAAGAAAATTAGTCAACCTATTTGACTTATGTCATCTTTGTTCTTATGTAAAACTTATCCATTATTTCTTTAATTTGTGCTATTCTTGGTACTGTATAAAAGTGAATTTATTTCTAATTGTGCTGCTACAGCTGTCATGTAGAGGAAGTGTCAATTTATTTTACAATTTTGCTAATTTCAGTTCCTATGAATACCAAAATGTTCCTAGGTTTAACAAGAAACTAAGAAACTCTAAGATTAATTTTGTATATTTTCCAACATTATTCTTGAATATTTTTGTTGTGGAAGGTTGAATTTTTTATATTTAGCAAAAGTAGGCGTCTACTTTTCAATATAAATGGTAGTTTTCATGAAGTACCACAATATCTTAGGTATGGGGCAAAAAGCCCCACCGTGGGCTCTTACCCCACCCATGGGTAAAAGAAAAGGCCCCCTTTGTTCTTTTTTTCAGGTCATGTTTTTACTATCCTAAATTGCTAACAGCTTCTCATGATATGATCGTTGATACTCTAATAACAAAGCTTTCTAGAAATATCTCTGTTAGGTCAATAGCTTGAAATACTGTAGACTATATAAGCCTTTCTCCTTAAGGGGGCTTCTTACCCCACTCTCCCCTAACCTCCTCAGAGAGAGAGAGAGAGAGAGAGAGAGAGGAGAGAGAGAGAGAGAGATTTGCTAGATGATGGATGATACAAGAAAAAATATTATAGGTCTTTATCTAGTTTTCAAATAGTAATCATGTAAATATATATATATATATATATATATAATATATATATATATATATCTATATATATATATATATATATATAAATGCGCCTTCAAGATTTTTTTTTTTTTCGATCTCCTCCGTTTCGAGTTCTAAGAATCTACTGTTATTCCGGGTGAGCACATGATATTTTACAGTTCAAAATACTTCACTCGCCAAACAGGAGAAAGAAAACTCTCTCGGGCGTTTCTTGTTCATTTTTTTTTTTTTTATATCAATTTTTACATTTCCTCGTCCTTGTTCGAGTGTGAATAAAAGACAGAATTTGCGACTGAATGTGCGCTCTTCCGCCGAAAGGAAAATGTCTATATGATTTGCATTTTCGCCTCTCGTTCGAAAGCATTTCCTCGTTCGAAAGCATAAAAAATCTCATGTTTTTTTGTGATGGACTTATACTATACGTGTGTGTGTGTATATTATATATATATATATATATATATATATATATATATATATATATATATATATATATATATATATATATATATATACATATATATATATATATATATCTTATATATATATGTATATATATATAGATCATATAGTGTATATTATATATATATATATATATATATATATATATATATATATATATATATATATATATATATATATATGGTATATACTATATATATATCTATAGTGTATATATATATATATATATATATATATATATATATATATATATGTAATGTCATGTATGTAACTAAATTGTTTCTGTTAAAACAGGATACGTCTCAAGTATAAAAGGCCCATTAAAATTCTCTGGTTTAAAGCTAAGGACTATATTACGTAGGGTGGGTGGAGAGTCAGTCCACTAAAATATAGTCCTTAGCTTTAAACCACAGCGCTTTAATGGCCTTTTATTCTTGATTCACACACACACACACACACACACACACACACATATATATATATATATATATAGTATATATATATATCATATAATATATATATATATATATATATAGTATATATATATATATATATATATATATCTATATATATATATATATATATATATATATATATATATATATATATATATCTATATATATATATATATATATATATATATATATATATATATTATAGTGGTTCGTTTTTATTTTATAAGACTTGAGAGAATATTTACACAACAGGCTCGGGTGCATATCCTTTACCATCAAAATTCTGTTACAATTAATGTTTGGAAAGGCTCTTCCTATGAATAATTTTCCCTAATTCCTTATCTGATGGGAGATGGCATTAACAGAGCCAAAAGTCAAGCGACAACAACCTGAGCAAATACGGCGCCATCTTTTTATTTATTTATTTTTTTATTTTCAAGGAACGAGTTCAGTTCTAAGAATCCATCGGGAAATCGTTCCAGTTTTTCCAGCTGGGGACATTCATCTAGAACAATGGACTTAGATTACTGTTCTGAGAGGATAGGAAGAGAGACCCATTGACAATTTCACTGGATATGGAAGTTTGGAAACTCAGAGTAGTACGGCTTTTGGTCAAGTAAACAATTCTCTCATAAAAGCTTTCTCTCATATTAGTGTTCGGTCTTGAGAAGGGGAGAGAACTTCCATTTTGAATTCTCGACAAGATCACTACTTCTTATCTTTTGTTCGTAATTATTGCATTCCATACACGAATCTTTTACTCCTTTGACAAAAAGGTACTTGAAGCGAACGAACAACATAACTAACTAAGGCGAAAATATGTTTCCTCTCAATCTGCTCGTTACGCGGGATGCATTTCTTTGCTCTGAGTTACATAACAAAAAGGATCCCCATAAAATAAACGTTTGTAATTAAGAGAGAGATCAGTATCTAATGCCAATTGAACTGTCATAGTCTCTTATTTCAGAATTATACGCTTGGCATAGTGTCAGCTTTTCCTTATGGTGGAGAGATTGAGACGAATATGGCCTCCCAAGTAAGGGTAAGTTATTGTAAGTAAATTGCGCTGATCGACTTTTCTTCTTCGGTGATGACTGATTCGGCTCTTAAAAAGAGGCAGAATGAACGATTCAAGAAGCACAGAGAACGAAAGAAGAAAATGCACATTCCACAGACGAATATCACAAAAGGGTTAATTTTCTCCGTTAAATATCCTGCAGCTATGGGTACATAACCCTCTTCTTCTCTGACGTAACTATCCTCCTTAACAGACTAAGCAGAGTCCTTGGGGAGTCCTTTCGCGCTAAAAGGAAAAATTCTAATACGAAATTTCCTACATCCTCGAAAGTCCTTTCCTCTTCTCTGGTTCTTTCCTCTTGAATATTTCTCATCAGTGTTGTCTCAGATTATTTTTGTCTATTTTTTTTTAATATTGAGATGGCTATTTGTCTGTCCGTCCTCAGATCTTAGAAACTACTGAGGCTAGAGGGCTGCAAATTGTTATGTTGATCATCCACCCTCCAGCCATCAAACATGAAACTGCACCCCTCTAACCTTAGTAGTTTCTATTTTATTTCTTGTCAAAGTTAGCCATAATAGTCCGTGCGTGTGGCACAGATATGCCTGCCATCAACACATGCCATCACCGGGCCGTGGCTGAGAGTTTTATACGGCATTATACGCTGTACAGAAAACTTGTTTCTGGTTGTAAATACTGATTGGTTGCCCTACTTTGATGTTTCTGGATCGGTATTTCTTTCGTGCTTTACATAATATATGCATGGCTCTCTCTCTCTCTCTCTCTCTCTCTCTCTCTCTCTCTCTCTCTCTCTCTCTCATTACACTTCTGAAAACTCCCTTTCCGACTCGGCAACTACATTTCATTACCTCTCTTCCTTCAGACCAAAATAATTTCCCCTTAAAAAGCGAGACACTTTTTGTGGGCAAAAGTTTCACTCAGGATTTTCAGTCTCATAATGTAGTATCCTTCCGTTCCCCTTGAGCTACAAAAACGTCAAAAAATTTATATTACGTAAAGCGAGCTAACCATTATTTTCCCTGCAGTTAGCGGGTATTCTCATGAGGTCCCTCGTAACAAAATATGCCGTTTATGTTTAGTGTTTTTACGGTAGAGACCGAGATAGACTGCAATTACTGTTTCTTTCGTTCGTATTTTTCCCTTTGTAATTCCGGTTAAGTTTTGTCCGTCTGTGACGGCACTTTCTTATGACTGTCACTAAAGGGTAGAGGTTGACCTCACTCTCAGAATGAACCCTGGGGGGCTGGGGATAGTGTATCGACTGAGGACCATTCATAGTCTTCTGGAGTTGAGACGCCTTTTTGGATGGTTCTTGGGTCAGCTGGCCTAAATATGTATATATCGAATTTGACACCCACTCATGGGCGCAAGCGCATACGAGAAACTTGGTAGAGCACAAGACAAAATCCGTAATGAACGAACATGTTTATAGGAGTTTTCTTACTAGAAACGTTTTTCATGGAAGAGACAAGTTATTTTGACTTAAAAAGGGAAAGTGGTCACTGACTATTGAGTGAACATATTAGAAATTGGAAGGGAACTATCTAAAGTCACATATAAATGACCCCGTGTACATCCGAGTAATAATAATTAGAGCGATAATTATTTCAGTCTAAACTACCTCCCCTCCGTAGCTAATCAATCACTGATAGAGGAAAAGGCGTCAATACCATTGAAATCTCTCTCTCTCTCTCTCTCTTCTCTCTCTCTCTCTCTCTCTCTCTCTCATATATATATATATATATATATATATATATATATATATATATATATATATATATGATATATATATACACACACTATATATAAATATGTGTATATGCAAGCACGTTGCTCCACGTTCAACAGGTGAAAGCAGGCCATAAATTCCCAGAATTGTATTAATGACGGAAAAGTATGTTAAATATGGCTCGGTTAATTTCTTCATGAAACTTTTCCATTGTACACCAAATTTAACTGGCTAGATACAGCAAATACGGAGGAAAAAATAAGCACAAGCCTAAAAGCGCACAAGCATTCTGAAAAACATATACAAGGAGTCACTATGCAAGCGAATGTATAAGCTTCACTGGGCTTAATTTAATGCATGTGAGTCTTTCACTAAATGTTAAAAAACATACACGCAGACAGAAATACATAGTCTCTCTCTCTCGAATAATAATAGGACAAAATGAAAAGGAAAACTCAGTATTAAACGAAATCATTAATTGATAGCAAAATTCTGGAAAAGAAGAACGCATCTGTGTAGGCGTGGTTTAAACGAAGGAACAAGAAAACTGATATTACCTTTAATAAGAGTGTGTATATTATTATTATTATTATTATTATTATTATTATTATTATTATTATTATTATTATTATTATTATTATTATTATTATTATTATTAAAAAATCCTCATAGTCGCACGAGTCTTCAAATGGAGAAACAAATCCACAGTTATGTAAAGGTACAAATATTTATATTTAAAACTTTAAGGATAGCTATCCTTAAAGTTTTAAATTGAAATATATGTACATTTACATAACTATGGGTTTGTTTCTTAATTATTATTATTATTATTATTATTATTATTATTATTATTATTATTATTATTATTATTATTATTATCACATGCCTGTCATAATAGTACACTAAAAGACACTCTATGAAAATAAGACAAAATTTCCCATCTCGTATAAATACATTTATGTAATATAAAATACCCACCATATTGAGAGGAAAAGATGTGAAACAAAACATCTAAACTTCGAATTCTCCGACCTCGGCAGTATTTCCAGAAGGGCTTAAAACTTCCTCTTCTCGAAATTCGTTATTTTCACGCGGTTGGAAATCGTTGGGAATTAACGCGCATTACTGTTCTGGTCTGATTTGCTTCACCATAAACATTTTTTTTTAACTTGTACTGAACGAGAATAACCCTAATTACAACTCTTGGCTTTTACTGTCCTTCCATGTCTCGACTTTACGATTTCGTGTTGGATCTCACCCAACAAAATTGAGGTATAAAACAATAGAGAATTACATTTGCGTGGCTGGACGAGAGAAAACCAAGAAGGACCAACGGCAACAATTTGAGCCGTTGGAATCATACGTCTTGGAACAGTGATTCTTGAGTTGAGTTGAATATAAAATTTAGGCCAAAAAGCCAAGCACTGGGACCTAAGATGTCATTCAGCACTGAAATGGAATTTAACAGTAAAAGGTTTGAAAGGTGTAACAGGAGGAACAAGTGTTAGGAGAGGATGGAAAGTAAGATGAAGAAAGAGAATACGAAAGGAGGTACAGTAAAAGGAACGAAAGTGGTTACAGCTAGGGGCCGAGGGCACGCTACAAAGAACCTTAAGGAATGCCTACAGTGCACCGCATGAGGTCCACTGGTGGCAATACCCCTTACTAAACAGTGATTCTTAATCTGGGGAGGTGGGTGAGCAATTTCCAGGGGAGGTGCGAGCCTCAGGGAAAAATGAAAAACAAAAAATTCTCTAATTATATTCGTTATTCCCTTAAAAGTGAGGAACTCATATTCAGAAGTTTATGAAAAAATGTATCACCTCTTAACGTTACTTTCCTGGAGACTACTCTCTAGTTGGGTGGGCCACTCACAGTCGATCTGGTCGTGCGATGAGAACTGAGTGGGAGGAGACTCCAAAAGAATGACTGCTAACTCACGTTACTGCCCGGTCTGAACTCTGAACAAAGTAGTCAGTCTTAAGTTGGCAGCCACACATCTCGGACGTGGCAGAGGGAATATCTGATAATGAACCATACATACTCAGACTGCGCCGTTGCAGTCAGTATAACAGTGCAAAAAAAGGCACGAAAAAGAATATTGGGTCAATGATGGGTTGTTGAAGAGAGAAAAACTCGCATTCATTGCTTTTAAAGGAAATAGAGGTATCTCGAAGGGAGTGCTATGATAAATGTAAGGGTGCACGAGCATCATTCAATTTTGTAGGAAGTTATAATGGACGTGCAAAAAGGCACATGCATGACGAAGTCCACAACGCCGTATGAAAGGCCAAGTGCCACATTACGCTACTTAGCGATTGACTGTTCTTATCAAGATAGTATAATATTGAGTGTAGCCATATCGCCCAAAGCTCTAGTCATGCTGGAGACATGATAAGCTATTTGGACAACACTCTGCAAAGACTGCAGAATAATAAATATAAATAAAACTCATGTATACGTATTTGTATCCTTGATAAAAAAAAAAAAACTAGCATTTATAAACTCAAAATAACTGACTCTTCTAAGAATATACCAAATAGTTTGTAGTGTATAAAATTAGTGTAGGAATTTATAAAAGTGAAAAGGTAATAAATCTTTGTGTAACCAGTCATTACGCTACACTATTTCGAAGTCAGCACGAAGTACTTACAAGAAAATTATAAGGGTTTGAGGGAGGTTCCATTACCTCCCATTATGATTTTACAATTGCATTGTCTCTATTTTCCTTTAAATCATATATCATTTAGAAGCTTTTTAGCATAGATTCTTATTTCGTTAATTAATATCCTCAGTATGTTTTTTTTATTTTTCTTTTACTTTGGAATATAACAGATTAAAGGTCCTGGGCATGGCACCAATTTTGTTTTGTTTTGTTTTATTTTGAGAGATTACTTTAAGTATTGTATATTACACACACACACACACACACACACACACACATATATATATATATATATATATATATGTATGTATATACATATATATATATATATATATATATATATATATATATATATATATATATATGTGTGTGTGTGTGTGTGTGTGTGTTGTGTGTGTGTGTGTGTCTGTGTGTATCTGTGTTTAATAGGAATGCAACGGCACAGTCTGAGCATAAATGGTTGGTTCTTTATCAGATATTCCCTCCGCCACATCCGAACTGCGTGGCTGCCAACTTAAGACTGACTACTTTGTTCAGACCGGGCAGCAACGTGAGTTTGCAGTCATTTTTTTTTTTTTTTTTTTTTTTTTTTTTTTGAGGTCTCCTCCCACTCAGTTCTCATCGTACGACCAGATCGACTGTGAGTGGCCCGCCTAAAAACCAGTCTTTGAAAGACTTGAGCGTGTGAGTGACTTGATTATTAGTCGGGGATTCTTGTGGAAAATATAAATTTCTGCATTTTTATGACTGAGAAAACCTTCTTATACTATGAATTGATCTCCGGTTGACGTAAATAGGTGGGAATATAATCCGGTGGCAAATTTCTGCAATTTTTAAAATTTGAGACGCGTGATACTTTGAACAGAATTCTGGTTGACGTAGAAAAGACCGCTGGTGTTTATATTGAACCTTGATGTAGTGATGGCAATATAATTCAATCTTGCAAGGTTTGCCTATGACAAGGTCGTCGTCATCGAGTGAATGAATCTGACGATAAGACAGAATGAATCGTAAGCCTCAAAGTTTTTGTTAAATCATTTTAACAAATACGTCGCCTTTAGCCTTGTTTTTACTGAGCGTCACTGGTTTTCATATCCTTTATTATTATTATTATTATTATTATTATTATTATTATTATTATTATTATTATTATTATTATTATTATTAGTTTCAGCATACGCTTCCACAGTTGAATTTCGACGCAGACTTTAAATGTGTAGAACAGAACATTCTTTTGTAAATTGATTCTTTCTCTTTGGCATTATTCCTAGTCTGCCGCAACAGTAATAAAAAAGCAAACTGAAAATGCGAGAAGTTTCCTTGGCTCTTTTGATGGCAATTGAAATATGAAGGTCCCAGTAACTTCGAAAACAAGATGATTTCCTTCAGTCCCGATAACTTCGAAAAAAGATGATTTCCTTCAAGTTGATAATGGATATCTGTTGCTTTCCTGTGTTCGTCTGCGTGAGTTCTGGAAAACCTGCAAATACATCAGAGCTACGAAATTCAGCGCAAGAATCGCCCGAAGACATTTTCACATTTTATGTAAACATAAAATGTGAAAATGTACAACGTTGGAAATAAAGCTCTGTCTCAAAACCAGTGTTTCCTCTTACTATACCCTCTTTACTGTAATACTTTTGTGTATGTATATATATATATATATATATATATATATATATATATATATATATATATATATACATAAACTAAAACAGGATACGTCTCAAGTATAAAAGGCCCATTAGAGCACTCTGGTTTAAAGCTAAGGACTATATTTCGGTGGACTGACTGCCACCCTTATGAAGTAGTGACATTTCACTACTTCATAACGGTGGGAGGCGTCAGCCACCGAAATATAGTCCTTAGCTTTAAACCAGAGTGTTTATATATATATATATATATATATATATATATATATATATATATATATATATATATGTGTGTGTGTGTGTGTGTGTGTCTGTGTAAGCAGATGCCATTGTCTCGCATTGAATTCAAACTGCTGGTTAAGAGAGTTTTCCTAAAGTTACCGTTAATTCGAGGAAGTTAAGAATACGGGCCAACTTGTGCTGCCTTTATTCGAGACTTCAGCCCTCAATGGAAATTAATTTTCTTCGCCAGGAGTTTCAGTAAACATTTATCTAAATAAAAGAAGAAAAAGAAAAGAAGAAGAAAAGAAAATATCCCTGGCATTTCAAAATAGAAATATTGTTTATTTAAACGAGATAGTCTTAAATTACCATCCTCTCTCTCTCCCTCTCTCTCTCTCTCTCTCTCTCTCTGTAAATTCTATTCAGGGAGATCCTTGTTTACTCTGTATCTGACCTTGGCTGTCTTTAAGTGACCTGTAATGGTTGGTTATATACCTTTATATATGTTTACCTATGCTGTGTTTTCTCATTGTTCTGATCAGTCTTGCCTTCAGAAAGGGTCGTTAAGACCGAAAGACCTCGACAGTTCCCGCTTTTCATTTTCCTCCGTGGCATTACGTTATATTATATTATACATACATATACTATATATATATATATATATATATATATATATATATATACACACACTATATATATATGTGTGTGTGTGTGTCTGTTTAAATTGTGACGCACATGGGTTCCAGTAAGTCTGTGACCTTTCCTCCTCCCTCCTAATTATCATCATAATCATCATCATCATCAAGCGTCATCATGTCCCTCTTCAAAAGTGCCAACAGCACCATCCTTATTATAAAGTTCTTGGGAGCAATGATTCATACCAAACATCATAATGACAATCATTGGAAGAAGAAGAAGAAGAAGAAGAAGAAGAAAAACACGATATAACTAATGTTTCTAAAAGACAACATGCTCTCTCTAAATCCCATTCCAATTCAATTAAAAGAATCATTTTTTCTAGTAAAGGCAAACCAAAATATAGATCCATTAGCAATGTATTCGCTGTACCTTAATAGACCATCTTTTTCTTATGCAGCTTTTGTTCATAAGCGAGTATTTATCTCCTCTTGAAACCATTCAAGGAGACTATCTGCATAATGGAACGGTGCTTTGGAACTCATGAATAAAAATATGAGGAAAATCATCTCTCGCGCCTAGACACTCTTCAGGTCATGTTTCTCACTGGGGGAAAATGAACTTTAAAAAGTGTATCTTAGTTTCATCAGACCACTGAGCTGATTAACAGCTAGGTAACTAATTGGTTACCTAGCAACGGGACTTATAGCTTATTGTGGGATCCGAACCACACCATATCGAGAAATGAATTTCTAATCACCAAATTCCTCTTATTCAACGTTGGAAGAGCGGGGAGTCGAACTCGCGACTACCGAATCGTAGGCGAGCAAGTAAACCATCCGTCCAACGAGGAACTTGGGGAAAATGAACTAAATCGATACCACTGAAGAGCCATTCATCATGCATTTGTTTCCTGTCCTCGGGCATGGAGAGCCATTAGAGAGTTCTTGACCTTAACGATAGAAAAGGAAATTAAATAGTCTTATCCATACTTTCCTCTGCCTAAAGCGAAATAACTTTACCCTTATATAGTATAAAATAAAAATGACTGAGGCTAGAGGGTTGCAATTTGGTATGTTTGATAATTGGAGGGTGACTAATTGATCAAATCCAATTTGCAGCCTTTCAGCTTCAGTAGCTTTGAAGATCTGAGGGCGGATAGGAAAAGTGAGGACAGACAGTCAAAGCCGTCTCAATAGTTTTTTTTTTTTTTTTTTTTTACAGAGCACTAAAAAAAAGGGAACTAGTTCTCACAGCTCCTCCCGTTAGGGAAGGTCAAATTTCTCTTTCAGCCAAACAGTCGGTGGAACCTTCGTAGCCAAAACAGGACTGTCCTTCGTATCATCAACGAGGGGAGGGGACGAATTACGTCGACGGCAACTGGAGTTTTTAGACCACATTCCATTAAATTCGTCAAAAAGAAGTAAAAGCCACCTATAGAACTTAATTGCCTCGGTCTCTCTAAAGTCCAAATTTAAGGGAACAGTGAGGGACAGAGTTATGCATGAAGAACAGAGTCTTTTGCTAAGCGTATATAAAAAAAAAAAAAAAAAAAAAAGGGGGGTGTGGGGGGGGGGATATGCGACCCGATGCCATGAATAATAAAGTTTGTACAGCTGACTCTTTTGAATTCCATCCTATATCAATGATTCATGTGAGTTAGGTATAGTGCTAAACGGTTCTTCTCTCTCCCATATACGCGAAGGTGTCTGAAGAAACTTTATCCCTTTGACGGTAATAAGTTCAATTACAGAATGAACAACGGCTCCTGGATCCGATACGACAAGGAAGGTTTTCAAGTGTCATGCCCGGACGGGACCACCGCCCATTCCCAAATCTTTGTCGCAGCTGATGGTTGTACAGGGACATCTACAAACTACACAGTCAGAGGGGTCAACACGATAATACGAGAGAGGACCTACTTCGTGAACTACACCT
>NC_087200.1:33815900-33840606 GCF_015104395.2 Macrobrachium nipponense
CTAATAACTAATAACCCAATAACTAATAATGGATAGGAACTGTGGTTAAGTAATAACTAATAAGAGATGGTTAGTGAAGGTTTTGGTAAAAACTGATGGTTATAATGTTTTGAGTGAAAAAGATTTACACTTTTTACACATTGCATATTTTTGTGTTTTGAGTTTGTTCCATTGTATGTGCACTTGTTCATTTTCTTATTGAAGTGTGCCTTTTTATTTTAGATTTTCATTTGCATTCACAATTTAGTTGACTTAGTTATTTTCATTGCTTAATCATTGCACATTTACTTAAATTTTTAACATTTGTGAATTAATTTGCATTTACTTAGAATTCTTTTCAAGTTTTATTATTGTTTAGCACTTGTGGAATTAATTTTTCTAATTTTCAATTATTGCCTAACACTTTTGAATTTTGACTGAATTAATTTTCTTGAATTTTGTGATAAATTAATTTTGATTTAATTTTTTTACTTAATTTGATTCAGAATTAATTATACTTTACTTTGTTTTCAAGTAACACTAATTTTCCCTGATATTGTGAATTTTACTTATAAATTTTGAATTTATTAATAATACATTTTTGTATTTAAAATTTTTATAAGTATTCAATTTCTAACCAGTATATTTGCATTTGATTATATTTATTTTATGTAGTAAACATAGAGTGGTAATTGATTTGCTTTCCCTTCAATTACTAGAAGTGACTTAGAACCAGGGAAGTACTTAGACTTCTGAATCATGGGAAGTACTAGATTTTTTAAAGTTGTTGATTGATTGATGCCCTTTGATTAATTTAATTACTTACACGATTACCTCACACCTGTTTTGATGAACTTAGTCTGATTTTCTGCAATACTGGTAAGTAGTTAAGGGATCACTGTTGCCTTTAGAGTATTCAGTCGTTTAATACATGTGATGAGGGTTGCAGGTGTCTGGCTTTTGTGAGGTAACAGTTTGATGAATGGTAACCTGATACTTGGCACTTCGTAACAATAATATATATATATATATATATATATATATATCTATATATATATATGTATATATATATATATATATATATATATATATATATCTATATATATTATATATATATATATATATATTATAGTATATATATATATATATATATATATACACAAAAGTCCAAAAACTCCTCAATCTCTCTTTCTTTATTAATAGAGCACAACATCGAATTCCCAGGAGAGAGGTTGCACCCTGTGGAGAAATGTATTGGAAATGACGACAATTGTCCAAACACCACCGTCGCATCTCCCTTTACTTTTTTAGAGAGAGAGAGAAAGAGAGAGAGAGAGAGAGAGAGAGAGAGAGAGAGAGTTACAAGATTAGGATGTCTCAAAGACTTATCAGTCCATCCGAGGTTTTTAATGTTCATTCACAGTGGTCCTAATGATTTTGTTTCAGCTTTCTTTTAAACTCTTCCACACTGTTGCTGTTACAACTCATAAACAGAGAGAGAGAGAAGAGAGAGAGAGAGAGAGAGAGAGAGTTAAATGACGCCGTCAGCCATAGTCCATGTGCTCAACAATGTAGGAATCCTGCGTGAATAATGAGTCACTTGTCAGAATGGAATACAGAAGGCCATGACTTCCTAGCCGTGACAGAGAGAGAGAGAGAGAGAGAGAGAGAGAGAGAGAGAGAGAGAGAGTCGAAGCAGATACAAAGGAATCCAGAAAGAAGATAACAATGAAATTCGTGATCAGAGAACAGAACAGAGACTGGAGAGAGAGAGAGAGAGAGAGAGAGAGAGAGAGAGAGAGAGATGAATTAGATGCTTCTGTTACACCTTCATTTATCTAATGGTATCAATAAAAGGAAATCGCTGTGCTGAATTACAGGCGACAATTCGGTCGTATATTTTACCAGTTCGTTATTTCTAACGAAGATCAATAATATTAGTAGTAAAAGTAACAGTAGTATTACAAGAAATATACAATACAGAACAGGCACAAAATGCCACCGACACTAAGTAAACTTAAAGAATAAAATCTTCACACAAGTAGAAATAAATGATGAAATAAAAATGAGTAACATAACAGAAGTTAACGCTAAATAAAAATAAAAGAATCTACAAACAAACAAACATTCTGTACAACAGTAGCTGAGAATATAACTTTAAATCTAGGCCTATGTTGCTTTGAAGTACCACCACATATCACAAAATTCGTTATCGAAAATAAGACTTAATATATTCTCTCTCTCTCTCATATAGATCATAGGCCTATATGAGAGGAGCCTATGAAAAAGATCATAGGCCTATATGAACGGAGCCTATGAAAAAGGTCATAGGCCTATATGAAAGGAGCCTATATGAAAAAGGTCATGGTGGGCCACCCATAAAATATTTTAAGTCTCTCATTTGATTTGATTTGACTCTAATTGCCGTGATAAACAGACTGTTTACTGCATGACGTTGTTATGCTAACCGGGTGCCATTGCAACAAACTATTTTGTCGACAACCTTGAAATTCAGTCTCCTTGCCTGCCTCTAGTACACTTTGCTAGTGTTCTCTACAAAAAGCAACTTATTTTACTTGAGCGAGGTGACTTGAAGAACGATGAAAATGATGCGCTTAGACGGCATCTCCATTTTTGGTAAGTGCGGAGAATTACGAGTCAAGAACCTAATAGCCTTGTCTACCCCAGGCTCGACAAAAAAGAAGAAAAAAAAAAAGCGTTGGAGGTGAGAGGGAGTTGGGGTGAGCTCAAATGGAGAATCCAGTTTCGCTTAGGAAGTTAGGCCTAAACAAGTTAAACTTTTAAATTCTCTGTAACTGCTTATTTACTTATGTACAGTCTTCTTTTCAACTGACCAACAACCACGTTCTGTTCATAAACTGTCTTGCGTGATTTTATTTAAGCATGAATATTCTTAAGCAACATTAGAAATCCGCTGAATTTATCAAGATTTTTTTTTCTTTTAACATAGTACATCCTTCCTTGCCCGTGATAAACCTAGGAATCCCATATGATGTTTTGTCACATAAAATTATCATTGTTTTTTTTTTTTTTTTTTTTTTTCTTTTTACGAACATTGCACTTACTTGTTAACGAAAATACGAAAGCAATCAATTGCCTGCTATGTCCCCTTACCTCAAAAAGCAGTGCTGAACGGGCGAGTTTTTGCCACCCCACCCTCCCCCATAAAAAACATTTTTTAAGTAAGTATTCTAGTTTTAAAATCTCTCTCTCTCTCTCTCTCTCTCTCTCTCTCTCTCTCTCTCCTCAACCTTCCCCTCATCTTATCAATTCCAAGAGATAATCTATATCCGGCGATATCCTTCGCGAACTCATTCACAATATGCAAAAATTCACCACTGAAAGACCATAATTCTTTCCCGTCGTCGTTCAAGAGGTTCTTTATATTGGAGAATCACCAATGTTTATTATGAAATAATAAGTTTACCTTCAAATTCACCTGGATTCCATTAAAAGTTTGTTCGTTTTCCCGGTGAGCGATGGGTCTTTGTTCTTGCAATCGTAGAACTGATGTAAATCGTCAGCCGGTGTCTTCATGATGTCGTTTTCTTTAAGCGAATATCGACTTCTGGCTAATAAATAAATAATGGACTCCGGGGTGTTTTGTCGACCAGACTGGTCGTTGGGTTGCCTCGACCGATAAATATTGTTATCACTTGTCAACACAACCGAATGAACATTTATCTTTCTTTGTGAAAAAAAATGGCGAATTTAAAATGACCAAGACTACAGGAAACTCGGAGGAAATAGCACGAAAATTAGGGCGGAAGATCAGTGGAATATATTAGAAAGTATCTCGGATTTTGGCTGCGTTAATATTGCAGTTTTCCTCAACCTTATGGAGTTATTTCATACGACATGTTCTTTGGTGCAAGGGGTGATTATACTCTTCTCGCACAGCATGGTATAAGATAAGCAAAAGTGGGGAATGCACCAGTATATACTTACAAATTAAATCCATCCATCTCTCTCTCTCTCTCTCTCTCTCTCTCTCTCTCTCTCTCTCTATATATATATATATAGTATATATATATATATATATATATATATATATATATATATATACAAACACAACACACATATATATATATATATATATATATATATATATATATATATATGATAGATAGATAGATAGATAGATAGATAGATAGATAGTATTAGATAAAATGTCAACACCAAAGAAGCTACTAACCCAAGAGAATCCTCCATCCTTAAAAAGAAAAAAAAAAAGAAAAAAAAAGTTTGCTGAAAAACTCGAGAGAGCTTTTCCTTTCCTGCTCTTTCATTCCCCGACAGCCGATGCTCTTTTATCTCTTCACACGACAGAGCGACAGCGACTGGGGTCAGTCATTTCGTGACCCAGACCAAAGCTGTCAGGTTGCAAATTGTCCTCCCTGGACAATCCATGGATCAGTTATTCTACTTCTTTCTTCATTCTTTTTTGTTTTTGCCTCAAAGATTTTTTTCTTTAAAAGCCTGTTTGTTTTTATTACTATTACTCTGTAGTTCCTCGTTAGACGAGTGGTTTACGTGCTTGCCTACCGATTCGGTAGTCTCGAGTTCGATTCCCCACTCTGCCAACGTGTAGTCAGGGGAACTTGTTTCTGGTGATTAGATATTCATTTCTCGATATAATGTGGTTCGGATCCCACAATAAGCTGTAGGTCCCATTTGCTAGGTAACGAACTGGTTCCTAGCCACGTAAAAAAGTATCTAATCCTTCGAGACAGCCTTAGGAGAGCTGTTAATTAGCTCAGTGGTCTGGTTAAACTTAGATACACTGTTACTATGTTTTTATTATCATGACCACTGAAAAGAATTTCATGCAGGCAAATGCGATAAGAATGATAATATAAAATTTAGGTCAAAGGCCAAGCATTGGGACACGAGGTCATTCAGCGTTGGAAATAAATCGGGGGTAAGAAGTTTGACGGTGTAACAGGAGGAAAACCTCAAGCAGTTTGTCCGATGACACAATTGTTACGAGAGGTTTGAAAGTAAGAGGAAGAAATGGTAATATGACGGAGGTCAGTAAGAGACATCAAAGGGGTTGCAGCTAAGGGGCGGGGCTGAAGGGACGTTGCAAAGATCCTTAAATAATGCCTACAGTGTACCGCATGAGGCTCTCTGACTACAGTACTAACCTCTAGATGGCCAAATGCTATAAGATGTATAGTTCACTGATTTTTCTTCGAGCGGAGATATAGGAAACAGAACAAATAGATAAACAAACAAATGAGTATAGATAGTGATAAGTAAATAAGAAATAATCTAATGTCAGGCAACAGTGAATAATGAATATAATTCGGAACACTCGAACTCAGTTTTAGCCACTTCGAAGATAATACAGTATTATCTGTCAACGATACATCTTTTTGTTGAGAAAGTCTTCATAGTGTTTTCAAAGTAATATGGAGCGATTTCGACTGCAAAGTAATTTGAATTTAACGGCCCGTTTGAAAACCAACGAGGAGACCATTTATTTTGTATTCGAAGTCTTTAAAGTGAAAAAATATTACAAATCAGGCATTGAATATATCCCTCCACAAATGTTAATATTCACCTCAATAGAAATCAATCAGGACAGCAAGTAAATAAAGGATATCGGTGTATTCGGGCGTTTAATATCCTTAAATAATACAGTATTCAAGCAACAAATACTTCTCTGGGATATTCCCCTTCTGGCGTCACTTCAAAAGAGCAATTGACGGCCGAGTGCGAAGTTTGGTTTGAACGTCCGTTGATGTTTGTGACTGAAAACAGTTTGGGAAATTGGGATACGAAACAAACCGCTCTCGAGTTTGCCTTTATAATATACCTTGCAGTAACAGAACAACAGTGTTTTCGATCAGATTGGAAATCGCTTTTCAAAGTTGAGTATACTGCGAGTTTCCGTACAGGAGTCAAATTTTCATCTCCTGAATTTTCCAGCATCCGTGACCACATAAAGAAATGCAGAGTCAATATTGATATAAAAACTTTTAAGATCCTTTCAAAAGCGTCTTCTCCGCAGCAGCTAGCGGTCTTCGAATCGCTCTTTATAAAAACGATTATTCCGAAATGGAGTGGTTTCTAAACCTTTCGACACTTATTCCTTTACCAGCAGACTAGTACAGGCCTAGCAACCACTCCGCGGCTCATACAGAAAACTCGATTGCGCCGAAGAAACTTAGGATCATTTTTTCCTTGTTTTCTATGGGAGCCTCTTTCGCCCAGAATGGCACTTTGATGGAGCCGTAAAATGGGCATTTAATTTACGAGGAAGGGGGAGCGATGCCCCTCAGCCCACCACCTCTGCGATATCAGTCGTGAGTTTCTACTTCCTATATTTTAAGAGCTAACGCCAACGAGACTGGTTAACCTTATTAATACCTTTTTTGTAGCCCAGACCTGGCGATATCAAACGAAAACAGGGAGGATTTAAATTGAGATGCGTGAGTGAGGAAACAGTCGTTAAGAAAGAACAGTAAAAGTAGGTCATTTTAAATGCATAAAAAGAGAACAAATCAATTACTTAATCACCTTATATGACGACTCGTGTGACCACACTCCCATACACACACACACACACACACATACACCTTTCTTTGTAAATCTGCCAACAACAAACAGAAACAAACACACGACAGCAAACCCATAATCTCTTTTGAGGAGGTAATAATAATAATAATAATAATAATAATAATAATAATAATAATAATAATAATAACTACTCCGTTAAACAGCAGCAGCTCGGAAGAGAAGTCCCTGAAGGCTCGGGGCAGATATATCAAGTCTTCCTTCCACCTACCAACATAACAAGCGAGATAATTCAATTAGTGGCTCCGAGCGCTGAGATGACAAGAATCTCCCCCGCAGATGCTGCCGGATGCTGTTGATGAAAGGACAAAAATGGTATGATGGAAGGGGTAAGAGACTCAGACGTCATATCATCAAAAAAAGAAAAATAAATTAATTTCCCATAGTGCTAAGGATTCTAGAACTCTGGATTTTCCTTTTTTTTTTTTTTTTTTTTTTACTAAGGAAGTTATTATTATCGCCATTCAAGTATCGTTATGAGTCGTGAAACCAGTTTTTCTGTGGATTTTCTTGACTCAGGACTGTGATGTGAACCATGTGTCCGATGTATTTGAAATACCGTTATAACTTAATTATTTTTCTATTCTGCATACACCCAAGTTGGAATTGGAATATAAGATTGGCCAAAGGCCAAAAGGTTTTAAAGAAGTAAAGAAGGAAAACCCTAGCAGCTTGCAACATGAAACAATTACTTGAAGAGGGTGAAAGTAAGATATATTATATATGTATTATATCGTAGATAATATAAGATATATATATTATATATACGTCGTATAATATACATAATATATTATGATATATATATATATATATATATATATATATATATATATATATATATATATATATGTATATGTGTGTGTGTTGTGCGTGTGCGTGTATATATCTATATAATATATTATACTATATATATAAATATATATAGTATATATCTATATATATTAACATATATATATTATCATATGGTCGGAGGGCGTTGTTCGTCATCTGCCGCTTGGTGATACACAAGGCCTCGACCAATTAAAGCCTAACAAAGATATTGCGTCGGCTCGGGGACAGGAGTGATTCAATATTGCAGGGTTCCACAGCTATCTTGTGAATAGGCTGCACAAATTCGGAAGGTCTAGTGTTTGGTAGCATATGCAACGTGCGTTCTTCAGATGCACCTCGTGTTATTAGCCGGAAGTTGGTAGGACAAATTGATCAGTTTTAAGTGCGTTTGTGTGAAAGCGCACACAGCACTTGGATAAAGATAGATTTTTGCCTCGTGAATTAATAAGAGTAGGACAGTGCTCTCTCATTAAAAACAAGAACAAAAAAAAGACATCTTGTGAACAATTATATAATTAACACGAATGAAGGGACAGTCTCCATTTGAGTGCAATGTATACATAGAAGCAGTGGCTGGGGTTTCGTTATCACCAAATTAAGAAAAACAAAGCTCCATGAATGCAAAAAAAAGAAAACAAGTAAGTTTAAAAAATATTTTATATATATATATACATATATATAATATATATATATATATATAATATATTAATATATAACTTAAACGGTAATATTCATAAAGGAAATACGGATTGATTACGCTTTTTCAAATGCGTTTGTATTGGTGTTCAATAACGGGAACAGTTATTTGTACGGACTCGTAGGTCTATCGAAAAACACTGGATTAATTTTAAGCCTTATACTTTTTACTGTCGCACTAGTGTGATTAAAAGTAATCACGTTTTCAGTATGTCATTTTGTAGCTTCATTCAGTTATGAAAGACTAGTTGTTTATAAAATTTGTGGTAGGCGCATTGAACATTAGGTCTACTGCGTCCTACAAATTCAATACGGTGTGATTCGTTCTGCGCCCTCACGAAAATTGTGGGATATTAAGTTACAGTGAAAGTATAATTAGTAATTGGAAAATCTGATATGGATAGTTATCCATCTAATTTCTACAGTGATGAAAAGTATCGTTGTAAATCGATAAGGCTCAGCCTACTAAATAATAACAAAGCCAATGGCTTCTGTTTCTAAGTGGCTTATTAGTGAAATCGAGGTTAAAAAATGATTGGTTACAAGGCTAAAGGGAATTAAAATACAAATATATTCTCGTATGTTGATTATATGCAGTTCAATGAAAGTGAGTATATCATCAGGACTATGGTAGATTCACATAAAACCGTGCTTTGATGCCAGGCAGTCCCTAACGGACGCTCCTGATGGCTGTTGACAAGCCAATGAGAGGTCTGGAAACGCTCAGTCTCTCGAGAGGTTCACAGGGTAGAATCTATGTTACACCTTCTTCTGAGGGATAGTCTTTCAAAAGTTCCCTCAGGAAAGGTGTGGAACATACATCCTGCCTATGTGAACTCTCAGAGAGACTGAGAGTTTCCAGCCCTGTAATTGGCTTAATCAAACGACCAATCAGGAGCGTCGTAATGGGACTGCCTAGCCATCAAATCCACGGTTGGATGTGAATTGCTATAGCTCACAGAGCGGTGCTACTTTCATATATTAATGTCTCAAGCTATACTAAATCCCGTTAAAATGCTTATCGAGTACTTATATTTATAGGGATGTATGATGACTCATAAGACTTACAAAATTGTGTAAACTTCTCTTCAAAGATTGACTGTGCCAAGAGCTTTCAGGCTCTCGACACAAGGGGATTTAAGTGTCTTGTAGCCGTACTGCCCTGTGCATCTGTTCTTTCACTCATGAATACGTATAACATCTGATTCTTTGGTAGCCTAATACAAGGGAAATCCCCAACTAAAAACAAAAAGGAGGAGGCTAAAACAATATGCATCACTCCGTACTCTCTCTAAAGACAGGCCCAGGTACATGTGTGCAGACGTAAATTCGTTAGGCCTATGTCGCGTAACGTCTACTCTAGATTTTGAGGAAAGCATGCACCTGACTTTTACCACTAGAATTTAGAAAAAAACTACAATTTACCACACGGGTGGTGAATATCAGTATAGAATAGTTATTTTCCGGCACGCAATTTATATATCTATATTATATAATATATATATATATATATATATAGATATATATATATATATATATATATATATATATAGATATATATATATATATATATATAGATACATAAAGAACTTGTGATGGTCTTTAGTATGGTTAACTTTATGCGGAGTCGGGTTGAAAGACAATCCATGCATATTGAGTTGTTCTGATGGTCGGTGGGGAAGGTGGGAGGGGGGCGTAACTAGGTTGCCAAAAATGATAAATCGAAGAAGGTGATGGTATCGACTGTATCCAACAGTTGTTAAGTTGTTTTGTTTATAAGGTTTTTCTGGGAAAAGAAGTTTCAGGGTCATTTTTGCTGTGTGTATGGTGTGTGTGTGTGGTGTGAGTAGAGAGAGAGAGAGAGATTGAGATAGGAGATGATGGAGAGGAAGAGAGAGAGAGGTTAAGTATACAACATTCTCTGCACACACCATATGTTATAGTTTAAAAGTAACGCTATGACATGAAGTATCTTTAGCCCATAGAAATAGCAGTATATATTAGCGTAGGCTCTACTGCCGGTATCACTCATAAATCTGGATTGTCATCGGCTATATAAGATATTGTTTCCATTTTCTCGTATCATCATTAGACCGAAGATCGGGTGAAATATTAGCTTTTATTTTCAATTATATTTATTCATTTATTTTTAGTTACATAACGATAACACTAGCATGAACACACTTAGCGGGAGACGGGCATAATCCATAATTTAAAGCTTAATAGGATAAAGTGATTCAAGTCCGGTCTATGCAATAGGCGATTCGGTATTCTTTGCAGTCAGCTGCGGTGTGTCTGCATCAGGCGTTTTGCAATATTCGCTTACACACTACGTAGCTCCATATTCATGTTAGTACATTCAACGCATTATTACATCAGAAGGTCTTCATAAAGTCCCACTTATGCTTTCGCCGCCGAAACTGCAAATATTTCCCTGTTGAAACTGAAGAGTTTTGTTTATTTAATCATCGTGCCCGAGATAAAAAAAAAAAGATAAAAAAGAAGAATAGATAAAAACCAGATTTGTTCGATTTTCAAGCCGTGATAGGTTAAGCCCACAACTCTGCCAGTTTTAGTGGAGTCCCAGTTCCATTTTTCTCTAATAAAAATATTCCTGACTTCATGCTTGCGCGTGCATTTTGTTTTTTTTTCTTTGATGTCCCAAATAGATGAAGTAATTTCGTGGGGGAAAGAATATAACAGCTAGGTTCAGCGAACATCGAAATTCATGTTTTTCAACATTTCACGTGCGACTTTCATGGTTCAGGGAAAACGGCATTTCAATTTCTTTTATTTATATTTAACCATTTATCTATTAGTGAATTTTTTTCCATTATTAGGTAAGGGTTGCTTCATACACTTTGGTCATTCGGAAACGTGGTTGGGAGTTGCTCTTGGATGAAAATCGTGGAAATACGAAATCCCTGTCACAGAATCAGCGCCTTTCTTGATATAAACGTTACAGTAAATATGTGAAATCAGGATTCACGAATTCCCTAGGGAATGTGTGAAATGACCAATTTCGCTTAGGAATACACTTTGATCCATGAGGGTATTGTAGATAATAACATCAACCGTGAATTTCAGGGTTAGGCAGTCCCTACGACGCTCTGAATGGGCTGTTGATAAGCCAATCACAGGGTGGAAACTTCAGTCTATCGATGAGAGCTCACATGAGTAGATGATGTGTTCCACCTCTCTGAAAATTTATAATTTCAGGAGAGATGGAACATCATCATGCTTATGTGAAAATCGCTCGAGAGATGAGAGTTTCCAGCCCTGCGAGTAGCTTATTACCAGCCAATGTGGGCGTCGTAAGTACTGGCCCTAGACATCAAATGCATGGATGAAGTGAATCTAATATAGTGCTACGACACGGCGAAACACATTTGACCCCCCAGGGGCTAGTACTAAAACACGGCGAAACACTTGGAGATGAATCACTGTTTACCCGTGTTTAGGTGCTAGCCTTGGGGAATTCAAATGTTCCTAAGCAAATTGGTTCATTTCACAATTCCCTAGTAAATATGTGAAAGGATTCACATATTTCACTGTAAACATCATACGAATGTGCTTCCTACGGTTTAAGTACCTCTGTCAATAGATAATTAGCCAGGTAACAAATAGCATAGTAAATGTTAGTTTATAAGTTGACGCAGACCTAACAAGGAGATATTTTTTAATTATATTTTCTAAAATCGTGCGTGAGCAGTATGGGCATATTGGTTAGTCTGTCTACTTCTCTTTCTCTCTCTCTCCAATAGCCAAGTATGAGAATATTCTAGCTTACAGGAAGTCCAGAGTCGAACTCAGGACAAGGGTAAGGGGGCAAGGGTATGAATATAGGGGTGGGTTCCCTAAAGAATCAAGCGTGCAAGGGGGGGGGGGGGGGCAGTGAATCAATATTTGATTTTTAGTGAAGTTTGTGAGTTACATAGAGAGAGAGAGAGAGAGAGAGATGAGAGAGAGAGAGACGATTTGAATTATCAACGCCTCATCCTCATCAAGAAGTAGTGACGAAGTACACCTTTAAATAAAGGGACCCCAAAACTTTGAACCATAACTCTTCCTCTCTCTCTCTCCCGTTTATTGTCTAGACTGGAGGAAAAACCATATCACACGCTATCAAGGCATTTTCAAAGTACTCAGACGTACTGAGGAGATTCTAATCTAAAGTTCACCTCGTTTGAGAGGTCCCCTATCTATCAAGTTGCTGTCACGGGGCGCGATTTCATATATATATATATATATATATAATATATAATATAATATATATCTATATTTTATATATATATATTATGTCTATATATATATATATATATATATATATTATTTATATATAGATATACATAGTATACATATATATATCTATACATACATATCTATATATATAATATCCCCCCCCTCTATATATATATATATATTCTATATATATATCTCAATATATATATAATATATTTATATCATATTATATATATATATATATATTATTATTATATATATATATCTATATATATATACATTCATTACATACAACAATTATTGATTCCACGCGCAGTTAGTATGGCCGTCCAAAAACACAACTATATGAGGGTTGTTGCGTTGTATGTGTTTTTACGTTGCATGGCAACCAGTGGTTATCAAGAAACGGGACCATTGGCTCTACATGGACTTCCGAACACGTCGAGAGTGAACTTACATATCACCAGAAAACACATCTTTCACACCCCTCCAATGGAAAATGCCCGAGAATCGAACTCGCGGCCCCGAGGTGGACGCCAACACCATACCGACTACGCCAATGAGGGTGTTTAACTATATGAGGGGGAAATACAACGTACATTAGACATTTTCTGTTCCTCATGGCAAGACTCGAAGCGTCCCAGGCTAAAACGTTTATATGTGATTGGGTATTGATTGCAAAAGATTCAGAATTTTCCAATTCTTTTGTATCATTCTTTTTATTTCGTTGCATTCTTCAGAGTCATTCGTCAATTTCTTACCATGAAATAGCGTTACCAGGAGACGCAGGGTGAGAGATGCACGAACTCAGGGTCAGCCAGGTATAGTAGATTCACACAACCGTGCATTGTGTCTCGGCCAGTCCCGTTAGACGCTCTGATTGGGCTGTTGATAAGCCTCATCACAGGGATGGAAACTCTCAGTCTCTCGAGAGAGTTAACATTGGTATGATCTAGTTCCACCTCTCCTGAGGGCTAAGTCATGTCCAAAAGTATCCTTTAGGAGAGGTAGAACAAATCCTACCCATGTGAAGTCTCTCTAGAGAATGAGACCTTTCCAGCCCTGTAATTGGCTTCATCAACAGCCAAATAAGGAGCGTCGTAAGGACTGGCCTAGGCATCGAAGCACGGTTTGATGTGAAGCTACTATAGTTTGTTAATTCACATCACTTTCTTTCCCACATCGCGGACTTCCTGCCTGTGTAAGTCCTGAAAAACCCTTATCTGCTCATTCGTAAGTGTCAAGTTGTCCACATATGAACAGGAGGAGTCATCTAAGGAAAAAATTAGAGAAAAACGCCAGACAAGAAACGACTTCTCGCCGCCATCATTTCCGGCCTTTGTTCATGCTTGTTCTAGCCCTCTCTCCGCTTTCTCCCCATTGTGTGCTTCTACAAAAAAAAAAATCTTTCAGATTTTACCAAGGCCCTGAAAAACATTATTTAACCCCCCACCCCCCGGTTACCCCTCCCCCACAACACAAACATATCTGTTACTATTACTTATCCCCCCAACGGAATTCCTCCCCCAATGACGCAGCGCCGTTTGTGATTTAAGAATCACTGAACAGCAGAGTAGGAAACTCTTGTTATTTTAGGAATCAATGGAATATCAGAAGGGAAGAGGGGTTATTTATTAGGTTAAAAATATAGTTAAATTGCGTATTACAGAGAGAAGACCGGCGACGAGAGAAATATGGGGATGGTATCAGCAAAGGAGGGAAGGTGAACTTATATAGGCTCTGTCAAGAGAGAGAGAGAGAGAGGAGAGGAGAGAGAGAGAGACCTAGGAACAAAAGGAGAGAAAGAAGTTTGTTTAGCCATCTTGCTTAATACAGTCTCCCCTGGAACTGAAGGAAAGGCAATTTGTTCCGGTGTTCACAAAACCAAGTTATATAAACAAGTATAAATTAGAAGCTGGTAAGATCGCACGTGAACTCCCTTGAATAGGCTGCTGAGCAGAAAGGAAGGAAACCCGGATTCAGGAATCTGAAGTCGTTGTGACTCTGAGAGGAGAAATGAAACAGCTACTACGTTGCTCTGCAGTGTTACGTAAGACTGGTGTTTCTTGATTAAGTGTTATGATAAAATGTGAAACGTTGTAGTTATTTGTAAATATAACAAAATTAGGCGTTGGTATTTTGTAATATCAAAAAGTGAAATTGGCTATATGATGGCAGATTATTGTTATGTAATGGAATATAACCATAGTTGAATACATGAAGTGTTGCAATAATGGTACTATTAAAAAAAATTAAATTAGCTATATGATGGCCAATTTATTACGACTGAAATAAGACCGTATTTAATAGACTGAGCCGAAAAAAAAGCAAGATTCGCTTTAATTGAACGTCAAGTGAAAGAAAAAATAACGTTCGAAAATGAGCCTTGGGATTCTACGCAAATGAAATAAACACCAGTAGGCGAAAGTATGAAGCATGCCATATAGAAGGCACTTCCCATAGAAAGCGAAGGCAAAAGGCAGTGTCCTTTTTATGAGAAAAAAAATTGTAATTTCTTCGGAGGGTTTTTTTTTTAACCTTTTTCCATTCCTCATTGTCTTCTGATCCGTAGTCGATACGCCTTTCTTGATCTCAGATCCTCATGGAAAATTCATACCATAGGGATCCCCTGTGCTTGAAGATGGATTTATTGTAAAGGGAAGCAGACAATAGATGAAAAGGGGAGGTCGCCAGGCCCACAAAGGAAATATGTTTAATACATAGAGACACATACCACACGCACACACACACACACACCACACACACATATTATAAATGTTCCTATATATCATATATATATATATATATATATGTAATATATACTATATATATAGATATATATAATATATATATATTCTATATATATTTTGATATTATATATATATATAGATTATATCTATATATATATATATATATATATTATATATATAAATAATTAATTTATTAAAATATATATTATAAATGAACTGTATCACATCACGTGATTGTTGACGGTGTCGTTTAAGGCGTCACTACATTCTGAGGTTCTTCACTGTGTGCTGGTCGATCCCACGAGACAACGGAGGTATTTTTTCAACAAAAGAAATTCCCGTCCGGTTCACATTTATAAAATATTGGCGAGTAGAGCCGGATGGATATAAACGACATTTGTAGCTAAATGCGCATACACACACACGCACACACACACACACCACACACACACACACATTATAACTATATATATATATTATATATATAAATATATAATATATATATTACAATATATAGACATATTATATATATATATATCTATTATATACTCATATACAGATATATTATTCATATATATATATATATATATATATATTATATATTATACTAATATATATATATATATATATAATATATATATATATCTACTCAGTGAAACTCATAATCGGTCTGGCATTTTTTACTTCATAATATTAGTATTAGACGTTTAGGTATTACCTATCGACTGTAATACACACTGCCTTCACATAAATATAATCTTGTTATGCAAAATGAATCGATTGAGTTTTACCAAGTCAGTCACGGAAAAATGGACAATGATATTTTCATTGTATATACATTAGTTTTTTTGTTGAGCTCCAATATGTTAACACGACCTTTACTATCAGTTATATACGTAACTACTATTCAGGTTGTTTCGCCAAGACACCAGCAGTTCAGAAAAAGCTCGAATAAATTTCTCAGAGGTTTTTCCCTGTGAGTCCTTCGGATTAGGCCGTCCAAAATAAGTAGAGAGTTGAGGGTGAGGAAGAAAAAGAATGACCAGACTTTGAGACTTTTGAACCAAAGGGAGGAAAGGCCATTTGTATTCGAACAGACTTAAGAGCAACTCCATCCAGCTCCCTGTCCCGGTTTTATTGTGATGCATTCCTCGGCTGAGCTCTTATAAAAAAAAAAAATAAATAAAAAAATAAAAAATAATAAAAAAAAAAGAAGAAGAGAAGAAGACGAAGAAGAAGAGAAGAGAGTAGAAGAAGAAGAAGAAGAACTAGGGAAGTAAGATGAATGAAGCAGTTCCGAAAGATTTCTCTGCAAAAAAAAAAATTAAAAAAAATAAAATAAAACAATATCTTAGATTTTACTCTATAATCAACAATCGCTGGTGGTCATGATGTACTCGCTCGGATGCATATTCTTTTTGAAGGCTATTATTCTCTAAGTACTTAATCCTCAGTAATACTGTCTTTTATCGTCTTTAAAACAGGGAACTCTCAAGTATGAACTGTTCGTTTCCTTCAAGGCTAAGTCGTGGTCGCATTCAACTGGGTTGATCTCTAAGAATTTATTAGTTGCGTTTACGACATTTTTTTTTTTTGTTAGGTTGTTCGAGAGCAACCAGTATTCTCTGTAGACTGGTTAATGGTCCAGGAGGTGGAGCAGAACGGGAAGTCTTTGGTTAAATTCTGTTTTAGAATTAGATGGTTAAATGACGTTTTGAGTTAGATTAAGGTCTCCGCCTTACGCTTGTCATGGTGTGGTGGTCTAGAGGCAGTCTGTAGGTGTGTGGAGGGTCCTAATTCGTCGGTGTTTTCGTCGTTTTGTTAATTTTTAGTGTGGTACTGAAAAGCATTTTTCTGATATTTCGAATTCATTCGCGGTCGGTTATATGATCTCATAAGGTTAATGACTCCTAAATTTTATATATACGTACTTCTTCTAATCAGATTCAAAAGGGACCATTACATTATAGTGTCCTCAAAGACTAAGTATGTATTTAGGAAAGATTAAATGTTTTTTTTTTTCCTGTAAAGTTCTAAAAATAGAGGTCGGATTTTGTGTTTTCATAATGCAGGGACATTTTGAGTATAAGTTGTTTAGTAAGATGTTAAAATTTTTAAGTAAATCCTTTTGGCATACGCAAACCCCCCCCCCCCCCCCCATCCCCTTTAAAGTATACGAACTAAGTTTTTTTTAACACTATGTTAAATTGATTTGGTTTTACAAGTATCTTAGATTTTAAGTTTTTCGTATATTGTCATAATGTTGAATTTTGTCTCATTTTCCACTACACATGATGCTAGCTGAAAACTCATTGTGGGGTAGTTATTATTTGTATCTGACGCAGAGACTATTCAAGAGAGGTTAAAGGAATTTGTTGTCCTGTTGCAAAAATGGAATGGGCTGTGAATTTCACTACACTGATTATATTGCCCTCCTAATGAAGATGAGACTAATTTTAATTCTTATTATAAATGGTCTTAAATGGTTCATTATTAGTATAACTAATTTAGATTCGTTGAAGGACTAGATTTTAAATTACAATTTGTGAAACTGCGAGAATAAAATTTAACGGGTAATAAGGGAACTAATGAGAGAGGATGTGTGGTTAATCTTTGAAATTACATGAAACGCTATTTCCTGAAACCACTTGGCCTAAGACCCTTACACGTCTTTCATAAGCCATAGATAAAATGTTATTTAAAATACCACTGAATAGGTAGGCATAATTGGGAAAAAAAGGAGACATCAAAGAGACAAATGTAACAAAATCACTCGTGTAGGGATAATATGAAGTGTCATATAAACAAGGAAATAAAAGTATGATATTAAGCTTGCTAAAAAAAAAAAAAAAAAAAAAAAAAAAAAAAGACACTCAGTTGAATGGCTAAAGGGATATTTGGAAGGCGGATGGTGTGGGAGGAGGGGAGGGGACGCGGACGGGGCTAACCAAAATCAAGATTAAATAGATAGCTGATATTAAACAAGCCACAGGCTATCAAAATTCACATCGGCACGAGTAAACAAAACTAAGAACAAGTTCAATCAAACGTAGTCTATATAAACAAAACCACCGTAGGAGGGTAATGCCGTCAGTGCACCTCATGGCCGGCACTGTAGGCATTGTACTTAAGGTTCATTGCAGCGTACTTTCGGGCCCTAAACTGCAACCCCTTCATTCCAAAACCCATAGCAAGCGAATGCCGGCACTTGCACAGAACAGTACAAAAAGAGGATGATTCAGTGGCAAAAGCCTCCACTGGAGCCTGGCAAGAAAACATCAAGCTACCTTGCAGTAATAAGTGTACGAGCACCAACCTGAGGGAGTGATAGAAAACGATAAGGCAAAGTCCTCTGGGACTATGGTATCAGAACGGATCTAGGGTGATACGTGCAAAACAGGACCAGAACGTGACTTTGATTGACAAAAATGTCAAGAAGAAATTATCAATCATTGATGTCGCAATACCCATGGGACACCAGAGTTGAAGAGAAAACAGAGGGACAAAAAATGGATAAGTATCCAAGATATGAAATAGAAATAAGAAGGATATGGGATAGGCCCGTGGAAATCGTACCAATAATCATAGGAGCACTAGGCACGATCCTAAGATCCTGTAAAAGGAACTAGAAAAAATAGAGGCTGAAGTAGCTCAGAACTCATGCAGAAGGAGTGTGATCCTAGAAGGCGCACATAGTAGAGAGTGATGGATCCTAAGGTGGCAGGATGACAAACGGAACCCCACACTATAAATACCACCCGTTGAATTGGAGGACTGTGATAAAGCAAAAAAAAACTAAAAAAATAAAATAAAAAAATAAAAGATAAATAATACTATGGCAAAACAAATCCACAGTTATGTTAAAATGTACCATATATTTCAGTTTAAAAACAGAAAGATAGCTTTGGAATCTGTTCCGGTTCCCCTTGTCAATCAGCTTGCTAAGGGGAAACCGAAACAGATTCCCAAAAGCTATCTTTGCTGTTTTTTAACTGAAAATATATGTACATTACCTAACTGTGGATTTGTTTGCCATTATTATATATCTTTAGTTTTTTATTCTATTTATTTTTTTTTTTTTTGCTTTATCACAGTCTCCAATTCGACTGAGTTGGTATTTATAGTGTGGGGTTCCGGGTTGCATCCGCCACATTAGGATGTCCACACTTTTTTACTATGTGTGCGTTTCTAGGAATCACACTCTTCTGATGAGTCCTGGCGTTCTTCAGCTCCAAGTTTTTCTAGTCCTTTTAAGGGATCTGGGGATTCGTGCCAAGCTCCTATGATATGGTACGATTTCCACGGGCATATCCCATATCATTCTATTCTATTTTCAGATCTTGAAAAAATACTTACCTTTTTTCCCCATCTCTTCTCTTCAACTCTGTGTCCCATGGTATTGCGAAATTCAATGAGTGGATACTTTATTCTTATCTTTGGTCAATCAACGTCACGTCTGGATATTTGCACGTATTCACCGATACGTCTGAGACCAGAGTCCCAGAGGATCTTTGCTGATCGTTTTCTATCAATCCTACAGGTGTGATAGTACACTTATTACTGAGGTAGCTGAGTTTTCATTGCACAGGCTCCAGTGGAGGTCTTTTTTTTCCCGCTGAATATGCCTCTTTTTGTACGGTTCTGTGCAAGTTGCCGGGCCATCACTGCTAGGTGGTTTTATGGTTTCATTTTTGTATTGCACTCCTACATATGGGAGGAGATGCTATTTCGGTCTATCGTTCTTTGAAAAATATCTGGTTTTTAAGGCCTGATCTTGTGCCGACGTTATCATTCCTTCAGTTCTCTTTAGCTCCTCCCCTCTGTAGCCATTGCCATGTGTCATCGCTGGTAGTTTCTTTAGTCTGTCTCATGTATGTCCGTGCATTGGTTTGTTGTGCCAGTCCTCTGTTGTCTGTCATTCTCCTTCTCTCGTATATTTCTTGGTTCTTCGTCTACTTATAGTCATTCTTCCCAAGCACTCTTAGCACACTCGTCTTCCACTGGTTTCAGATATTTGACCCAGTGCTCTGTTCTACGATGTGCGCAGTCCTTATACTCAGTAGTCCTCTCCCTCCTCCCTTTCGTGTTATTGTATAGTCTGTCTGTATTTGCACTGGGTGTTAGGCTTTGTGTATTTGCATATGTTTCCTGTTTTCTGATCTATGCTGCGGACTTCGCTCGTCCAATTCCATTATCACTGCGCTGTATCTGATTACTGGCACTACCCATGTGTTATGGCTTTATCCATATTTACGGTCGTTGAGTTTTGATTGGAGTATCGCCTGAGTCTCTGCATATATTCTTTCCTGATCGTTGTCCTCATCTCTTGGTGTTTTATATCCCTCCTTCCATATGAACAAGTATTTGTATACAGTCTCACCTATGTGTTTGATGTTGCTCCCATCTGTAGCTTTGTCTCTTCAGTATCATTACTTGACCTGTTGTTATGTGACTAAGGCGCATTTTGTCTATTCCAAACTCCATCCTGATGTTCCCCAGATTACAATCCTTACAGTCTGATTAGGGTATTCTATTTCATTGATAGGTTCTTACCCATACCGCTTGATGTCGTCGAGACATCAGATGGGTTGATTTCGCGTGCCTCTTTTCGTTAGTTGGTACCCGGCATCAATCTTCTGTAGTACTTTTGTCATGGGAATCATGGCTACTACGAAGAAATGGGGACAGTGAGTGCCTTGTGAAAGATCCTATCCTGATTAATAACTTGCTAGTCTTTATACAGAGCGTTGTTAGTATTGGTCTATTCCAGTGTGCGCATTGTATTTGAGGAAGTGATGGTGGTTTCTCTGCTCATATATTCAGGCATTCTATTAGCCATGTGCGTGGGTTATCATGTCGAAGGCTATTTTATAGTCTATCCATGCATGCTTAGGTTGGTTTTCCTTCTCCTAACTGTTTCATTTCATACAATTTTGTCTATTAGGAGATGGTCTTTTGTGACCCGACACTTCCTTCTGCAGCCTTTTCTGTTGGTGGAGGATGGTGTTTGGTCTTCCTTAGGTAGGGTATTAGCCTTTCACTGATTGATACCTGTTAGTAAACTCAAATTATGGGTAGGCAGGTAATAGGCCTGTAGTTACGGCTATATCTTATTATGAATTATTAGTATTATTATATTATTATTATTATTATTATTATTATATTATACTATTTTAGAAGATGAATCCTATTCACATGGAACAAGCCCACAAAGGGGCCATGACTTGAAATTAAAACTTCACAAAGAATATTATGGCTTCTTTGAAGAAGTAAGATAGTAAAGGGAAACTACAGAAAGAAGAGACACACTTATTAAAGAGGGAAAAATAAGTGAAATGAATAAATCAACACGTAGATAAATAGATAATGCTTCTGGGAGGAAAGACAGTCCACAATACGTTGGGGTAAATGGAAGGAAGATAAACGCTCCCCCAACCCCACCCCCTCTGGGTACCGAGGATTCCGGTGCATTCATTAATCATTGAGCTGGATTTAATTAGTCCTGAATCCCTGAGGCATTTGCAGATGAAAGGGAGGACCCTTGCCCTCTTAAGGTTTTTTTAGGCAGGTAGTAGTACCAGCTAAGGTTCTTTCCCCAGGGAGGGGAATCGGTCTCTCCCCTCCCCCCCCCCCCTTTTCTCAAAATAGAGGTCATTTAATGAACACACCTTCATCCTTTCTTTCTATAAGCCTAACACACTGTTGTTCTGAATTATTGAACGTTTATAGTTATCACGGGATTAGGGATTAATGCAGCTGAAATAGGACGACTAATAGGTGAAAGTGACAACAAGCGTCTCTCTCGCTCTCTCTCTCTCTCGGCGCGCCCCCAACGCGGAATCAGATGAATTTATTTATGGTGATAGAAAATTCTTTTTCTCGATATAAATGCGATTCGGATACCACATAAGCTGGCTATGGCCCGTTCCTAGGTAGACCAATCTTTCCACGCCACGTAAAAATATCGAATCCTTCGGCAGCAGCCTAGGAGAGCCTGTTAGCAGCTCAGTAGTCTGATAAACTAGATATACTTAACTTCTTGTTCAAGAAAAGGCAGTGATGATGAGTGAAGAACTAACTACACAAAAATGTTTTCTATTCCACTCTTTCATGATCCGGTACATGTAAGTGCCTCTCGACGAAAACGTTGCGATATCTTTTAAGAAACAGGGACTTGGAACAAGTACTTTGTAGTACTCTACATTTTCAAGTTCAGCGTGAACTTGGCAAATGTAGAATATATTACGAAAGTACTGTTCCAATACCGGTTCCACCTACCGTTCTAACCGTGGATTTAAGGATATTCTCCATATGTATATATATATATTATATATATATATTATATATATATATATATACATAATTTAATACTACATAAATATTTGTGTGCTGCTTTTAATCAATGGGTTATATGCGGATTTCTTAGAAAGATAATCGCAAACAGGTATTTGCCGAGATAGCACTTATATGGTACCTGCCTGATCATGGAAAGAGTGAAATAGAAAACCCAATTAATATTTGCCAGATTTTTTGGGGGGGGGACTGAGTATGAAAGGCAATCAAATATATGTATATCTATTATATATATATATATATTATATATATATTATATAATATATACTATACTATCGAGCTACAAGTCCTTTATAGTGTAATTCGCTCTACCTCGGAATTATATATATTTTCATATATTGCTTAAACCGAAGGGGAATTTTTTCTCGATAATAGATTTACTGACTTGGGCGCGAAACGCCGGTCCATTATAAATTCCAGGAGCGTCAGTGGAAGCTAAACCACTCAACCACTGACGCTCCTGGATAATAATGTACCGCGTTCGCGCCCAAGTACAGGTAAATCTATTATCGAGAAAAAAATTCCCCTTCGGTTAAGATATATGAAATATATTATATTCCGAGGTAGAGCGAATTAAGATATAAAGGACATTGTAGCTCGCTATATGTCTATGAATCACGGTAATCTTGATATGACTTAAATAATATATTTATATATATATATATTATGATATATATATATCTATATGTATATATAATATTATATATATATATATATATATATAATATTATTTATATATATTATTTACATATATATATATATATAATAGATTTGATATTTATATATATATGTGTGGTGTGATGGTGCATGTGTGTGTGTGTATGCAAGTGATGTATGTATCTATAAAAATATTTCTAAAATCAAGAGCTATCCAATATAATCATAAATTGTAGATGTCATTAATACGTTACTAACTGCTTAGAATTTTCGTTTAAATATTTCAGGTTTCTGCTATCCCATGCATCATAAATCCATGATGAAAAAAACCACGACGTAATATTACACGTCATTGGAAGCCATTAATTCATCAAGGTTTTTCTTCCAAGCCAGATATTGACTGACGAGCTATAATACTACACAACGACCACTGCCTTGAAGGCTTCGACCTCCCAATCTACAGGGAGGTCAGATATTACGTACCGGAGGCGGACTACCGTTTCTTGTTCAACATTACGGGCTGCTCTGTGAGCAAGAGCCCGTGCTGGCATAATGTCAGCTTAATCTAAAACAATATTGTTGAGCACCTTCGGGGAACTTACTGAGAGTTGGATATGCGTTCAGGGCTGTTTGAGAATTGATATCATTATGCGTGGATGCTTGACAGTCACATTTTCAACAAAAAAGCTGGAATCACGTAACAATCGTAATAGTAATATTAGTGACAAACACTTTTTTCATATTCTCTTGTTATGTTTTTTTGCTTCAAGTCCATGATGAAAAGATAAACCGTTCGTCGTAGTTAAGCAAGATCAGTATTTATTCCAAATTGTCGAGCTGTATTTTCTAAAAACATTTTTCCTACTTTCTGATTAAAAAAAAAAAAAAGTTACACATCGAAACGGTTATAGTCCTGGACTGATAATGGCGATTACATAACATTGGTCTGAGGTCAGGAATCGCTTATGTCGCGCTCATAATGTTCAAGAAGACTCTTGGCGTCTCCATTATCATAAAAGCTCAGTATTTCAATATGACTTGCATTTTCTACCTAAAAATGTGGTTAGGGATATGGACTAGCTCTCAATGTGATTCAAAGTCAGTTTTGAATATTAACAATTAATGATGTAAATAGCTCCTTTGCCTAAAAAATGTGCTTAGGGCTATGGACTGGCCTTCAATGATTCAAAATCAGTTTTGAATATTATCAATTCACGATGCTAATAGCTCGTGATTTTTTCGCAAGAAATAACTTGTCATCTAGTTCGAAAAGTGACAGGACAGGCCGAAACATTCTGACAGATCGTTCACGCTTCATTAGATTGTTATGTGCTCAGTTATTCACTGATGCACTTTTGACATGTTAATATAAAGAGAGTGGTGTCTCTTAAGTGAAATCGTTGCGTGACCAATATGTTCTACGGTGGTCATCCACAAGAAAGGGGGCGAGGGTCGTCTTAATTACGTGTTAAATGGATCATCACCTTTTAAATAATTGATTTATTATGCAGTAATTGGGGTGTGGTCTGCGTTTTTAAATGATGGGAGTTTAAATTGTTGAATTGCCACTAATCTTGGTCATAATTTGAGATGAA
>NC_087200.1:33841106-33853606 GCF_015104395.2 Macrobrachium nipponense
GAAACAAAAACGTTGGCCAAACCGTTCAATGTCTTGAAAACTAGGGAAAAGCGAGTAGTAACCTCTCCCATCCCTTTTTCTTACAACTTTCCATTGAAATATTATATGAAATTAAGAAAAAACAAAGATATTTAATATACATTCAGAAGGCCGTCAATGGTTTCACCTCATAACAATTCAAAAGCTATCCTAGATTTGTATTTGGGACTTAACAAGCATACATACGTAAAAACTGCGCCCTTGTTTAACTTACAATTTTCGGATTATCAAGGAATGAAAGAAGTTCCAGCTTGGCCCAGATTTCAAAAGAATATTCAAGTGCATGGATGTCTCCGGGCATAAAGCTGCATTCCATCCAACCCCTTTCTGGACAACGGGTCTGTAGAGTGACGTAAGACGGGGTGATATGGAAATCTCTCTCAAACACCCCGACATCCAAGAAGTTATATGAGTGACTGTATACATCAGTCACATTCAATTAGATTAGTGTCATGAAGGTCTTTTAGTTCGTAGGACAGACTGTAACATTGGTTCGCTCATTGAAGACGACATAATTGTGCGCACCCCGTCAGCAGTCAATATTTCTAAGAGACACTGACATTCCCAAGTCTTTCGTCTCAATCGTTGTCTGCCTCTGTCGAATCGTTTATCCTCAGGATAATTCTAAAATTTTTTTCTTTTCTTTCTTTTTGAAATTTGTCCCGCTCTTCTTGGATTCTCCCCTTCTCATTTATACCTTTATTTTGTTTTCTTTTTCCCCTTTTCGTCTGTTCATTGTCTTTACTCCTCGATGCGGTAAATTTTGGTTTCTTCGTCCCTTGTACCACTTTCAACGCCATAATATCTTCCATCTCTCTCTCTCTCCCTCTCTCTCTCTCTCTCTCTCTCTCTCTCTCTCTCTCTCTCTCTCTCTCTCTCTCAAGATTTTTTAGCATTTCTACTCATAGTTTCAAACTGTCAAGTGTTACTCTCTCTCTCTCTCTCTCTCTCTCTCTCTCTCTCTCTCTCTCTCTCAAGATTTTTAGCATTTCACTCATATTTCAACTGTCAAGTGTTACTCTCTCTCTCTCTCTCTCTCTCTCTCTCTCTCTCTCTCTCTCTCGAATCTCGTATTTAGCTTTTGACTATACTTTCAAACTGTACTCTTTCTTCATAGGAAGGAGTAAATATTAAAGAGCCGAATTAGCAAAACAAAAAATTCAAAAGCTTTTCCAATAAGTATTCTTTTCCTGCAGATCATGCAGCATTAGAATGCAAATTCTAGGAACCCTTTCTTTCTCGGAGAATCATGATTATTGACAAAACTTCAAGTTTAATTCGCTTACCAGAAACCCAGAAAGTTAATTAATCATGTAATCTTTAATGTTTACATCGCTGTATGCGTGATTCACCATATGAAACAGCACGAAATTCCACTTAAACTGACAATGGGAGATTAGAATAAAAAGTCAAAACTACAGAGATTAGTATTTCCAAACTTTCTTGTCTTTTTGGTGCAGGGAAATGGTGGGAAGTGGCCCTGCCAAATCAAACTTTCTGTCAATTTACGTAGTATTTGAAAGCACTACAGACCTAAACGATGCTAAAATAATCATTGCCAGATTTTTGTTTTATCATATGAAAACATTTCGTAACGTTTTACACTGGGTAACGACGTCAACATAGCGTTTGTTCTTAATCGTGGCACAGATTTTGAGCTACGTTGCCATTTCTCTTAAAGGATTTACGTCTAAGTGTTCCTTTAAATCCTACGTAGAAACGGAAGGATAACAGTTTAAAAACATATAACGGTGCCTGAATAAATATATAAGTGAGGCAATACGATTACAGTTGTTTACGGTACTATAGAAATTTCACATCAACCGCGCATTTGATGTCTAGGCCAGTCCCTTACGACGCTCCTGATTGGCGGTTGATAAGCCAATCACAGGGCTGGAAATTCTTAGTCTCTCTCTCGTGAGTTCACCTAAGCAGAATGTATATTCCACCTCTATTCAGGGATACTTTTGAAAGACGTATCCCTCAGGAGAGGTGGAACATAGATCCTACCCATGTGAACTCTAGAGAGACTGAGAGTTTCCAGCCCTGTCATTAGTTTATCAACAGCCAACCAGGAGCGTCGTTAGGGACTGGCCTAGACATCAATTGCACGGCTGATGTGAATCTACTATAGGATATTTTTTGGTCATAAGGTCGTTGCTTCCTTCCCCCTTCGTTTTCAACTCCCCAGCAACATACTGCTCTCTTATCACGGGAGTTCTTGAGTGACTCGGCGCAATCGAGTTTTTTGTACAGCATATAATCACGGCCACCGAAAATAGATCTATCTTTCGATGGCCTCGGTATAATACTGTACAAGCCCTTGAAATTATACCCACGGGCCGGTGGTGGCCTGTCCTATTATATCGTTGCCAGACGCACTATTATGGCTAAATGAAACTTGAAACACGGCCCAGTGGTGGCCTGTCCTATGATGTCACTGCCAGACTCACGATTATGGTTAATTTTAACCTTGAATAAAATAAAAACTACAGGGGCTAGAGAAGCGCCTCAGTGGCGTGGTCGGTATGGTCTTGGCCTGCCACCTCGGTAGCCGCGAGTTTGATTTTCGGGCATGCCATTGAGTGGTTAGAGATGGGTATTTCTAGTGGTAGAAGTTCACTCTCGGCGTGGTTTGGAAGTCACGTAAAGTCGTTGGTCCCGTTGCTGAATAACCACTGGTTCCATGCAACGTAAAAACACACAAACAAAGAAACAGAGGCTAGAGGGCTACAATTTGGTATGCTTGATTATTGGAGGGTGGATGATCAACATCCAATTTGCAGCCCTCTCGGTTCAGTAGTTTTTAAGATCTGAGGGCGGACAGACAAAGCCAGCTCAATAGTTTTCTGTTACTGAAGTCTAAAATCCGTGTGGGAATACCTACGTACTTTGGGACCATAGAAGTGATCCCTTAGGAGCAGAGTAAGTAATTATACTTTTGTGCAGGACATCACGTAGTCTGTAATGCCATGGCTGAGGCTGACATCTGGGAGAGATCTCCTTAATTTTAGATGTCACGTGACATACTTTCACTATGATCCTGGTCTCTCTCTCTCTCTCTCTCTCTCTCTCTCTCTCTCTCTCTCTCAAGACGAGTATTCCGTATAATTTAATCGTTTACTTCTTAGTTTCTAATCGAATCTGTGGCTTTATACAAACGATTACACATCATGTTGCGAATATTTTTTCAATATTATCTGATGACGTATATGACTATGCAGCAGGTCAAATGAGAATAAAAAAAAAAAAAAAAGTCTTATGATAATGGAGAACATTATGAGCGCGAACATAAGCGATTCCTGACCTCAGACCAATGTAATGTAATCGCCATTATCAGTCCAGGACTATAACCGTTTCGATGTGTAACTTTTTTTTTTAATCACAAAGTAGGAAAAATGTTTTTAGAAAATACAGCTCGACAATTTGGAGTAAATACTGATCTTGCTTAACTACGACGAACGGTTTGCCTTTTCATCATGGACTTGAAGCAAAAAAAAAATACCTAGAGAATATGATAAAAGTGTATGTTACTAATATACTATTACGATTGTTACGTGATTCCAGCTTTTTTGTTGAAAATGTGACGGTCAAGCATCCACGCATAATGATATCAATTCACAAACAGCCCTGAACGCATATCCAATCTCCAGTAAGTTCCCCGAAGCTGCTCAACAATATTGTTTTAGATTAAGCTGACCTCATGCCAGCACGGGCTCTTGCTCATAGAGCAGCCCGTAATGTTCAAAAAGGAAAGGTAGTCCGTCTCCGGTACTTAATATCTGACCTTCTTGTAGATTGGGAGGTCGAAGCCTTCAGGGCAGTGGTCGTCGTGTTGTATTATAGCTCGTCAGTCAATTTCTGGCTTGGAAGAAAAACCTTTGATGAATCCCGGTTTCCAAATGACGTGGAATATTACGTCGTGGTTTTTCATCAATGGAGTTCGATGCTGGGATGAGCAGAACCTGAAATAATAACACGAAATTCTAATCATTTTAATAACGAGATTAATGAAAATTCAATTTATGATTATATTAGAAAGCAATGATTTTAGAAATATGTTATATATACACATACATACTTGCATACAGACACACACACCACACACATATATATATATATGTGTGTGTGTGTGTGTGTGTGTGTAGAAAATGTAGAATGTACTACGAAAGTACTTGTTCCAAGTCCTGTTTTACTTAATTTTCTACCGTGAATATAAGGATATTCTGAATATATATATATATATATATATATATATATATATATATATATATATATATATATATATATATATATATATATATATATACATATATATATATATATATATATGATATATACTATATATATATATATATATATATATATATATATATATATATATATATATACCATACGTACATATATATATATATATATATATATATATATATATATATACTATATATATATATATATATATATATATACATAATACACATAAATATTTGCGTGCACGCTTTTAATCAATGGGTATATTTCGATTTCTTAGAAAGATAATCGCAAACAGTATTTGTGATATAGCCCTTACATTGTACCTGATCATGAAAGAGTGGAAATAGAAAGCCCATTTAATATTTCCAGATGAACTGAGTAATGAAAGCAAATCAAAGGAAAATGCTACTCGTAGTTTGAAGAGAGAAAACAGGACACAAATCCGAAAACATTTTTGTGTAGCTGTTAAGTTCTTCACTGCATCATCACTTTACTTTTCCTTGAGCAGAGAAGTTAAGTATATCTTAGTTTTTCCAGACCACTGAACTGATTAACAGCTCTCCTAGGGCTGCTGGCCCGAAGGATTAGATATTTTTACGTGGCTAGGAACCAGTTGGTCTACGTAGGAACGGGACCTACAGCTTATTGTGGTATCCGAATCGCATTGTATCGAGAAAAGAATTTCTATCACCAGAAAGGAATTCCTCTGATTCCGCGTTGGCCGAGCCGAGAATCGAACTTCGGACCACCGGATTGGTAGCCGAGAGAGAGAACCCTTCTGTTACTTACACCTATTAGCCGTCCTATTTTAGCTGCGATTATTCCCTAATAATCCCGTGATAACTATAAACGTGCAATAATTCAGACAACAGTGGTGTTTAGGCCTAGAGAAAAAAAACGACGAGGCATGTTCACTAGAATGACCTCTATTGTGTGAAGAAAGAAAGACCAGATTCCCCTCCCAGGGGAAAGAACCATAGCTAGGTACTACCAACTGCCCTAAAACCCTAAAAAGGGCTGAGTGGTCTCCCTTTCATCTGCAGATGCATCAGGGATTCAGGACTAATTAAATCCAGCTCAATGATTAATGAATGCACCGGAATCCTGGGGTACCAGAGGGCGGGAGCGTTATCTCCTTCCATTTACCCCACGATTGTGGGACTGTCTTCCTTCCAGAAGTATTATCTATTTATCTGCGTGTTGTTTTATTCATTTAACTTATTTTTTTCTCTTTTAATAAGTCGGGGGGGTCTCTTCTTTCTTTACTTCCCTTTACCTTGTCTTACTTCTTCCTAAAGAACACCATAATATTCTTTGGAAGTTTTAATTTCAAGTCAGTGGCCCCTTTGGTGGGCTTGTTCCATATGAATAGGGTTCATCTAATAATAATAATAATAATAATAATAATAATAATAATAATAATAATAATAATAATAATAATAATAATAATAATAATAATAATAATAATCATGGATGGAAACAGTCCCAAGTTTTAGAGAAAATGCCTTATAATTAACATAGTCTTATGCTTAATAATAGTTTCTTATTAATACCCTAACCATTGTCGATATAGATTATTGAATGTGAAAGTTAGGCCAAAGGCCAAGAATTGGGACCTGTGAGGTCATTCGACGCCGGAACGGAGAGTGAGAGTAATAAGTTTGAAAGGTGTAACAGGAGGAAAACCTCAAAGCAGTTGCACTATGAATCAAGTGTTAAGTGAGGGTAGAAAGTAAGAAGAAAGAGAATATAAACGGCGTTAAGGTAAAGGGAATGAAAGGGGTTGCAGTTAGGGGCCGAAGGGACACTGCAAAGAACTGTAAAGTAATGCCTACAATGCACCGCATGAGGTGCACTGACGGCAGTAGCCTCCTACGGTGCTTGTTTATATAGACATGTTTGATTGAACATTTCTTAGTTTTGTTTTTCTCGTCCGATCTGAATTATGATAGCCAGGAGTTTAAGAAAGGCTGTAATGCTGCTATGCAGCACCATGCCTGAATGAACATCTGTGGCTTGATTATCAGCTAGTTTATTTATTCTTTGATTTTTGGTTAGACCCGTCCGCTTCCCCCCCCCCCCCCCCCCCCCCCCCCCCCCCCCCCCCCCCCCCCCCACCCCCCCCCCCCCCCCCCCCCCCCCCCCCCCCCCCCCCCCCCCCCCCCCCCCCCCCCCCCCCCCCCCCCCCCCCCCACCCCCCCCCCCCCCCCCCCCACCCCCCCACCCCCCCCAACCGCCTCCGCAAGTATTCCTTTAGCCATTCAGTTGAGTGGACCTTTTTTTCTTTCTTTTTTTTTAAGCAAGCTTAATAGTCCTACTTTCATTGCTTGTTTATATGAACTTCTATTATCCCTACATGAGTGATTTTGTTACACTTTTCTCTTGATGTTTACTTATTTTCCCAATTATGCCTTCCTTTCAGTGGTATTTTTTAAATAACATTTATCTATGGTTATGAAGGACGTGTAAGGGTCTCTTGGGCATCTGGTTTCAGGAAATAACAGTTTCATGTCACTTCAAAAGGATAACCACCCCCACCCCCTCTCTTAGTTCCCTATTACCTGTTAACTTTCATTCTCCAGTTTCACAACTTGTAATTCAACAGCAAGTCTTCAACGGATCTAAATTAGTCTTAATAATAATGAACTTTAAACCATTTATATAACAATAAAATTATTCTCATCTTCATTAGGGCAAATATAATCAGTATAGTGAAATTCACATCCATTCCATTTGCAACAGGAAACAAATTCCTTTAATCTCTCTTGAATAGTCTGTGTCAAATACAAATAAAAATAATCCAAGAGTTTCAGTAGCCATCAATGTGTAGTGGAAAATGAGACAAAATCCAACATTATGAAAAAAATACAGAAAAACTAAAATTTAAGAGACTATAAAACAAATCAATTACAGAGTTTAAAAAAAAACTTAGTTCGTATACTTAAAGGGCGGAGGGGCGGTTGCGTATGTCAAAAGGAATTACTTAAGATTTTACAACTTACTAAACAATTTATACTCAAAATTCCTGCATTATGAAAACACTAAATCCGACCTCTATGTTTATAAATTTTACAGTAAAAAAAAAAAATTTAATTTTCCATAAATAAAATACTTAGTCTTTTGAGGACACCATAGTGGTAAGGCCATTTGGATCTGAGTAGAAAAGTACGTCTATATAAAATTTAGGAAGCGTTAACCCTGTGAGCTCATAAAATCGACACGGGAATGATATCAAATATCAGAAAAATGCTAGAAGTACAACACTAAAAGATGAACAGAAACGACGAAAAACACCGATGAATTAGGACACTCCACACACCTACAGGCTGCTCTAGGATCCTCAGACTATGACAGTGCAACGGAAGACTTAATCTAACTCAAAACGTAATTTAACCAACTAATTTTAAAACAGAATTTAGCCAAAGACTTTCCCGTTCTGCGTCACCTCCTGAGACCATAAACCAGTATACAGAGAATAAGTGGTTGTTCGAACAAGCTAACAAAATAAAAAATGTCGTAAACGCAACTAATAAATTCTTAGAGATCAACCCAGTTGAATGCGACCACGACGTAGCCTTGAAGGAAACGAATAGTTAATAGTTGAGAGTTCCCTTGTTTAAGAGAAAAGACAGTATTACAGAGAATTAAGTACTTAGAGAAGAATAAGCCTTCAAAAAGAAAATGTATCCGAGTACATCATGACGCACCAGAGATTGTTGAGTATAGAGTAAAATCTAAAGATTTTATTTTATTTTTATTTATTTATTTTTTTTTTTTTGCAGAGAAATCTCTCGGAAACTTATATTTATCTTACTTCCCTAGTTTTCTTCTTCTTCTACTTCTATTTTTTTTTTTTAAGAGCTCAGCCGAAAGAAGGCATCACAATAAAACCAGGGACAGGGAGCTGGATGGAAGTTGTCTTAAGTCTGTCGAATACAAATGGCCTTTCTCCCTTTGGTTCAGTCTCACAGTCTCGGTCATTCGTTTTTCTTCCTCACACCTCAGCTCTACTTTTTATTGGGACGCCTAATCCGAAGGACTCTCGGGAAAAATCTCTGAGAAATGTTATTCGAGTTTTTTCTGTACTGCTGGAAGTTCTTGGCGAAACAATCTGACAGTAGTTACGTATATAAAGGCCATAGTACATTCACATCAACGGTGCATCTGATGTCTAAGGCAGTCTCTTACGACGCTCCTGATTTGCTGTTGATAAGCCAATCACAGGGCTGGAAACTCTCAGTCTCGCTTGAGAGTTCACATAGGCAGGACGTACCTTCCACCTCTCCTGAGGGGTACGTCTGTCAAAAGTATCCCTCAGGAGAGGTGGAACATACATCCTGCCCATGTGAACTCTCTCGAGAGAGACTGGCAGTTTCCAGCCCTGTGATTGGCTTATCTTCAGCCAATCAGGAGCGTCGTAAGGGACTGGCCTAGACAGCAGATGCCTACTGTTTACATATTGGAGGCAACAAAAACTAATTGTATATACATGAAAATATCATTGTCCATTTTTTCGTGACTGTACTTGGCAAAACTCAATCGATTCATTTGTATGTACAAGGATTATGTATGTGAAGGTAGTTGTGTTAAATCGGAAGGTTTACCTAAAAGTCTAATAATATTAAATGAAGTAAAAAAAATGCCAGATCCGATTATGAGTTTCACTGAGTAGATATATATATATATATATATATATATATATATATATATATATAGGATATATATATATATATATATATATATGGTATATATATATATATATATATATATATATAGATATATATATATATATATATATATATAGATATATATATTATGTATATATATATATATATATATATATATATATATATATATTATATATATATATATATATATATATATATATATATATATATATATATAGATATATATATATATAATATATATATATATATATATATATATATATATATACCTGTGTGTGTATGAGTATTGAGTTATAAAATGTCGTTTAATATTCAATACTCTTTATCTCGGCAATATTTTATACATGTTAACGAAACAGGAATTTCTTTTGTTGAAAATAAGCTCGTTGTCTTGTGGGGATCGAACCAGCGCACAGAGAAACTCAGAACTGCAGTGACGCCTTAAACAACACCGTCAACAATCACGGTGATGGGATATATATACATATATATATACATATATATATATATATATATATATATACTATATATATATATATATATAGATATATATATATATATATATATATATATAAATAAAGATATATGCCACGAAGGAAAATAAACGAAAGAGTACTGCGAGACCTTTCGACGTTAAACGTCCTTTACTAAGCAGAAACTGACATACATGAGGAAAAAAACAATAAAAGAAGATTCGTATAACAGACAGATAGGGATTATAATTGAGATTAGTACCTAGAATCTGACACACCTGGAAGATGAGTACCCTTCCCAAACAAGCATAAACAATGGGTGCAATTAAAAGTTTAAGACAATCATCTCAGATACAAGGACAAGACAATTAAAGGATTATAGGTGACAGCTATTCAGAACTTTGGTAAACAAAACCATATTCACAATATTCACAATACATGTCAGACAAACATTACAACGAAGATAACTCTAAGGCAACTAATTTTTATTTAAGTCTGTAATTATATCTTTGAGGTCATTCTTAAACATGTTACAAATACAAGGGTCTAAATGAGAAAGGCCACGACTAACATTGAAATTACAATGAAAAGTAAGTTGTATTAAAACAGATTCTAAAAGATTTCGTGATAAGACATCTCTTGACCTTGCAATTACTGAACTACCAACCCAATTTATGCGGTGGTTGTTTTCACTTAAATGAATGAATAATGCATTAGATGTTTGCCCAGTTTTTACAGAATATTTATGCTGGCTTAGCCTTACTTCTAGGCCCTTGCTAGACTGTCTTAGATAAAATGAGGGACTATCCATACATGGAATTTTATATATTATGTTGTTGCTTTCTCTGGGGCCATTTTTTATTATCATTCCTTTTAGTGTGTTATTATAGGAAAAAACAAGGTTGATATTAAAAGCTTTTAACAGTGATTTAATGGTTTCAAATCCGTTAAAATTAAGCAAACTGAGAATGTTGTTAGAATTTTCTTTCTGCGTGTTACTTACACTATAAAACTTTTTGTGGGCTTTATTATAACAAATATCTAATATATGTGAAGGATAGCATAAATCTTTCCCTATTTTTCTTATGTATTCAATTTCTTGATCCAAATATTGTGGACTGACAATGCGCAATGGTCGTAAAAACATAGAAAGAAAAAATTGATATTTTATGTTAGGATGGTGGCCTGAGAAGAAATGAACATAAGTTAAGTTTTTTGGTCGGTTTCCTATAAATACTGAATTTACATTGAAATGGTTCTCTATGTATCAAAACATCTAAGAAAGGGAGGCAATTGTCTAGAGTAAACTTAATCGATGGTACCTGGTTATTTAATTTAGAGAGTAAATCATTCACATCAATACTGACAGGCAGAACAGCTAAAATATCATTAACATAACGATACCACTTTACAGGAATATAAATGATATTAGGTAAGTAGCGTTTTTCAAAGAATTCTATGTACAGGTTTGAGAGTAGTGGTGATAAAGGATTTCCCATTGCCATGCCAAACATTTGTTGATAAAATTCACCATTGATATAAACTTTACAATCACAAATGCACAAACTCGTGAGTGAAATAATGTGACTATAGGTAGAGGTAATTCATGCTGAGTTAGTTCATTACTAAGATATTCTAAAATAGAGTCTATAGGGACTTTAGTAAAAAGAGAACAATACATCAAAACTAACGAATCTACAGTAGGGCAAAAGAGCAATTTTGTTTATATTTATCAACTAAATCTAGAGAATTGTATGTATGAGAATCGGAGATGGTTCCAAGTAACGGGGACAAGATCTTAGTGATATATTTCGAAAGTTTATATGAAATTGAACCAACAGTACTGATAATAGGCCGATAGGGTTTATTTCTTTGTGCGTTTTGACTAATCCGTACAAGTAAGGTAGCGAAGGAGATTTGACTGACAATTTGCCTAGTAGTTCTGTTTTATCTTTAAGGATATTTTTCACTGTGCTATTGAAGTTTTTTATGACTTGATTAAGGGGATTTTTTGTTTGTTTTTTTATAAGTCACATCATCATCCAGTAGGGCTTGCATACGTGATATGTAGTCAGCTTTATCTAAAATTACTATACTATTTGACTTATCAGCTTTTGTAATGTGGATAGTATTGTCCTTTTTAAGATCGGTCAAACTTTTCTTATAACGAGCAGGGAAGTTACTTTCATGCTTAACGTTGGCAGCTCCGTAAACAATACCTTTAATCATGTCAAAATCCCTCCCCCTCCCCTCCCCACCGCCCATCAGAACAACTCAAATGCATCGAATTGTCTTTCCACCGATCCCCATAAAGTTAACCATGCACAAGTTCATTATATATATATATATATATATATATATATATATATATATATATATATATATATAGATATATATATATATATATATATATATAAATTCCGTGCCAGAAAATAAATTTTCTACTGATTTATCTCCACTGTAATGTAGGTTGTAGTTTTTTTTTTTCAAATTTCTTATGGTAAAAGCAGGTGGCATGCTTTTCTCAAAACTCTAGATTAACGTTACGTGATATAGGCCTAACGATTACGTCTGCACCATGTAACTGGCGCTGTCTTTAGAAAGCAGTATGAGTTAAAAAACAGCTGAAGTTTACAACTATCACAGTTAACTTTTCTCGTGAATGCATATGGTTTTAGCTTACTCCTTTTGTTTCTTAGTTGGGATTTCCCTTGGTATTAAGCTACCAAAGAATCAGATGTATACGTATTCATGGGTGAACAGAAACAGATGCACAGGGCAGTACGGCTACAAGACACTTAAATCCCCTTGCGTCAAGAGCCTCAAAGCTCTTGGCATAAGTGCATCATTGAAAAGAAGTTTACACAATTTTGTAAGTCTTAAGTCATCATACCTCCACTTTACATATAAGTACTCGATAAGCATTTCTGACGAGATGTAGTATAGCTTGAGACATTAATAGATAGAGTAGCATCGGCTCCGTGAGCTATAGCAGATTCACATCAACCGTGTATTTGATGTAAATGACAGGGCTGGAAACTCTCAG
>NC_087200.1:33858606-33866106 GCF_015104395.2 Macrobrachium nipponense
ATATGGTCTTTCAGTGGTGAATTTTTGCATATTGTGAATGAGTTCGCGAAGGATATCGCCGGATATAGATTATCTCTTGGAATTGATGAGATGAGGGGAAGGTTGAGGAGAGAGAGAGAGAGAGAAAGAGAGAGAGAGAGAGAGATTTTAAAACTAGAAGATCTTACTTAAAAAATGTTTTTAAATGGGAGGGTGGGGTGGCAAAAAACTCGCCCGTTCAGCACTGCTTTTTGAGGTAAGGGGACATAGCAGGCAATTGATTGCTTTCGTATTTTCGTTAACAAGTAAGTGCAATGTTCGTAAAAAGAAAAAATAAAAACAAAAAAAAAAAAATAATTTTATGTGACAAAACATCATATGGGATTCCTAGGTTTATTCACGGGCAAGGAAGATGTACTATGTTAAAAGAAAAAAAAATCTTGATAAATTCAGCGGATTTCTAATGTTGCTTAAAGAATATTCATGCTTAAATAATCACGCAAGACAGTTTATGAACAGAACGTGGTTGTTGGTCAGTTGAAAAGAAGACTGTCCATAAGTAAAGAAGCAGTTACAGAGAATTTAAAAGTTTAACTGTTTAGGCCTAACTTCCTAAGCGAAACTGGATTCTCCATTTGAGCTCACCCCAACTCCCTCTCACCTCCAACGCTTTTTTTTTCTTCTTTTTTGTCGAGCCTGGGGTAGGCAAGGCTATTAGGTTCTTGACTCGTAATTCTCCGCACTTACCAAAAATGGAGATGCCGTCTAAGCGCATCATTTTCATCGTTCTTCAAGTCACCTCGCTCAAGTAAAATAAGTTGCTTTTTGTAGAGAACACTAGCAAAGTGTACTAGAGGCAGGCAAGGAGACTGAATTTCAAGGTTGTCGACAAAATAGTTTGTTGCAATGGCACCCGGTTAGCATAACAACGTCATGCAGTAACAGTCTGTTTATCACGGCAATTAGAGTCAAATAAATCAAATGAGAGACTTAAAATATTTTTATGGGCCCATGACCTTTTTCATATAGGCTCCTTTCATATAGGCCTATGACCTTTTTCATAGGCTCCGTTCATATAGGCCTATGATCTTTTTCATAGGCCCCTCTCATATAGGCCTATGATCTGTATGAGAAAGAGAGAATATATTAAGTCTTATTTTCGATAACGAATTTTGTGATATGTGGTGGTACTTCAAAGCAACATAGGCCTAGATTTAAAGTTATATTCTCAGCTACTGTTTGTACAGAATGTGTTTGTTTGTTTATAGATTCTTTTTATTTTTATTTAGCGTTAACTTCTGTTATGTACTCATTTTTATTTTCATCATTTATTTCTTACTTGTGTGAAGATTTTATTCTTTAAGTTTACTTCTTAGTGTCGGTGGCATTTTGTGCCTGTTCTGCATTGTATATTTCTTGTAATACTACTGTTACTTTTACTACTAATATTATTGATCTTCGTTAGAAATAACGAACTGGTAAAATATACGACCGAATTGTCGCCTGTAATTCAGCACAGCGATTTTCCTTTTATTGATACCAGCAGATAAATGAAGGTGTGACAGAAGCATCTAATTCATTCTCTCTCTCTCTCTCTCTCTCTCTCTCTCTCTCTCTCTCTCTCTCTCTCTCTCCAGTCTCTGTTCTGTTCTCTGATCACGAATTTTCATTGTTATCTTTCTTTCTGGATTCCTTTGTATCTGCTTCGACTCTCTCTCTCTCTCTCTCTCTCTCTCTCTCTCTCTCTCTCTCTCTGTCACGGCTAGGAAGTCATGGCCTTCTGTATTCCATTCTGACAAGTGACTCATTATTCACGCAGGATTCCGACATTGTTGAGCACATGACTATGGCTGACGGCGTCATTTAACTCTCTCTCTCTCTCTCTCTCTCTCTCTCTCTCTCTCTCTCTCTCTCTCTCTGTTTATGAGTTGTAAACAGCAACAGTGTGGAAGAGTTTAAAAGAAAGCTGAACAAAATCATTAGGACACTGTGAATGAACATTAAAACCTCGGATGGACTGATAAGTCTTTGAGACATCCTAATCCTTGTAATCTCTCTCTCTCTCTCTCTCTCTCTCTCTTTCTCTCTCTCTCTCAAAAAAGTAAAGGGAGATGCGACGGTGGTGTTTGGACAATTGCCGTCATTTCCAATACATTTCTCCACAGGGTGAACTCCCTCTCCTGGGAATTCGATGTTGTGCTCTATTAATAAAGAGAGAGATTGAGGAGTTTTGGACTTTTGTATATATATATATATATATATATATATATATATATATATATATATATATATATAGATATATATATATATATATATACATATATATATATATTGTTACGAAGTGCCAAGTATCAGGTTACCATTCATCAACTGTTACCTCACAAAAGCCAGACACCTGAACCCTCATCACATGTATTAAACGACTGAATACTCTAAAGGCAACAGTGATCCCTTAACTACTTACCAGTATTGCAGAAAATCAGACTAAGTTCATCAAAACAGGTGTGAGGTAATCGTGTAAGTAATTAAATTAATCAAAGGGCATCAATCAATCAACAACTTTAAAAATCTAAGTACTTCCCTGATTTCAGAAGTCTAAGTACTTCCCTGGTTCTAAGTCACTTCAAGTAAATTGAAGGAAAGCAAATCAATTACCACTCTATGTTTCTACCTAACATAAATATAATCAAATGCAAATATACTGGTTAGAAATTGAATACTATATAAAAATTTTAAAGGGGGGGGGGAACAAAAATGTATATTAAAGGTCAAAATTTATAAGTAAAAAATTCACAATATCAGGGAAAATTAGTGTTACTTGAAAAACAAAGTAAAGTATAATTAATTCTTGAATCAAATTAAGTAAAATTAAATCAAAATTAATTTATCACAAAATTCAAGAAAATTAATTCAGTCAAAATTCAAAAGTGTTAGGCAATAATTGAAAATTAGAAATTAATTCACAAGTGCTAAACAATAATAAATGCAAATTAATTCACAAATGTTAAATTTAATTAAATGTGCAATGATTAAGCAATGAAAATAACTAAGTCAACTAAATTGTGAATGCAAATGAAAATCTAAAATAAAAAGGCACACTTCAATAAGAAAATGAACAAGTGCACATACAATGGAACAAACTCAAAACACAAAAATATGCAATGTGTAAAAGTGTAAATCTTTTTCACTCAAAACATTATAACCATCAGTTTTTACCAAACCTTCATAACCATCTCTTATTAGTTATTAGTTAACCACAGTTCCTATCCATTATTAGTTATTGGTTATTAGTTATTAGTTATTAGTTGCAACTAATAAAAATATAACACACTTTACCTTGGTATACCAACTTTCTTTCTTGCTGCAGCTTGTTTCACTTTACCAAAAACCAGGCGCCGTTACGAAACAATGATTGTTCAGATTCCACAAAAACACTAAATAACACTAAATAAATTCCAAGAAATATCAAATATGAAATTCTCACAAGTTACGAGTGACCAATTTACGTTACGTTAATATAATCTCAAGGATGTAGCGGGAGAGAGAGAGAGAGAGAGAGAGCGAGAGAGAGAGAGATCTGACCGCCTCAAGGTTCTATGATATAATGAAATCTTTTCCTTACGGAAACTGGACAGGGCAGATGACAAAACGTTTTTGGCACAAATGCTTCCAGAGGCTTCGAAATTTTATGCAATCTTCATAAAGAAATGTGAAATGTGCACGTGACTTTGACAAAGACATACACGTATGAGTCCAGTATGTTAAAAAAAAGACACGTACTCTACTCAATCGCACGGAGGCAAAGCCCTATCACTTACGATGACAGATTCCCAAAACGTAAATGAAGATTTGAGCTCGCTTATCAAACGCGTTGATAGAATTAGGAAAGCAAACAGATCTCGCAGACCCTCCAATTTCAAAGTGCTGACATAAAAGGGAAACACTCGTAGTTTCGAACGACAAAGAAAATCTCTCTCTTTTTACGTACTACGTTATATATATATTCTTTTACAATATGTAATGCGAAATCTGAACACACATTTAAAACATCCTATCTCTAAGCTATCTAGGAATCTGAAAAATTGTTGCACAATTCTACATGACATTTCAAAGAGGGGAAATATGCATTTTGAAAGTAGCAATATATATATATATATATATATATATATATATAGATATATATATATATATATATATATATATATATATATATATATGAATATATATATATATATATTATATATATATATATATATAGATATATATATATATATATATATATATATATATATATATAATATATATATATATATTCATATATATATATTATATATATATATATATATAATATAATATATATAGTATATATATATATATATATATATATATATATATATATAGTATACACATTTATATATATATATATAAATATATATATATATATAAAATCTATATATATATATAGTTCTCTTTAAAAAAGATATGGCCTTGAATGGAGGGATGAGAGATCACAACAACAAAAAGAAAAAAATACTATGGCAGAAGGCCGATATAATTGAAAAAGGAGGTATTTACATAAAAGCTGGACTTTAGTTTTAAATAAACTATATTTACATTAATTCGCATAGGTCCAGGGACTAATAAGGTGGTTGATTGTCGGTCCAACGAAAACACATGGCTGGGCAACCAGACACGGAGATCAGAATTTTGTGCAAGACTTATTCCAAAGAGTTCCCAATTTCTCCCACAATCAGGCACGGCGTTTGTCTGCAAAGAGATTGCATTCTAGCATCAGTACTAAGGCGATTGACACGTGGGTAGCATTACACACTACTTTCTTTCAGAATGAAAATTTGTAAACCACTCAAGGGGAATGAAATGACGGGAGTTTACACAGAAAAAAAACTATTGCATTGCTTGAATTAACTAGGGGATATTTACTAGCACCACAAGGGAATGGAAATGAAATACAGACAAAAGGCAAAACAATTTCCTGTGCACTATGGAGGTATAAAAATACTTGGGATTTCCCCAGAGGAGACAGGGGGAGCAGAAGGGGTTAAGTGGAATCTGCGGTTCAGAGCGGTTCTGAGCGAGTTCTGAGAGAGTTCTGAGAGCGAGCTGCTGTGTCCCTGCTCTTTTAAAATCTTGCCTGGTAGGCACAGACCTAATCCGGATTTTCCCTGTGAGGGGCGAATTCAGAACAGCCAATGGGAGCAGAGAGGGCTTTTCTAGATAATGGAGGCTTTCAGTTCAAAGGGGCAACTTGCATATAGGCAAGGATGAATAAGTCTTGTTATAAAGAAATCTTAACTTTCCTTGGTTCTGACTTAAAATTCTGTAACTTTCCTTGGCTCTGCCTTAAAATTCTGCAGAATATATATATATATATATATATATATATATATATATATATATATATATATATATATATATATATATATATATATATATAATAGCATTACGTCAAGAGTTTAGAGCCTTCAATATTCACAACTTTATGTGAATGACTCGATAATATCCGTTCTCCTCGTCTGTAATGGTATTACCTATGATATATTGTGAGGAGGAACATTTCAAATATTACAGCATCGGTTTTCGCGCTCTGCGATATTAACTTCTTTAAAGTTAGACATCATGCTCTGAAGCGTTACTGTGGCAAACTGGTCTGTAGCATTTAATATATTAGTCACTGCTACGATATTAAGTTTAATTTCAATTTTCCTTTTTTATGAAAGACAGGTGTAATCAGAGTCCTCAGGGTGATCGTCAGATATCAATATGTAAGAGAAATTCACATGAAGAAAGCATCTACAATATATATGTGTGTGATTGGGGTGGGGGGTTACCTACGGAGACTTTTGTCTAAATTACTCGTTTGTAAGTTAGAGCAATATAGCTATATACATACATTTCATAATCGTCCTCCCATCTGTTGTCAGCATGTGCTGTTTTTCCAGAGATAAATCTCTGTTTGAGCGGGAGTCTAGATTCGCCGGCTTATGAGATTATGAAACCAATCTCAAAGGATTTCTGATAATCCCGTCCTCCTTTTCTTTCAAATCCCATTAATGGGTGTCCCCACAAGGAAATTAAATCTTTCCTTTGATGCTACTTTTCGGGATTTTTTTTTTTTTTTTTTTTTTTGTTTTTTTTTTTTTTTTTTTTTTTTTTTTTTTACCGGGGAAAATGTTCGTCTTCGCTTTCTTTTATTGGGCTCATTCCAGTTCTCGAGATTCTGTTTGTGCTGTTTTTCCAGTTTGTGGTGAAGGACAGAGACGGGAGCCTTTCCTGAAGGAGGTTAGTCCCGAAAATATATATTAAATTGTGATAATTAGCTTTTCCTCTTTAGTCATGGCAAACCCATTTCACAAGAAGAAGTGACGTCAGTGTACCCCATGCGGTGCATTGTAGGCATTACTTAAGGTACTTTGCAGCCTGCCTTCGACCCCTAGCTGCAACCTCTTTCGTTCCTTTTGCTGCACCTCATTTCATATTCTCTATCTTCCATCTTAATCTCGAGCCTCTCCTAACAGTTGATTTGGCGCAACTGCGAGGTTTTCACCTTCCAAGCCTCCTACTGTCAATTTCCGTTTCAGCGCTGAATGACCTCATAGGTCCCAGTGCTTGACTTTTGGCATATATTCTATATTCAACCAGAAGAAGTAGATTTAACGACTTAAGGAACACAGAAGGGGGACAGCGAGTCCCTTATTTTGGAAGTGACCGACGTATGTAACTGGTTACGCTGAGTGATCTTTGAGGCCCCCCCACAACCCATACACACACACGCTCACTTAAACTGTCAGTTGACCTGACGGTTATGAAAACTGAAGGCTGCTTTTGTCGTTGAAAGGACGTGATTTAAACTGTTGATGTGCAGGTAACCAACAGTTCTCGAGGGAATCGTATTCCGGTCCAGGTTTCAGTTCCTGAGCAGCTGTGGTTAGAGAAGGTCACATGATGTCTACTTGTGTCCAAATACGATGTTGGCTGATTATATGTATTGAATTTCACATGGACTAACTTATAATTGCTAGTTCCTGTAGATAAGCTAAGGTCTATGGGCCATGAGGAAGACCTTTTAATATTTACGCTAATTTTGCTAGACTTATGCAACTTTTATTAACACCAATAGTCATATTGCACAACTTTTTTCCTGCTGCCTTTTTCTTGGGATCATATCGCCGTTTTGTCCACTGAGAATTTTCTTCTCAATTTGTCAGCGAACTTTCGGCCCCTAGCTGCAACCCCTTTCATTCATTTTATTGTACCTCCATTCATATTATCTTTCTCCCATCTTGCTATCCACCCTCTCCTAACAATTATTTCTTGGTGCAACTACGAGGATTTCTTCCTGTTACACCCTTTTAAACCCACCTACTCTCAAGTTCCTTATCAGTGGTGAATGACCTCATAGGTCCCAGTGCTTGGCCGTACCTTTTCGCCCGGTCCCGGCAATGAGGAAATGGATTTAAGTTTGGTCATTCTAATGGCATCTACATTGTAAATTTGTCTCAA
>NC_087200.1:33868606-33893606 GCF_015104395.2 Macrobrachium nipponense
CATTTTGCCGAATTTAATGGAATGTGGTCTAAAAACTCCAGTTGCCGAGGACGTACTTCGTTCGCCTCGTTGATGATACGAACGACAGTCCTGTTTTGGCTACGAAGGTTCCACCGATCGTTTGGCTGAAAGAGAAATTTGACCTTCCCTAACGGGAGGAGTTGTGAGAACTAAACCATTTTTTTCCCTTTTTTTTTTAGTGTTCTGTAAAAAAAAAAAAAAAAAAAAAAAAAAAAAAAAATAACAACTATTGAGACGGCTTTGACTGTCTGTCCTCACTTTTCCTATCCGCCCTCAGATCTTCAAAGCTACTGATGCTGAAAGGCTGCAAATTGGCTTTGATTAATTAGTTACCCTCCAATCATCAAACAAACATACCAAATTGCAACCCTCTAGCCTCAGTCATGTTTATTTTATATATAAGGTTAAAGTTATTTCGCTTTAGGCAGAGGAAAGTATGGATAAGACTATTTAATTTCCTTTTCTTTCATTAAGGTCAAGAACTCTCTAATGGCTCTCCGTGCCCGAGAAATAAAGAAACAAATGCCTGATGAATGGCTCTTCAGTGGTATCGATTTAGTTCATTTCCCCAAGTTCCTCGTTGGACGGATGGTTTACTAGCTCACCTACGATTCGGTAGTCGCGAGTTCGACTCCCCGCTCTGCCAACGTTGAATCAGAGGAATTTATTTCTGGTGATTAGAAATTCATTTCTCGATATAGTGTGGTTCGGATCCCACAATAAGCTGTAGGTCACGTTGCTAGGTGACCAATTGGTTCCTAGCCACGTAAAAATATCTAATCCTTCGTGCCAGCCCTGGGAGAGCTGTTCATCACCTCAGTAATCTGGTGAAACTAAGATTCACTTCTTTAAGCTTATTTTCCCTCAGTGAGAAGCAGGACCTGAATGTCTGGGCGCGTGAGATGATTTTCCTCATATTTTTATTCATGAGTTCCAAAGCACCGTTCCATTATGCAGATATTCTCCTTGAATGGTTTCTAGAGGAGATAAATACTCTCTTATCAACAACAGGTGCATAAGAAAAAGATGGCCTATTAAGGTACAGCGAATACGCATTCTTCATTTAGCAGAAGAAAGGTAAATTATACATTGCAAATGGATCTATATTTTGGTTTGCCATCACCACAAAGAATGATTCTTTTGATTGAATTAGAATGGGATTTAGAGAGAGCGCGTTGCCTTTTAGAAACATTAGTTATATCCTGTTTCTTCTTCTTCTTCTCCTTCTTCTTCTTCTTCTTCTTCCGATGATTGTCATTATGATGTTTGATATGAATCATTGCTCCCAAGAACTTTATAATAAGGATGGTGCTGTTGGCGCTTTTGAAGAGAGCCATGATGATGATGATGATGATGATTAGGGGGAGGAAGGTCACAGATCTACTGGGAACCACACACACACACACACACACACACACACACACACATATATATATATATATATATATATATATATATATATATATATATAATATTAATAAACGTAATGCCACGGAGGAAAATGAAAAGCGAGAACAGTCGAGGTCTTTCGGTCTTAACGACCCTTTACTGAAAGCAAGACTGATCAGAACAATGAGAAACATATATAAACGGACATTACAGGTCACTTAAAGACAGCAAAAGTCAGATACAGAGTAAACAAGGTTCTCCTGAATAGAATTCACAAAGAGAGAGAGAGAGAGAGAGAGAGAGAGAGAGAGAGAGAGAGAGAGAGAGAGAGAGAGAGAGAGAAATTTGGACTGTCTAGTTTAACTAAACAATATTTCTATTTTGAAGCGCCAAGGATACTCTTTTCTTCTTCTTCTTCTTCTTCTTCTTCTTCATTCTCTTCTTCTTCTTCTTCTTCTTCTTTTTCTTTTATCTAGATAAATGTTTACTGAAACTCCTTCACGAAGGAAAATTAATTTCCATTGAGGGCCGACGTCTCGAATAAAGGCAGCACAAGTTGGCCCGTATTCCTAACTTCATCGAATTAACGGTAACTTTAGGAAAACTCTCTTAACCAGCCCTTTTAATTCAATGCGAGACAATGGCATCTACTTACATAGACACACACACATATATACATACACACGGACACAAACACACACAGACAAGAGTTGTCGTATGCTGTGAGTCCAGGCGTTTGGGAGGATAATAAATCTACAGAATATGTCCCAGTTTGTTCGAGATTGTCACTGTTTAACCAAATTTCTAAGAACACTTGGCACTCTAGTTGATAAAGGACTATTAGTAGAAAAAAACCTAAGCGTCAATTTACCTTTCATATAAATGCATGTATATATATATATATATATAAAATATACATATATATATATATATATATATATATATATAGATATATATATATACACACACAATAGTATTACAGTAAAGAGGGGAAAATGAGAGAAAACACTGGTTTTGAGACAGAGCTTTCTTTCCAACATTTTACATTTTCACATTTTATGTTTACATAAAATGTGAGTGTCTTTCGGGCGATTCTTTCGCTGAATTACGTAGTTCTGATGTATTGCAGGTTTTCCAGAACTCGCTCCGACGAACACAGAAAAGAAACTATCTATTATCAACTTGAAGGAAATCAACATTTTTTTTTTTTCGAGTTTTTGGGATAATTACATATTTCACTCCCCATCACAAGAGCCAAGGAAACTTCTCGCAATTGGCGTGAGGTCAGTTTATTACGACAAGTTTGCTTTTATATTACTGTTGCTGCAGACTAGGAATAATGCCAAAGAGTAAGAATCGATATACAAAAGAATGATCCGTTCTGCACATTTCAAGTATGCGTCGAAATTCAACTGTGGAAGCGTATGCTGAAAATAATAATAATAATAATAATAACAACAACAACAACAATAATAATAATAATAATAATAATAATAATAATAATAATAATAATAATAATAATAATAATAATAATAATAATAATAATAATAATAATAATAATAATAATAAAAGTATATGAAAACCAGTGACGCTCGGTAAAAACAAGGCTAAATGCGACGTATTTGTAAAGAAAAAAAAAAAAACTTTAAGGCTTACGATTCATTTTGTCTTATCGTCAGATTCATTCACTCGATGACGACGACATTGACCTAGCAAAGCCTGGAAGATAGAATTATATTTCTTTCACTACATCAAGGTTCAATATAAACGCCATGGGCCTTTTCTACGTCAACCAGAATTCTGTTCAAAGAATCACGCGTCTCAGATTTGTAAAAATTGCAGAACTTTGCCACCGGATTATATTCCCACCTATTTACGTCAACCGGAGATCAATTCATAGTATAAGGTTTCTCAGTCATAAAAATGCAGAAATTTATATTTCCACAAGAATCCCCGACTATACTCTGTTTTTTTCCATCTGTCCACCCGCCTGTGGTGTTTGCGTATGGTAACACGGCGTCCCGGGCTTTAAATAGTTACATTCAGCAATTATGATAATATCCTATTTCGAATATTAACGGTGTAATTCGCATACAGTAAATTATTAAAATACTTTTCAGTTGTAAATGTACACCCAGATAGCCTTTTATTTACCTAAAACTTACACATAGCGTAACTATCTAACGCCCGGGACGCAGTGTTACCATACGTAAACACCACAGGCGGGTGGACAGATGGAAAAAAACAGAGTCTAATAATCAATTTACTCACACGCTCAAGTCTTTCAAAGACAGTGGTTCTTAACCTTTTTATGACCACGCCCCCTCCAAGAGTATGTCCTTTCTTTCACGCCCCCCTTGCATCTGTGAGTAAAATTCCCTCTCAGATTTAAAGGGAAATAAAAACAAAAAATGAGAAAGAGAAGGGGTTTCGAGGGGTAGGAAGGGAGGTCGATAATTACAAAACATGTTGAGCCCAACGAGCCTAATTATAGTAGTAGACTCCAGGAGAGTAACGTTACAAGGCGATACTTTTGCATTTTTTCATAAACTTCTGAATATGAATTCCTCACTCTTGTTAAGGGAATAACGAATATAATTAGAGAATTTTTTTGTTTTTCATTTTTCTCTAGGGTTCGCGCCTCCCCTGGAAATTGCTACCCCCCCCCCCCCCCCCACCCCCAACCCCAGATTAAGAATCACTGTTTCCCGTAGAGGGGTAGTGCCATCAGTGAACATCATGCGGTGCACTGTAGGCATTCCTTAAGGTTCTTTGCAGAGTGCCTTCGGTCCCTAGCTGCAACCACTTTCGTTCCTTTTACTGAACCCCCTTTCGTATTCATATTCTTCATTTGTTGCCGATGGTCCTTTTTGGTTTTCTTTCGTCCAGCCACGCAAATGTAATTAATTCTCTATTGTTTTATACCCCAATTTTGTTGGATGAGATCCAACACGAAATCGTAAAGTCGAGACATGGAAGGACAGTAAAAGCTAAGAGTTGTAATTAGGGTTATTCTCGTTCAGTACAAGTTAAATTTTTTGTTTTTTTTTTTTTATTGTGAGACAAATCAGACCAGAACAGTAATGCGCGTTAATTCTCCCCGATTTCCAGCCGCGTGAAAATAACGAATTTCGAGAGGAGGAAGTTTTAAGCCCTTCTGGAAATGCTGCAGAGATCGAAGAATTCTAAGTTTAGGTAATTTGTTTCACATCTTTTCTTATCAATATGGTGGGTCTTTTATATTATATAAACGTATTTATACGAGATGGAAAACTTTGTTTTATTTTCATAGTGTCTTCTAATGTACTATTATGACAGGCATGTAATAATAATAATAATAATAATAATAATAATAATAATAATAATAATAATAATAATAATAATAATAATAATAATGGAGAAACAAATACACAGTTATGTAAATGTACATATATTTAAATTTAAAACTTTAAGGATAGCTATCCTTAAAGTTTTAAATCTAAATATATGTACATTTACATAACTGTGGATTTGTTTCTCCATTTGAAGACTCGTGTTACTATGAAGATTTTTTAATAATAATAACAATAATATACGCACTCTTATTAAAGGTAATATCTATTTTCTTGTGTATTCGTTTAAACCCCGTTCAATCAGATGCGTTCCTTCTTTTCCAGAATTTTGCTATCAATTAATGATTTCATTTAATATTCAGTTTTCATTTTCATTTTGTCCTATTATAATTCGAGAGAGAGAGAGAGAGAGAGAGAGAGAGAGAGAGAGAGAGAGAGAGAGAGAGAGAGGGAAAATGTTAATTATGGAAACATCATGCTTTTTACTTTATAGTGCTCGCAACTTCTATTCGTTGTACGGAGTTTATTTTGTCTAACCGATCAGTGTTTCATAATTTTTTTTGTGGTTACAAAATCCTAACCAAGCATGTCATCCGGAAATGCCCTGATTAATGTTAGGCTCTTCTCGAACTTTTTAAGTCAAAATAACTTGTCTCTTTCATGAAAAACGTTTCTAGTAAGAAAACTCCTACAGACATGTTCGTTCATTTCGGATTTTGTCTTGTGCTCAACCAAGTTTCTCGTATGCGCTTGTGCCCATGAGTGGGTGTCAAATTTAATACGTACATATTTAGGCCAGTTGTCCAAAGAACTATGCAAAAAGGTGGCGTAACTCCAGAAGATTATGAATGGTCCTCAGCGCTTGTGCACATGAGTGGGTGTCAAATTCGATATATACGTATTTAGGCCACCTGGCCCAAGAACCATCCAAAAAGGTGTCTCGACTCCAGAAGTCTATGAATGGTCCTCAGTCGATACACTATCCCCAGCCCCCCAGGGTTCATTGTGAGAGTGAGGTCAACCTCTACCCTTAAGTCACAGACAGAAGAAAGTGCCGTCAAAGACGGACAAAACTTAATCGGAGTTTCAGAAGGGAAAAATACGTTGGTATTTCAAGTTTACTTTCCGCGAACGAAAGGAACAGTAAAAACACTAAACATAAACGGCATATTTTGTTACGAGGGACCCCGTGAGAATACCCGCTAACTGCAAGGAAAATCATGGTTAGCTCGCTTTACGTAATATCAAATTTTTGACGTTTTTGTAGCTCAAGGAGAACGGAAGGATACTACGTTGTGAGACTGAAAATCCTGAGTGAAACTTTTGCCCACAAAAAGCGTCTCGCTTTTTAAGGGGAAATTATTTCGGTCTGAAGGAAGAGAGGTAATGAAATGTAGTTGCCGAGTCGGAAAGGGAATTTTCAGAAGAGTAATGAGAGAGAGAGAGAGAGAGAGAGAGAAGAGAGAGAGAGAGAGAGAGCAAGCAGTGTATGTATTATGTAAAGCACAAAAGAAATACCGATCCAGAAACATCAAAGCAGGTCAACCAATCAGTATTTACAACAAGAAACAAGTTTTCTGTACAGCGTATAATGCCATATAAAACTCTCAGCCACGGCCCATGAAACTCCCAGTCGCGACCATGAAACTTTCAGCCACGGCCCGGTGGTGGCATGTGTTGATGGCAGGCATATCGGTTCCAGACGCACTGACGCTCATGGCTAACTTTGACAAGAAACAAAATAGAAACTACTAAGGTTAGAGGGATGCAGTTTCATATGTTTGATGATTGGAGGGTGGATGATCAACATACCAATTTGCAGCCCTCTAGCCACAGTAGTTTTTAAGACCTGAGGACTGACAGACAAATAGCAATCTCAATAGTTAAAAAAAAAAATCAGACAAAAATAATCCGAGACAACACTGGTGAGAAATATTCAAGAGGAAAGAACCAGAGAAGAGGAAAGGACTTTCGAGGATGTCGGAAGTTTCGTATTAGAATTTGTCCTTTTAGCGCAAAAGGACTCCCCAAGGACTCTGCTTAGTTTGTTAAGGAGGATAGTTACGTCAGAGAAGAAGAGGGTTATGTACCTATAGCTGTAGGATATTTAAAGGAGAAAATTAACCCTTTTATGACATTCTTCTGTGGAATGTGCATTTTTTTCTTTCGTTCTCTGTGCTTGCTGAATCTTTCATTCTGCCTCTTTTTAAGAGCCTAATCAGTCATCACCGAAGAAGAAAAGTCCAGCGCAATTTACTTACAATAACATACCCTTCCTTGGGAGGCCATATTCGTCTCAGTCTCTCCACCAGAAGGAAAAGCTGACACCAAAATTATGCCAAACGTATAATTCTGAAATAAGAGACTATGACACTTCAATTGGCATTAGATACTGATCTCTCTCTTAAATACAAACTTTTATTTTATGGGGATCCTTTTTGTTATGTAACTCAGGGCAAAGAAATACATCCCGCGTAACGAGCAGATTGAGAGGAAACATATTTTCGCCTTAGTTCGTTTTGTTGTTTGTTCTCATCAAGTACCTTCTTGTCAAAGGAGATAAAAGATTCGTGTATGGAATGCAATAATTACGAACAAAAAAGAAAAAGTGGCGATCTTGTCGAGAATTCAAAATGGAAGTTTTCTCCCCTACACAAGAACGAACACTAATATGAGAGAAAGCTTTTATGGGAGAATTGTTTACTTGACCAACAGCCGTACTACTCTGAGTTTCCAAAACTTCCATATCCAGTGAAATTGTCAATGGGTCTCTCCTCCCATCCTCTCAGAACAGTAATCTAAGTCCATTGTTCCATATGAATGTCCCCGGCTGAAAAAAACTGGAACGGTTTCCCGATGGATTCTTGGAACTGAACTCATTCATTGAAAAAAATAAATAAATAAACACAAAGATGGCGCCGTATTTGCTCAGAGGGTTGTCGCTTCACTTTAGCCTCTGTTAATGCCATGTCCCATCAGATAAGGAATTAGGGAAAATTATTCATAGGAAGAGCCTTTCCAAACATTAATTGTAACAGAATTTTGATGGTAAAGGATATGTATTCGAGCCTTTTTGCTCCTGTTATGTAAATATTCTCTCAAGTCTTATAAAATAAAAACGAACCACTATAATATATATATATATATATATATATATATATATAATATATATATATATATATATATACATATATTATATAAATATATATAATATATATATATATATATACATACATACTATATAATATATATTGTATATATATATATATATATATATATTATATATATATATATATATATATATATATATACATACATATATATATATACACACACATTCACTCGCAAATTCTGTCTTTTATTCACACTCAAACAAAAAGGAGGAGGAAGGGTACAAATGAATAAGAAAAAAAAATGAACAAGAAACGCCCAGAGAGTTTCTTCATCTTGGCGAGTGAAGTATTTTGAATTGTAAAATATCATGTGCTCACCCGGAGTAAAGAAGAATAGAACCCGAAACGGAGGAGATCGAAAGAAAAGATACAAATTCTTGAAGACGCATTTAAAAGACATCTCGCTTTCTCTTGAATCTTCTGCTAGCGTTTTGTAGAATTAGTAGCGTTTCGTATGGAATATATATATATATATATATATATATATATATATATATATATATATATATATATATATATACATATTTACATGAATTAATATTTGAAAACTAAATAGAGACCTACAATATTTTTTCTTGTATCATCATATAGCATCTCTCTCTCTCTCATTCTCTCTCTCTCTGATGAAGTACTTAGTTCTGCTCCACTAAGTATCCCAACACATAATCAAATACCCTGACAATCCGCTGAAATATGACTTAACTTTACTCAAACTTCTTCTAACTCGAAATATGTAAGAACTCTACTCTAATGTATTCCTGCGATGCTTCATTATGCATTTTGTATGTCCTTACTGGTTGATATTGTTACAATTCCGAATGAACGGAATTGTCAGTTTCCGTTCATTCGGAGAATAAATTTATGACTTTTATCGCCTCCTCTATAGCAGTATATGTATGTTTTTAATAATTATATAATATTTGATCGTAACTCTCCGAAATCTCTGCATTGGTTTTCCGTCTTCCGCGGGAAATCTCTAACATGCTTCCGTGTTCCCTGATTCGTACCATCTTTCATCTTCCTAAAATGTTGAAACTGACAGGTCAAGCCTGCGAAAATAAGTTTGGCAATGAATATTTGAAATAAACATGAAAAATGCGCCGAAGTGTCCTCGTCTCAGTCGAGTTTTCTGAACAGCGTATAATCAAGGCCACGAAAATAGATCTATATATCTTTCGTAGTGTTGGTATAATGCTGTATGAGCCTCGGCTCATAAAACTTTAACCATAGCACCGGTGGTGGCCTAGGCGTTATATCGTCGCAAATGCATGCCGATTTTTATGGCTAATTTTAATCTAAGTAAATAAAAACTACTAAGGCTAGAGGGGTGTAATTGGGTATGATTGGAGGGTGGATGATCCACATACCAATTTGCAGCCCTCTAGCCTCAGTAGTTTTTCAGATCTGATGGCGGACAGAAATAAAATACGGACGGTAAAAGTGCGGACAGAAAAAGTGAGGACTGTCAGACAGACGGCACAATAGTGTTCTGTTTCAGAAATCTAAAAATAATAAAAAAGAACGTGGCAGTAAAAAAATCGATAAAGATAAAAAACTCTGCATTAAGATATCCTCATTTAAAAACGTTAAGCAAATAAAAATAGGCACTTTTAAATTAATAGCATAGAGTTATTATACAAGTTAAAATGGGATATATCAAAGCCATGACTTTTTTCCGGAAAGATTTGTAGATATCTAAAAATAAAAAAAAAAAAAATCGTCACTGGAGACCCGCCCAGAGTTATAAACATTATAAAATGAAGAATGGAAATTAAAGTAGACATGAAGATAAAGAAAATCACGGTTTAAAAAAATGATAAAGAAGAAAAGTATAAGGAAAAAAATGGTGCCATGGGCAGTCCCCAGCCAAAGATGCCAAAGCAATTAACTAGAGTTTTCCAGTTCCTTGTATCAACAGCGGCGTGAAGTTTTGCGTAAAAGTTTTGCGACAGAGGAGCAATTAAGCCTGTCTGACCTTCAGCTTCCCTTAATGTGAGTTTGACGTCGAAAGCCCTGCAAGAAACGTAGCATGAATATCATATAGATGGCTAAGAGAGATACGAGAACATATACACTCTCTCAAAAGCTCGGCGCAGTGGTATGATCAAAGGTAGACTGCACGGTCTAGTAGGTGTGTATAGGTATAGAGATAGATGTATGACGAATATGTGGGGAAGTGTGTGCATACACACATATATGTAATATATACAATTATAGATTAATATACAATATGTATATATATATACATTATTATGTTCTCTATATAAATTTATTTATATGTATATATACATATAGTATATGTTATATATGTTTATATATGTTATATATGTGAATATATAAATATATTACGTTTATATAAATAAGATAAGCATATGTAATATATATACGTATATATACATAGTATACACGTATATGTGTGTGTTCTAATGTATATATAAACATTCATGTGTGTGTACATATATGAAAATTGCCTATAATGCATATAGTTATATGAAGAATGTTCGTCATCTAATTTGTAACCGAATACAATACCATCATAAATAAAATGTCATATACATTATACCGACTTGTAAAGAAATTATAAGAAGCTTCGTTGTTAAGATTCTGTTTATTGCTCCAGTTTTTTTTGTTGTTTTTTCGTGACACGAAAATTTTTGGCGAAGCAGCTGAATAAAAAAAAAAAACATAAACACCAAAAAAAGAACTCTCACCTATAAACCAGTCCTGTATAATCGACTTCCCTGATTGAAATGAAGATTGATAATCCTTCCAGACGTCCTTTGAACTGTCACTTGCCTAAATGAGGCTGACATAGGATATTATGTAAAGCGAAGGTTTATTAGGCTCTTCAGTTACAATTTTTATTTCTCGTCATTGGAAGTAGGCGAACTCGTAATTGGAGAGAAATGAGGATATTGGAAAAAAGAAGTGAGGTAGAACGACTATTTGCTGCCTCTACCCTTCAGGTCTCATTGTTTACGTCGAATTATGAACGTTTAATATTATATATATATATATATATATATATATATATATATATATATATATATATGTATATATAAATATAATATAATATATTATAATTATATATATATATATATATATATATATATATATATATACATATATACTAGATGACCAACCCGGCACTGCCAGGGAGAACTCTGAATGATAGCTTAGTATAGAGGGAGGGGAGAGGGGAAAGGGGAGGGAGAGTGGAAGGAGAAGGGTGTGGGGGAAGGATTTGTTCATGGGGATATTTACCCTGCGAACAGTCGGCTGAAATGACAGTTGTCATTGTTGTGACTGTCCCTTTTATACAGGTGTTACTGTGATAGCTTTCACTTTTATCCAAATATTACCTTGCTGCCTGACCCATCTAACCAGGCATTACTGTACTGTCTGTTCCTTTTATCCAGGTATTACTGTGGTGACTGTCACATTTATCCAGAAATGGCTGTTCTATCTGTCCATTTTATCCGGGTATTGCTATGGTGACTGTTCCTTTTATCTAGGTTTTACTGTGTTGTCTTTACCTTTTACCCAGGTATTATTGTGGTGACTGACGCTTTTATCCAGGTATTACTGTGCTTTCTGCAACATTTAACCAGGTATTACTGTGTTGTCGGTCCCTTTTATCCAGATATTACTGTAGTGACTGTTAATACTGTGCTGTCTGTCCTTTTCTCCAGGTATTAGTGTGTTGACTGAAAAGCATTTTCAATCATATATTTCTATGATCTGGAGTACATGAAAGGTGTGATAAACAAGTAGAGCTTATTTACAATATAAGTTGGGTCAAGTGATGGCCATGTGCCAAATTTTGTCTAGTTCGGTCAAGTGGTTCGGATTTCTATAGCCACAAACATTCAAACAAACATATAAATAAACATACCAAATTGCAACCATCTAGCCTCAGTAGTTTTCATTCTATTTAAGGATAAAATTACCCTGATCATGCGTCTGGCACAATAACAGAGACCAGCAACAGCACAGGCCACCATCAGGTCGTGGCTGAAAGTTTCATATGAGGGCTGCGGCAAGTCGCAGCAGATTTTACTTGTTTACAGTTCAATAGTTCTCGTTCTCTGTGGACTGATATAAAGCTCCTGAGGAGATATACAAAGAAAAAAATATGGCTTCGTTTCCTCTAAACATTTTCAAACATAATAATTATCATGCAGCTGAACTACGCTTAAAAATGTACATTTTGTAGAACCAAGAAGATTCCCCTTTTACCAATAGAAGGTTTGTAGTTCAAATGTAATTGGAAATACGGAGAACGCTTTCTTTATTTAATTGACAGAAGGAGAGTTATTTTTTCTGCAGTGGAATTTACAGTCACTCTTTCTTTAGACCCAGCTAAGAAAAATAAGAATATTCTTAATGTATATAAATTGTTTTATTGTGAATTAGAATATTTTTACTGCATGGAAACTAATTGAAAACACGATCAAATTACTTTATAATTGGTTATCTAATTTATCGTTTCAAAAGCCGTTAAAACTAATTACATCCCGATAATGGAGAAAAAACCACTCCGGAAGGTAATTAGCCATAAAATTATATTCTTAACAATCCAGGAAAATTAATTATTTTATAGCAACAGGCAATATCACGAATCTACTGGGTATACCTTCAGTGTTCGTATATTTAGAGAGAAAGAGAGCGAGAATACACAGCAATCATCACCAACCCCTTTTACACCTTTCCGTATTGGGCTAGTACCGCCAGTGCACCTCTTGCGGCGCACTGTGGCATTGCTTAAGGGTTTCGAAGCGTGCCTTCGGCCCCATGCTGCAACAAACCCCTTTCGTTCCTTTTACTGTATCTCCTTTCATATTCTCTTTCTTCCATCTTACTTTCCACACTTTCCTAACACTTGATTCATAGTGCAACTGCTTTGAGGTTTTCCTCCTGTTACACCTTTCAGACCTTTTACTGTCAATTTCCTTTCCAGCGCTGAATGACCTCATAGGTCCCAGTGTTTGGCCTTTGGCCTAAATTCTACGTTCTTAAAGATATGGAAGGTAATGATCCAACTTGAACTAACACGGTGATGGTTAAAAGGCTATCCACTATCCACACCTCACCCCCCAAAAATGCTTTGTCAAGGTAATGTCGACGATCATCAGCGCCACTGATGCGCAAAAAGGATATTAGTAAAATTTGGTTGACATTTGCATAAGCCACCATGGTATCCCATAGAAGCGCTGCCAAGACTTCTTTATATTTATAGTGATAATTGAGAAATTCATGGTGACCCAGATTAATCTCGATCACTTCGAAAAAATTGAGTTGGCTAATGGATTTCTTTCCCTGATGAAAAATCACCCAATTGAAATGAGCCTGATAGATCATTGAGGAATACGTAAGGAGAGAGAGAATTCCCACGCCGGCACTCGACAAAATGTACTACACAGCGGAGTAGTGCCGTCAGTGCACCTCATTCGGTGTAATGTAGGCATTACTTAAGGTTCTTTGCAGCGTCCCTTCTGCCCATAGCTGCAACTACTTTAATTCCTTTTACTGTAGCTCCGTTCATATTATCTGTCTTCCATCTTACTGTCCACTCTCTTATAACAATTGTTTCATAGTGCAACTGCGAGATTTTCTTTCTGTTACGCCTTTGAAACCTTTTACTGTCAATTTCCGTTTCAGCGCTGAATGGCCTTAGTTGCCCCAGTGCTTTGCATAATGTCAAAAATCTATATAAATAAAAAAAAAATTAAGACTGCTTGTTAGATTGTGTGTCGTAAATCTATCTTCCCGAAATGTCACGCGCGTCAAAATTCCACTTTACACAAATTTTCTCCTTAATTCCCCCCGTAAACTCTTCTCATTCGTTTAACGTCCCGACTTTACCTGTTCCATTTTTTACAATTAAAAAAGTTGTTTGCCGTCCTCGCCTGCAGTTTATCTCCGCGGCAGCTTCATTTTTCTTCAGTTTACGAAGCCACTGCACTTTTTAATGCTTCTCATTCATCAGCGAGCCGCTCGTGAACGAAGAAAATTTGTCGATAATAAAGGAGCTTTTTTTTTTTTTTTTAGTTTCGACATTCGTTGTTTATCTTTTTATTTATTCCATTTATTCTTTAGCCATGTCTGTCTGTTCGTAGCTAACTGCCCTTTAGTAGAAGAAGGTATGGTTTCATGCAGAGCTTATATAATACCTCTCCATATATATATATATATATATATATATATATATATATATATATATATATATATATATATATATATATATATATATATATATATATACTATATATACATGAAAAGCAGTTGATATTGCTCGACTGAATGTTGGCAACATTACCGAGCGTTCGTCAACATGAAGTTTGTAAATACCTCATAACCGTTGGTGTCTCATTATTTTAAAACGCAGCTGCTGCTAACTGCCTCTTACTAGATTTGTTGAAGTTCAGGCCGGCACCAGCCTTTTGACCACTGGCACTGATTTTCGGGTTTGTTGCTGAGCATAACCAGAACTGATAGCTGTTATACTGTTTAAAAAGAATCAGTTGATCCGTCAGTGAATAATATTTTCCATGATATCAGTACATTTGCGGTGTCAAATTCATGAGCAGAAGAGGAATTGGGGTTCTAATTGCAATCGTCACAGACCCCGTAGGGGGGTAGTGCCGTCAGTGGAACTCATGTGGTGCATTGTAGGCATTACTTAAGGTTCTTTGTAGCGTTCCTTCGGTCCCTAGCTGCAACCACTTTCTTTCATTTTACTGTACCTCCTGTAACATTCTGTTTCTTCACCTTACTTTCCGCCCTCTCCTAATACTTTATTCATATTGCAACTGTGAGGTTTTCCTCCTGTTACATCGTTCAAACCTTTTACTGTCAGTTTCCGTTTCAGCGCTGAATGACCTCATAGGTCCCAGTGCATGGCTTTTGGCCGAAATTCTATATTCATCTCAACTCAACTCAACTCAGGCAATCGTCACAGGTGGTTACTGGAACCTCCGGCACCTTAATGTGTCGTACTTGTGGAATGACAGGGAACCTCTCATGAAAATTGAAACGCTTCAGATATTAAGATTATCCTTTTGTCCTTCTGAACGACGTCTCTTGGAAAACTCCCCGAATAACCCCTCGTGGGCAGAATAACAACATGCAATTAGTTCCAAACTTGACCCGAGGTCAGGCCCGGGATCAGACCGCCAATTCGGCAGTTCTGTTTGACCTCTTGACTCTTCATTTCCCTTCCAGAGGTCGAAGACTTTATCGCAGACAGAACAGCAACTTTGTAAAGCAATATATATATATATATATATATATATATATGATATATATATATATATATATATATATATATATATATATATATATAACATTGGAACGGCAGAGAAAAACGAAACTTTATCCATCGTCTTTTTTTTCCCCTGCGAGGCAAGCGAGCAACATATCCTTTGGCCTTTGAGCTGTGATCAGCAAGAAGTTGTGATTGACAGGAGACAAGTTTTTTTACTTTGTGAAGGAGTGGAGAGAGAGAGAGAGAGAGAGAGAGAGAGAGAGAGAGAGAGAGAGAGAGAGAGAGGTTGTAATGTCGCTCTCTTTTAGAGGAAAGGGGAGACTTACATCTTAGTTATATGTGGATTTATTTGTATACTGTAACACATTAAAAACCAAGGCATAATTTGCACTTTGAAAACATATTCCTTCGCATCTATGATCTTCATTTCCAGTACATGAAAAGTTAAGACTTATGTGATATCAGGATTACATGCTTATTACAGCAATGTAAAAAAAAAACACGCACACAGAACTTGGCATTAAATACCTAGAGATTTATTGTCTTATGCTGTTTTTAGTATACAGTACTCAAGCTCTTTCTACAGGTCTTACTATCGTTCAGTTTATTCTGGTATATTAAAATTGTATTCATAATGATTTTACATTTTATCTTCTTTTATTTTAGCTAAAGTTACGCGCTTACAGTTTTTACCAATCGTAATTTTTTTGCTCTGTTGTCATAACTTGCGTTTTTCCATTCGAAATGTTTTTCGCCACAAAAGCTTCACATACAAGTATATCGAAGAGTCTGTACTATTTTCCCAATACAAGGTTAGAAAATGTTCTTTAATTTTATAAGATAATATAATCAATTTAGCTCACCCGGCCGCTTGACGATAATATACCTGATATTTTCTTATGGCAACGACTATTGTCGGAAAATGCTGATGTATAGAAGAAAGGGCTCAGGTTAGAGAAGATGATCAATTAATCACATAAACAGGGGAAGAAATTTAGATGGTAAAATCAATAGAGGGCTATGAAACCTAGAAGAAAAAAAAGAAAAAAGGAAACTGGATAGCAAATATTCATCAAAATAAAAAATAGCGAGATAGTGAAAAGCAGAGTTGCGCTAAAAGAAAGTCGCCTCGTGGATGGGATAGTGCCATCAGTGCACCTCAATTGGTGCACTGTAGATTTTACTTAGGGGGTCTTTGCATCGTCCCTTCGGCCCCTAGCTGCAAACCCTTTCATTCCTTTTACTGTACCTCCGTTCATATTCTCTTTCTTCCATCTGATGACTTTCCACCTTCTGCAACCCCTTTCATTGCTCTTACTGTACCTCCGTTCATATTCTCTTTCTTCCATCTGATGATTTTCCACCTTCTGCAACAATTGTTTCATAGTGCAACTGCTTTGAGGTTTTCCTCCAGTTACGCCTTTCATACCTCCTCACTGTCAATTTCCCTTTCAGCGCTGAATGACCTCATAGGTCCCAGAGCTTTTGCATTATATCGCATATTCTTTTCTAAAAGAAAGTAAAGATATCAAGAGACGAGTGAATAGAAATTCTGCTGGAAAATGAGGAACTGATGATAGGAGGGAGAAAGTAGCTTTCGATTTGGGCAAATTGCGATCATTTGCCACCAAAGGCTTCGGAAATTGGCGCAGACAAAGAGCGAAATGCATTCCTTCGAAATAGTCTTTTACCAACGTGACTATCTTTGCTCTCTCCTTCGCCATTGCTCGCTCCATATTCTATCTCCGTCTGTCTGTTAGCCTGTCTGTCAAAATGTGTGTTTGTGCGTCTGTCTTCCTGTCTGTTGGACTCCAAACAAATAACCGTATGAGTTAGAACAGAAAAGCCTCAACCAGATATAGTGGGAGGAAAATATTATTTCCAGAATTTTTCATATACTGTTTTTATCCTAAAATTAAGAGACTTTTCGTGTAGTATCTCGTCAGGTATCACGACTGTTAAAAAATTCCAGTAGCATACAAGGGAATCCACTGGTTCAAGTTAGTCCAGAATTTATAGCATATCACATGCATTCCTGAAAATAATGACACTTTCGCATTATTCCTTTCAAAAAGCACTTTACTGTGACATATTCACAACAAGGAATTTCTGTTATATTCCCCTCTCCTGCTCTGCAACAGGCTGCTGAATTCAATATCGTCCGTCGGCTGTCAGTTGAGTTTTATTTCTGCCTCTTCCTGAACGGGCCAGTTGGAAAAATACTCGCAGGTCATTCTGAAAGATGATTGATATCTCAAATAAAGCCAAAAATAAAGAAATATAAAAAATTTTGCAGCTGAAAAAAAAACTTTTTAAGGGGAAACTGTAAAAAGTAAAATTACAGCCGTTATTGTAGAAATACGATTTAGTTACAGAAAGATACATTAAATGTTGAATATTGTCTGTCTAATTTCTTTAGTTAGTATTAGTGTTAGTGTACCTATTATATTATTATTATTATTATTATTTATTATTATTATTATTATTATTATTATTATTATTATTATCATTATTATTATTATTATAGTTGTTGTTGTTGTTATTATAAAGGCTTAGACATTTATATAAACTAGTTGAAAAACGCCATAACATCCTTAGCAAGATTCCTCATAGAAAATTGCTCCGATTAAATGATAAAAGAAAATGTACCGAAAAGATTTAGATTAGTATAAAGAGCTAAGCAGAGGGAGCATTAAACAATTATCTAAATAAATATTTATGGAAAAATTAAGAGACGTTAGCATACTCGGATAAACATAACACAGAAGGCATAGATTAAACAGCTATGAACGAATAAAGACAGGAGACACAAAAATCTAATAACATTCATATAGAGATGGAAATAGATTCATAAACAACTGATGAAATATGATTCAAAACGATCAATTAGTCAATAAAAACATTAGACCCCAATGTGAAAAAACAACTTTATTATGCAGTCTTGATAACGATGTTGCCTAACAGTGTTCAACAATTTTGTCAGTGAAACCAGCCGTTAAGGTCCGATATGAATTCTAACTGTTATTCATGCCTGGGTAACCGTGAGATCTGATGCCTCTATTGAAAGCATTACTCTTTTACTTCAAATGGTTTTAATAATAATCTGTATGATAAGTGTGAATTTTATCCGGCAGCGAAAGAATGTGGTAGACATGAATAGATCTCTTTTCATTAGTTTCCCTTGAGAGGTTTAAAGTTTCGTATATATATATATCATAATTCTATATATATATATATATATATATTATATATAAATATAATTATATATATACTTATATATATATATATATATATATATCTAATATATATATAATATATATATTATCTGTATATATATATATATAGATAGATATATAGATATATATATATATATATATATATATATATATATATATATATATATATATAGATATGTATATATATATATAGTATATCTATATATCTATCTATCATATATATATATATCTTATATATATATATATAATATATATATATATATATATATATATATATATATATATCTCCGTGTATGTATATGTATGAGTGCAGAGACGTAGGCTATGCACGCTGCTGCAGCTCAAGCTCTAAATAATAATGAAGGTCACCTTGACTTCTTCAGTAGAGTTAAGGGTTTATGAAGGTGGGAGAAGGTGATCCTTCCGGAAATGAAACAGGATCTCGTGTGTCAACAAAGGATCAAAGTGTCTGGAACAACAACAGGAGTTCCATTCTCCTCTCTATACATAAATCTCCATACAGATATCTAATACTGCGGCTCGAATGGGTAGGGGGAGATGGCAGGGCACAACACAAAGGGTCATTTTTGAAAGGAAAGTAATTTGCTTTAAAAGGATTTCAGTAGTTGCTTCATCCTTCTTGTAATAGTAGACGATATATGACAGTTGATTTTATTGCGATCAAATCTCTCAAGAGATAATATTCCTTACATAACCAAGAAAATCTCCCGTGAGAAATGGCTGGATTAACTTAAGGTATATCTTAGTTTTCCCAGCCCGCTGAGAGCTGATTACCAGCTCTCCTAGGGCTGGTCCGAAGGATTAGATGTTTCACGTGGCTAGGAACCAATTATTCACTTAGCAATAGGACCTTTACAGCTTACTGTGGGATCCGAACCACATCGAGAAATAAATTTCTATCACCAGAAATAAATTCCTCTTGATTCCTCGTTGGCTGAGCGGGGAATCGAATCCGGCCCCTGAGATTGGTAGTCGAGCATGTAACCCACTAGTCCAACGAGGAACTGAAATGGCTGGGGAGAAAAATGAGCAGGAAATGAGTGCAGATTCGTGGAAGATGAAGCACAGGAGATGATGGTGATACAAATTTTTATCAATGTTAATCCTCATGATAAATATAAATTACCATAATGCATTTGTTTTTTTTATCACCATGATTACCCTTTTGTATTACCCTTACATAACCAAGAAAATCTCCCGTGAGAAATGGCTGGATTGACTTAAGGTATATCTTAGTTTTCCCAGCCCGCTGAGAGCTGATTACCAGCTCTCCTAGGGCTGGTCCGAAGGATTAGATGTTTCACGTGGCTAGGAACCAATTATTCACTTAGCAATAGGACCTTTACAGCTTACTGTGGGATCCGAACCACATCGAGAAATAAATTTCTATCACCAGAAATAAATTCCTCTTGATTCCTCGTTGGCTGAGCGGGGAATCGAATCCGGCCCCTGAGATTGGTAGTCGAGCATGTAACCCACTAGTCCAACGAGGAACTGAAATGGCTGGGGAGAAAAATGAGCAGGAAATGAGTGCAGATTCGTGGAAGATGAAGCACAGGAGATGATGGTGATACAAATTTTTATCAATGTTAATCCTCATGATAAATATAAATTACCATAATGCATTTGTTTTTTTTATCACCATGATTACCCTTTTGTATTTATTTGCGTTCATGACGAAATCTCTTAAGCGTCCATATAAACATTCGTTAATCTTTTGGGCATTTCATCCGTCGTTATTTTAATTATATTTAATGCTTTCATTCCTCGTAATTAAAATCGTTCGACTTGAAAAGTAGCCAATAAAGAATTTGATTTCAAAGAATGCAATTATCATTTCGAACTGGTACTTTCTTTGAGATCCTTTCATCGTCAATTGTCATTTGAATTGCATGAATTTCTGTCATCGTTAATTTGCCGATAAATCGCATATTGATGCTGGAATATAATTGAACGTTTAATAATTTTTAAGTTTCTGTAAAAGAAAACTATTGAGATGGTTTCGTCTGTCCGTCTGTTCTTTTTCTGTCCGCCCACAGATCTTAAAAAAACTAATGAGGCTAAAGGGCTGTAAATTTGTATGTTGAACATTCACCCTCCAATCATCACACACCCCAAATTGCAGCCCTCTAGCCTCAGTCATTTTTATTTTTATTTAAGGTTAAAGTTTGCCTGATCGTGCGTCTAGCAACGATGTAGGACAGGCCACCACCGAGCTGTGGCCGAACGCTTTATGGGCAGCTGCCCACACAGAAAACTCGATTGCGGCGAAGAAACTTCGCCGCATTTTTTACTTGTTTAAAATGTCTCTGATTCTTACTGTTACCAAGGTTTTTTAATCGACAATTGAACTGTATATTGCAACTAGAAAGCAAATTCGATGTTAACATCTTTCTCCCCTGAAATTGCTCGTGCTATTAGTCTCCTCTCAAACAGATCCCAGTCGCAGGTGTGCATTCCTTCTTTGAGCAAAGCTATAAATCCTGCAGATAAAAGGTATCAGTTTTTTTTGTGTATTTTTTTTTTTTTGTGGGCGGGGGACGTGAGTTTGACTGCGCAATGCATTTGTCAAATTCCCGCTCGACCCGGACGTCCGAACTAGAAATTTATGTTGGATATTTCGAGGATCCCGGAATTCTGAAGCTGGGCTTCGTCTTAAGGCTTCTGGAGGACCTCTTGTCTTTTATGCGTCGACAATTTGATACGGCATTATTGATGGTGTGTATATAATATATATATATATGTAGATATATATATATATATATATATATATATATATATATATATAGAGAGAGAGAGAGAGAGAGAGAGAGAGAGAGGAGAGAGAGAGATATAGATTATTGTATATATAATATATATATATAATATATATATATATATATATATCATATATATATATGTGTGTGTGTGTATGTATATATATTTATTTGTATATATACATATACATATACATACATACATATGATGATTATAATCACTTAAGCACGTGATTCATTTATCACAAATATCCACAGGCCTGACCAGTTTCGACTTTATTTCCAAGCCATTGACGAAGGACTGATGTGCGCACGCACACACATACATACACGCACACACACACACACACACACACATATATATATATATATATATATATAGATATATATATATATATATCTATATATGCGTACGTATACAGTATTCATCAGTGAGACGTGTGTAAGATGCAGATGGATTTGCAGTAGGCAACTTACACCCTGTTGATTTTTTTTTTCATTATATAATGATTTAACGTCAGAATCGTTAAGGCAATGCTCATATACTGATTTATATAAAAAAGTATTTCAGTGGAAAATATCAGTAGTCACTCTCTATAGAAATTCACAATAGCATATACTGTGTAGGACCCTTTAAAGATATCATTATCGCGTGGTTTCCTTGAAGACTGAAAAGAAGGTCATTATGGAATTCAAGGTCACAGACTAACGAAAAGCGTCACTACCCCCGCATTTAGAATATCTTTTCTTGAACTCTAAAATTTAGAGGTATTTATTTATTTTTTTTTATTTTTTTAGCTTTTAAAAGTTCCTTTGGGTCGGAAATGTGGATTACGAGGATGTTTTTTTTTTTATGAAAATTCTCTCTTTCTCTCCCTCTCCCTCTCTCTCTCTCTCTCTCTCTCTCTCTCTCTCTCTCTCACTACAGTATAAAGCCAAAATTACTGAGAAAAGGTATACGGAATGACCGTATGGATACCATTTGTGATGATGAAATCAATCTTGACTTTGAAAGGGTGAAAAGTATCAAACTGAATGGAAAATGCTTTCCTATTGAACTGTTTTGGTTTCAAAGAGCGTTATATGAGAGCGCCCTGTAAGAAGTTATAGATGTCTCATGCGACGTATTCAAATTATGGGGATACAGGTAGGTGTATACGTATATTACTCTAGGTCTGTGGTTCCCAACCTGGGGTGGGGCGGTCAGCAATTTCCAAGGGGGCTGGGGGGTGGCAAGAACCCAAGGGAAAATTAGGAAATCTCTAATTATAATCTTTATATTCTCAATAAGAATGAGGAACTAATATTCAGAATTTTATGATAAAATGCAAAGTTTGGGCGTATTTTTTACTTATTTTTATTGCATTACGAATATAATATATATATATATATATATATATATATATATATATATATATATATATATATATATATCCATGCAGTCGAAATTTACTACATATAAAAGAGGCTCGAGAAGACAAGTTATGATTCTGGGACCTTCAGTTACAACTGAAGGCTCTTACTGAGGTATGACTTTACATAATGCTTCATCATACTCTCCTCACAAGGTAGGAGACCAGAGTTCGATCCCTGGGCGAGGAGGTTTAGTTAATCAAGATTAAACCACATATGCCTTTAATGACCAGTGCGGTGAATTACGTGATTGGCCGTCAGTCGACTGTGGCGGGATGCACCATGTGTGGAGTAATGTAAATGAATTTTTCATCGCTGATTCCTGTTCTTTTCTTTTTTCACTCATGAACATTTTAGTCAGTGGAAACTCCCTTATAAATTTAAAGGTCTTTCTGGCTCGCTTCTTGTAGCTATCAGTATCATTAAAAGAAAAAAACGATAATAAGAATATTTCTTTCGTTCATGAGAAATTTTTAAAATAATTCGTTGTAATATGCGATGAAGTGTTATACAGGGCGTCCATAAAGTCCCAGTACCATTCTGAGCATAAATACTTATAATGGTACTGGGACTTTATGGACACCCTGTATATGTTGCAAGTTTGTTATGCACTAGATTTAGGCCATTAAGCTTAATTTGACGTCAAAAGGCATTGATTTTCCTTACATGCTAATGTAAACAAAAATCTCCCATAGTGGCATAAGACCACAATTCAACGAATGAAGGATGATGGAGGCGAAGACTGGATTTTTTTATATTCTGTGAGAGAAAAGAATTCATCAGCCTTCAGATTCATAAAACTTTGGAAGGAAGTTTCTTCATTTGCACAGTATTAAGGGAGATCTTTCGGAGGCTGTTCTAGGGAACTCGAGAAGAGATCAGAGGAGATCAAGAACGATTCTCAAAGCTTCATTTTTATTTTTATGGAAAAGAACACTACTGAAATGGCCATTTGTCTGTCCGTCATCGGATCTCAAAAACTACCTAGGTTAGAGGGCTGCAGATTGGTATGTTGAATGTTGATCATCCATGCTATACCCTATATTGACCCAACAGCCCTCATACGTGTATTTACAATGCCAACAAAACCCAAATAATTTATTTATGACGATGTAGATAGATACCTACCTTTCTATCATTCTTGTTTACATTTTGAAAATTTTATGTAGTTCCCATTATAACAGCTATGAATGAAGTTGATACGAGGATCGTACAGATTCATTGAGTGCGAGCTTAAGAGCGATTTGCATTTTGAGTTTATGGCAAAACTGAACCTTCTCTCTTGGACTGTGGAAGTCAAATACAAAAGTCTCTTTATACCCAAATTTATAATGTTATATGCATACAAGTATGGAATGAATGAACACTTATTCCCTTTGAATTTCAAGTTGCGTTGTTTGTTTCACGATAATATTCGTATTTCGTATGCCTATCTCTCATACACGTAGTGTAGGTTCTCTCTCCTCTCTCTCTCTCTCTTCTCTCTCTCTCTCTCTCTCTCTCTCTCTCTCTCTCGGTAAAACCTGCTCCTAGAAATAAGTGAGCCACGATGTCTCCTCGGATGGACCTAATCCTTGTAGCTCCTTGTAACCCTCTCTCTCTCTCTCTCATCTCTCTCGGCTCTCTCTCTCTCTCTCTCTTTCTCTCTCTCTGTTTCAAGACAATACAGATCAAACAATCCGTCATAGTATACACATGAATACTGTGAAGAAGCTTTGAAAAGCTAATGAATAGGAAACCTGAGGAAAGTTAATTGTGAGGCACAAAACTTCCCTCTTTGTATAGGCATTACTAAGCTCCTCAGAAGCCGAGCAGAAGGCATTATTATGATAATATTCATGTGAAAACATACATTAATTATATGTGTGTATATATATATATATATATATATATAATATATAATATATATATATATATCTATATATATATATATATATATATATATTATATATATATATATATATATATATATATAGATATATATATATATATAAGTCATATCACATTTCCGTGATTCATATACACATATCGAGCTACAATGTCCTTTAATATCTAATTCGCTCTACCTTGGAATTAATATATTTTCATATATGCTTAACCGAAGAAGGGGAATTTTTTCTCGATAATAGACTTGCCTGGACCAGGGCGCGAACCCATGGATCCTTTCAAATCCAGGAACGTCAGTGAAGCTTTTACCTAACTACACCACCGCGAGAGGCTAAAAGTTGGGTTGATATTGTCTCCAAACCAACTAATTACCTGCGCGCGAAAGGTATATGAGGGTGAGAGGCAACATGAACTTTTAGCCTCTCGCGGTGGTGTAGTAGGTAAAAGCTTCACTGACGTTCCTGGATTTGAAAGGATCCATGGGTTCGCGCCCTGGTCCAGCAAG
>NC_087200.1:33898606-33901106 GCF_015104395.2 Macrobrachium nipponense
AGACAATTATTGCACTGCAATCGGTGCAAGTTCCTGTTGGAGAGATATCAAAAAAGTTTAATAAACCGGAGAGAATCATACATAGAAAAATCAAATTGTTTAAAGAACGGCAAAATTTAGAACATGGGCCTAGAGGTGGAACACCTCGAAGCACCACAAGAGAGCAAGACAGTACAGTAGTGTAAATGTTGCTGAGCAACATTCATTTGTGAATTTTGAATTCTAGTGCCCGTCACGACATTGCTGAACCATGAATCATGACTAGCTCTACGCTTATGACTGGTGTCTGATGAATACTTTAGATGGAGAGGAAGAGGTTTTTAAATCTACACTTGAAATCTTTGATAGTTGTCTAATGAATAAGCAAACTTATCTTTGATGGATGAGAGATTCAGTTAGGCTTACTCTTTTTGTTTACTTTTTCATCGGAGGCCAGTGAATACCACGGATAGGGAGGGTAACAGTTTCAATGATGCATGCATTTTTTCCTCAAAACCTAAAGAATACATTTTATTGGGAGATACTTTATTAACATTGGCCTAATCCTTCCATCACTCCTATACGCCACCTCCGCTCACTTCTCCATCTCTGGTTACTCGATCCGACGAACTCGTATCGCGTGAAAGCATCACTAATGATAACGGCTATTTTAAAATTCCCCGCACCAACAACGGACGCCTTAAAATGGATGTTTAAAAAATATTTTCTGTTCAAAGAAACTTTATCTTTCATTCCCAAAAATATGTGCATACACTCGTGTTACACCCTGTAGCCGTCAAAGAGCAACCCTTGATTAAAGCAGTAGGTTTTTCTTTAAAAAAACAAAGCTAAATAAATAAAAACATGAAATAGACTTAAACGAGAACGTCACCTTTCATATTTCTTATCCTTTCAGCTACTTATAATATGCTTATGGTAGTAGGTCTAGGCATACATGTGTAAAACTAATTGAATTTAATTTCTATTTTGATCAACCTAAGAAAGCTTTAATGAAAGTAAGCCTTTCTTATGTATTCGTCAGTTTTGACTCCCACAGCTTTCCAACGTGTCCAAATGAAACAGGATGATATGCAAGGAATTCGATAAAAACTAAGACTGAATAAGGTCTAAGTTAATTATGTTAACCAGTTATGAAAAGGATAAGAAGAAAGGCGAACATGGCTAATCAAACAAGAATAACGGGAATAATCAAATAAAGCAGATTATTAATATATATATATATATATATATATATATATATATATATATATATATATATATTGTCGATTTAAATATTCATTAATATTACGTATCCGATAGAGTATGCTGCTGAAAATAGACCTAGGCTAATCATGTGGGAAAATCAGAAGTCCAATTTAGGCCCACTAAATGTGTCATGCAAATTATTTTATTGATCAAAGGACAAAATTAGTTTAATTAAACATCGTTTTCAAGGAATGTTAACGCCTTGATGTATTATTTATCGGCTGTAGGAGACGAAATGACAACGACCCCAGGTGTAGTACGATACGTTGAATCAAGACTCGAGCGGCAGCAAAGCCAACTTCAAAATCCTTCAGTATGCTGTCACGAAGCTAGAGTTGAGAATAAAATTAGAAATCGTGGACCCATCGGTATATATTTTCTTTACTTTGCAAAATAATTATCTTTAACACGTTGAATAAGTCTACTCAGTTCTAATGTAATTTATTTCAAGTATATCACCTTTGAAAGGAAATGTTATTCATTGTTAAGTCAATAATCTGGCACCTGCATACGGCAATATTTCCATAACGAACAATGAATTAAGAAACTTCGACAATTCTTCGTTGGCTGTCTGTACATCCTTCTTTCTTCATCTTAGTGTCCACCCTCTCCTAACAATTGATTCATAGTGCAACTGCTTTGAGGTTTTCCTCCTGTTACACCTTTCAAACCTTTTACTGGCAATTTTCTTTTCAGCGCTGAATGACCTCATAGGTCCCAGTGCTTGGCCTTTGGGCTAAATTTTACATTCAACTCAACACAACTTACCCTCTTCTTTCAGGGCTTTGGAATGACATTTCTGCTTTGCTTATTTTTCCGCGCTCCATTAACCCTTCATCTTGAGAGGTGTTTTTTACTGTCTCTCCCTCCATGTTTGAATCAGATCCTTCTTCCTTCTGCTTCCTTTGTATTGTTTTCTTCTGGCCTGACCAATAAATTGCTTCAGCTGTTTTAGAAAAATAGAGAATGTCGCAATGATATGAAAAATTTAAATGAGCACAGGAAATCAAAGTCAGGAGCGACCAATAAATTACTTTATGTTTCAACAACAATATTACTTTATGCCATAGTCGAATCATCATCATCATTAACATTACTTCATATCAGTGATGCTATTATTATTATTATTAATATTATTATCATTATTATTTATTATTATTATTATTATTATTATTGTTATTTATATATGAATGAAATCTAACAATATAAGCAATATATATGTATCAAACTTATTCTAGTCCGGTCGATTCAAATT